>NC_143454.1:3369772-3672803 GCF_987193195.1 Phasianus colchicus | reverse complement strand
TGAGTCTTATGGTTTCACATGGCAGGTACCAGATCTGTTGTAGGGGCTGTTGGAGGCATGTCAGCACTGAGATGCCCACCAGATGCTCTCTGCAGCCCTCCTCTCTCACACCAGCTGACAACTGCTACCTGGGGCTCACCACTGACTTAGTTTCAGGAGGTCCCACTCCCAGCTCTGTGAGAGGGATCTGCTGAGTCCTGGCCCTTGCTTTGTCCCCCTGTGGCTCACAGAAGCTCTATAACCCCCTTTAAATCCCCCGTTGTGCAGAGCTGCTCTAATATCAGATGTCTTCCAGGAAGCAGCATATAATGGAGATGCTCTTACCTAACCCATACCAACTGTGCTTTTATCTTCTCTGCATCCTGAATTCAATCAGTCCCATCTTCTCGTTAAAGCACAACGTTGCCTGCAAGTGCTTCTTTATGTGATTGTGTCCATGATTCCCCATTTAAGTCTATTTGGTTTCAAAGCAGGTTTTTTTTCCTTGCTAATCCTTCTATCCCTTTTTCTTCCCTTTAAAGTTCCATGTGCATTAGGTCTACATTTTCTTTCCTCCATTTCCACTTTTATCACTTGCTGGTCATGCTTCTGTTTCCTTTATTTCACTACTCTTTGACACTGAGAGATCTGGAATGGCACTGGATGTGTCCCAGAACGGGAATCTTGTGAAGCAAGAAACGCAGGGGAGAAAGTTTATAGTGCACTTTGTGCTTGTTTTAGTAGTAATAATGCCAGAGGTAATGAAGAGGGGGAACAACAGTGTTGAGAGCAAGGGAAGGGGTTTTCCAAGTGATACAAACAGATGCTCCCTGGTTTAATTGCCCATTAAAGCTTGCTGGGAGCTTTCTGCTTATTAAGAATCCCACAAAAATGAGTTTGCACAGCAAGAACTCTTGTGGCAAGGACTTGATTTTGGTTGAAAAGTTGAATGCGCTGCCTTGATGTGAGTCTCAGCATCATGTGATAAACTGCTGCCCAGCTTGTCCCCTCTGACACATGCCTGTCTGGCGGGCAGAGACACGCTGTGCTGGCTGTGCGTCCCCATAAACAGTGACTCAGCCCCTGTCCTGAGCAAAGTCACCTTTCAAGGTGTGACTTGGTTGCAGCGATGCCAGCCTGTGGGATGCTGGGCGTTTTTCTGCTTTTGCAAGTAAGTTGCTAAAAGGTCAGAAAACACTCCTTGTTGCTGCTCAGTGTTGCAAAGTATCTTTCCCTTTGTGCTGGGGGTATGTCTGGGGGCATCCCCAGGAGTGGTTAATAGCAGCTGTGTGCTCCTGTGCTGTGTCTTGTGACCAGAACAAAGCATGGGTTGGTGTTTTGCAGTGCATCCATTGTGTCCACTGGCATCTTGCAGCTGCTTTCTGGCATCAGCTTGAGCCTTGCTGTATACCCCCAGCTTGTGCCGCAGAGCAGGACAAGCTCAGCCCTGGACTCATGTCACTCATCTCATGGGACTTCTGGGTCAAGGATCTGCAGTGCAGCTGGTTCTTATTTTAAAAATCACCATCACCTCTACTGATCGAATGAGGGACCTCAAGAGCCAGAGCAAAATCTGCCTGTTGAGCTGTGAGCACATTCCACTGGAGAAGCTCCCAGCTTCTGGCACTCTTGAGTCACTGCTCAAGCATAGAGATGGGCAGATATGCAGTGCAGTATTTGCTTTATACCTCTCAAAGTGGTTTAAAGGTATCAAGTATGTTCCCTGCAAACACTCTCATGAGTTCTGCTTTTGTAAAAACTAAGTGGTTTTTTTTTTCCCCTTCAAGGGTAGTAAAACTGGACATACAAAGAGTGAAAACAGTGAGGAGGTCCTTCCTGAGCATGTTGAGGGGAATCACATTTGCTTTTAGGCTTCAGTTTCTCTAATGTGCTGAGATTAGTTGGCAGCTCATTCTGTCCTTCTGCTCCCCTGGTTTGTAACTTATATAAATGGGAAGTGACACGAGAGAGCAGAGGGGGTGTGTTTGTGCGACGTTGCACTGTTGGGCAGGTTTACCCCTCCTGTCACGGGACTGCATGAGCCTTGGGAGGTGGCTACCAAGCAGTGGGCCCTGTGTGGGACTTGCTGGGGGTACCCTGTGGCATGCAGCACCCTTGGGGCAGGGGCCTGGATTGCTGCTGGCTAGTGCATCTCCGTGGCATGCAGGGCCTTTTCCAAGGCACAGAGTGCCAGGAGATGGATTCCTTATAACCTCTCCTTTGCTGCTCTTCTGCTATCCAGGTGACTCTCTTCGTCTACTCTGACCTGCTGCTCTTCACCAAGGAGGACGAGCCTGGGCGTTGCAATGTACTGAGGAACCCTCTCTACCTGCAGAGTGTTAAGCTCCAGGAGGGTGAGTGTCTGCTGCAGTGGTTGGAGGTGTTTGGGGTGTTTTCTGGGCTCATGGTTAAAGATCTCTAGACAGCAGGATAGCATACCACTATCCCATTCCTTCCAGTTTGCAGCAGTGCTGGCTAATGCACACTGCCAACCTCCCTGTGCTGGATTGTAAGTCCAGCACCACCCTTCCTGGCCCAGCATTAACCTAGTCCCCAGCAACTCTGTCCCCTGGTGTGCCCTGGTAGCACATTGCAGGCCTGTCTCAGGGATTCTGGTATGTGCTCCCCAGGGTTCTGTTCTGTGGGTTGCTCCTCTTGCTGCTATCACCCAGACTGCAGTGGGGGCTGCAAAGGGAAGTGAAGTTTTGAGGTTCACCCCTATAGTGCCTTGAGAGAACTCAGAGGAGCTGAGCCCTACTGACCTTTACTTCACTGCTTCTTCCTTCAGCCGCCCACAGCTTCCCTCACTAGCATCCCTCCCCCATGAACACACGGTGAAGAAAGAGCAAACCCTGGCTTTTGGTGGGAGGCTGTGGGCTGCATGTTGCTCACTTTGCCTTGGTTGAGCTTTCACATTCAGCTGAAGGTTCTTAGGGCAGGGGGTGGCTTGAATTAAGTTATTTTGAGTTCTGAGGCTGTACAAAAAATGACCTCAACTACCTAGGGTCAAAAGAGGAACGAACAAATTGCTCTGCCACATCCTATTTCCTATAGTGGGGCCACTTCTTGGCCCCATTCCAATCCCATCATGTTCCTACTTTGGTGCAGTGGCTGTTTGGCCATGGGCTTGCTCTACGTACAGCTGCCTGACTCCATCAGCACAGGGCTGGGGCTCTGCTGCCTCCTCAAGCCCGGGCAGTATGGCTGGGGAATCTGCAAGAAAAACCATGATTGGATGAGAGAGGAGCTTTTCTGTAACCAGAGTGGTCAAATTCTGGGTTGCCCAATAAGTGTGCAGGACCTCCAGCCTTGGAGACGTTCAGGATTCCAATGGACACAGTACTGAGCACTGCGACCCGGGTTCTTTGGGCAGGGGCATGGAATAGAGATGTCTGGAGGCTTCTTCCGGCCAAACCTTAATGTATGAACTGACATCTCTCTGCAGTCCTGTGGCTCTGATCAAGAGGGATTAATCCAGAGCTTGGCTGCTTTTCCATAAGGAATAGTTTTCAGGATCATTTTGTCACTTCCCATGATTTTCCCCAGTGGAGCAAATAGTTCTGGCGAGGAGCTGTGATTCTCTGTATGCCCCAAAACATAAGCCTCCATGCTGGGGATCTGCAATGGCACAGTGGGCTGCCCATCTCTTATACTCCCATATTCATTTGCTAACATATTTGGTGGGGGCAGTGAGGGGAAAAAGGGACACAGAGAGTTCAAGCTGTTTAGAAAAGCCCTTGAGCTTCATTGAGATTTGTTGAGTTTGTTCTCAACGCTGCTTATTACCAAGGAAAGAACAAAAGAAATTGTTCCTCGCTGAAGTGCTTGTTGGTCAGCATCTGCTCCAGTGCACGTGCAGTTCCTGGCTGCTCTTAAAGCTGCTGCACTGCTTTTGTTCTCCTGGAAGAAAATGTCTTCCCCAGTGTTCACCCCATGTTGCAGCAGCTCTGCACACTGAGGTGTGTTTGCAGCTTGGTATAAGAGTGTGCCTCCTGACCTCCAGCTGATTGCTGGGTTCTGTGAGCTGTTTTCTGCTGCTTATTTCCTTGTTACCGTAATAACTTGGCTAGAATCACATCTGGAGTAGCTCAACGAGCCTCTCAAAGTGGATGTTTGCCTGTGCCACACCAGACCCCCCTGTACACCAGGAATCCAGCACAGTCAGTTTTGAGGCAGGTTTGGGTAGGGCTGCTTCAGGGTTGGGTAGAACAAGCAGAGAGATGTCTGTCCCTTTTGGCAGGAGTTTTCTGTTGGTCTCCTCATAACTGAATGGCACATTAATAGGAACAGGCGTATTGCTGAGTATAACAATTGAGACATCTCCGGTACGCTGAAGACCATTGTGATGTTTCCTGTTTCTGCCTCTCACTGCACTGTGCGAAAGCAAATCAGTATAATCTGCTTTACAATGCTCTGTCTTCCTGCTTTAGAAGCTGAGCGTGGCTGATGAGCACCACACCGGCCAGTGTTCCCAGTTTCTTCCTCGCTGGATGCGGTGGGAATTTCCATGCTAACGCTGCTGCCTTGCTGTGGTCTCAGCCCCTGGGTGGGTGTGCCTGGCTTGAAGACAGGGAGGAGAGATCCCATGTAGCAGCCTGAGTGAGGACCCTGCCTGTGAGCCCATCCCTAGGCTGGGTGCTTCTGCTTTGCTGTCTTTTACATCCCAGTGCACTGTGTCCTGCAGCAAACAGCTTTAAAACATCTAAAGGTCCAGACTCTGATTTTTGGGGCTTTGGTCTGCAAACTTCTCTTTGGGTCTTGGATGCAGTGCTGTCCTCACTGAGCAGGCGGGGGAGCAGGGTGTCTTTGCCCTGGTTATTGTCAGTGTCCTCTAGTGTGCAAGGAGATGGTAAAAAGGGGCAGGACCAATTTCCTACTCCCATCTTTTTGACCCAACTCCTGGTGTGCACCACCTAAGCCTTGCAACCAGAGGGTACTTTCCATTGGTTGCACAGAGCAGGTGGGCAGAATGGTGCTGACAGCCACTGCTGTGCTGGCAGCTGTGTATCACCCACCCCTTGTGCCAGCATGAGTGTGCAGGGCTTAGCTGGGGAGGGGGATGTACTCCTAAAAAAGCCACGTGTTCCTCTTGTGCTGAACCTGCCCAGCCATGGGGCAGGAATGGATCAGGTTACCCTGAGAGATAATCCAGTCTCTGTCATGATACATCAACCTGAAACCAAAATATCTCAAAGTGAGGGTTGTTTTTATTTCCCCTGCTTATTTTCTTTCAGCATTTCACCAACCGTGGCTGAGTATACACTGCTCAGCTGTCAAAAAAGACACAGCCATAGTGCTGGGTAGGAGACAGGGCACGACATGATTCTTACCAAGGTTTGGCATTGATAACAGCCTAGCAGTAGGGCTGGAAAGACTGGGAGTCTCTTAGTTCCTATTTTTCTTTCCTGCTAAAGGCAATTTCTTGTGGAAAAATGGGATTTAAGCAGCTTCTTGGCCCAGGCTGGCTGCCTACTCTGTGTGTGCAATAGGTGCTGTGCTGGTTGGCTGTGTGAGACAGTGAGGCCTCAGAGGGATGGGGCTGGAGCCTGCTGGGTGGTGAGGTTGCTGACGCTGGGAGTCAGAGGGGAATTCTGAAGAAAACTTAATTCTGATGGCTTTGGGCTTTTGGGGGATCATTCCTTACTGCAGAAAGCCAGAAGGAATGCACAGAGGTTCAAAGAGTGGGCGTTTACCCCAGGCTGTTACACTCCAACATTGCCTTGCCTGCTCTCCCCAAAGGGAAGCTGGAATTGTCCAGCACATGGCTTTGGGCACTTGCTCATGGGTTTCATGTTGCCTTTGCAGGAACTCAGGTGGCCCTTTGGTAGGTCATGGCCCTGTGTTGATCGCTGTGCTGCAGCTGCGCTCCTCTGCAGTGGGGCACTTCCACCAGAGCCTGCTCCCATTGCTTGCACAGCACAGGATGTTGAAATGAAGCAGAGCTCGTGTTTCAGATAGGTTCTGCAGCCATGTCCAGACTGCAGGGCTGATCTCACGGCAGAGATAACATCATTAAAGAGGTTGTGAAAGCTGCTGCCTGGCAGTGCTGCACGCTAGCAAGGACAAAGCTTGGCAGGGCACGCTGGGGGCATTGTGGTGGCACAGCTGGCTCTGGGTGTGGGATGTCCTGCTTTGGAGCTGAGGGGCCCTGTCCTGTGCTGGCTTTGTGTCCTCCTGTGAGGTGATGTGTGCTTAGAGCTTTTCTTGGGGCTGGAGAGCCTAGTGTCCTGCTGGTGGGGAGCAAAGGCCAGGACAGACCTTGGCACAGCCTTCCTGAAGGGAAGCATCCAGCACCATCTCCCTTCCCAAAGCCCTGGGGAGGCAGCTTGGGGAGCAGCTCCTAGCCCTATGGAGCAGGTTGGGCTCTTCCTTATGCCCTGTATCTGTCGCTTCCCCATGCCCTGAGGTTTGGCTCCATCTGCTTAGAGAAGCACTGGCCCTAGCTCTTGGCAGTGATGGAGACTGGGACAAACAGCACCAGGCAGAGCTATGGCTGCCCATTACAATGGCTCAAGGGGAGAAGCTGAGAATGAGCAAGGATATAGAAATGGGAGCTGCTCTCGTGAGTCCTCCTGGGAGCAAAGCATTTGTAAGAGTGCAGAGAGATCTGACCCTGGTGCCCAGGTATGTGCAAAAGAATTGGACTGCACGTGCTGTGGGAGATCAGGCAGGAGAGCCCAGGTATGGCCTCCGAACAAATCAAACCTCTTTCCAAAAGGACTCATGGGAGGATCTGTGGTAGTGCAATAAGCCCATGCAAGAAAACCATGCAAGTGCAGCCCGCGTGGCTCGTGGTCCTGCAGATGCAGCATACATCACTCCCAGAGCGCAGCCTGGTACTGTGGGATGACAACAATAAATATTCATTAAAAGTTGTCTCTTAGCCAATTCCTCTGCAGTGTCTCTGCTCACAGAAATGCAGTTGTAGCTTAATTTTGATTCTGATTTCTCTTCTTTGTAGGTTCAGAAGATCGGAAATTCTGCATCCTTTACCTTGCAGAGGTGAGTGTTACTGGTTTCCAAATTAACTTTCCAGTGGGAGCTGGACACGTACTAACAACTTGCTTCTTTTTGCTGGAGCTGGTTGATTTTAACTTCCTTTTTTATTAGTTTGTCAGAAGTCTGGAAAGGAAACATGATGGCTGTAGCCAGAATATATTAATAAGAAGCTGCTAAGAGAAATCTGAGCTGGGAGAGTATTGGTAGCCCCAAGACAGGCTTGCTTTTCCCTTCCCCTGCATACCTTACTCACTGCTGCTCCCCTCCAATTTCTCCTGGAGTTCTTCCACCTAAGGATTCTGTGACAGCTCTTCTCACTTTATTTGTTAGGCTTCTTTCTCTCCTTGTCTTCAAGCACCCAGCTTTGAAACCCTTGAATAAAATAAGGAAGCCCAGTGTAAGAGACGCACAATCGTAGCTCTAAAAACGTGCGTGGCTGAATGTTTTAAACAGATTTGAAATCATTCAGACGTTGACACAGTTACTTTTGTGTTGGGAAGCAGCCAAGGAGACTGCAGAATTGGTTCACAGTGACCGGTTCTCCCTAATCACTGGGTGCTGCGGCTAATATATTTTTTTTATTTTTATTTTTCCTTTCAACTGACTTTAGTTTGTTCCTGGCTTCAAGGCCTTGTGTTTTCAGGGTGGAAATCTGGGTCTGGGAAAGATCCCCAGGGCACTGAGGAGAAAAGGCACACATTGCTCAGCAGCCACGCAACATAATAAGCCATTGTGAAAGTTGGATAAAAACGCTCAGGGTGGAAGTTGTTCACCTTGGGCGGGTGGGAGTGGGGCCAGAGCACAGCTGGCTGTGTAACTGTGTGCCAGCAGCTCTCCTGAGGGCCCACCCTTGCTCCTTCCTTGTCTTTATTTCTTCTCGGGGTGTTTGGGCAGGAGCTGTCTGCTCAGGACAGAGACCAGTATCCGCCTGCTGATCCCATTCCTGCATCTTCTCATGTGCCTGGAAAAATGCATTTGGAGTCTGACATTTAATTTAGGGTCTTTGGGGCCCTGAGTTAAAGTAACCAAATGAGAAATGGCTGCGTTTCATGGGATTGTGGGAGGAGAAGGCTCCTCTTTGGCGAGATGTAGTGAAGGGTGTATTTTTTTTCCTGATGGGCTGCAGTGGACCTGGCTCTTGTGATTCTGCTGATTGAAATATGAAATGTGAAACTTTTTTCTTTCCTGCAGGCCCCGTTTATGGTCTCCGTAAAACCATTCTTGTTCCTCCTGTCCACCCAGGGCATTTCAGGGCAGGCAGCCTGGTGTCACACCTGGCGGTGGGTGCTCATACCCAGTGCTGTGCCAGTTAGTTTCCAGCCTTGTTGGAGGCTCTGGCAACAGGCACATTTGGTTAAAGAGATGCAGAAGCTCTGGGATATGGCAGTGAGTCAGCAGGTGTGCAGGAAGGACAGTGCCATGCTGATGCCCCCACAAGCACTGCTGGGAAACTGTGACCTACAGACCACAACCCTGGGGGCTGCACAGAGCGATGCTGGGCTGCATGGATGTGAGCTTGGGTTAATGAAGGAGCCTATGGGTGGGAGGGACAGGACATCCCTTCCAAAGGCATTCCTGTATGGCATAGCTTCACATCTTGCTGGGCTGGAGAGTATTGCTTTGTGCTGCTAAGGTTATGCAGTGGGGGGGTTGGGAGGCCTGATCTGCTGCTAAATAAAAGCTGAGGCTGGGACCAAGCATTGCACCCCTGTGTTGAACTGGCACATGGGGCTGTGACGTCCCCTGAGTCACAGCCATGATCCTGTGAGTCACCTCATAGAAAGCCCACATTCTTTGTCTGTGGGAATGGAAGGGTTTCTGCCTGCAGGGATTTTGTGCCACAGAGAGCAACTGGCTGTTCTTGAGGGCAGTGGGAGGCTCAGGAGGGTGTCCCCAGCATAGCGATGGCCTTGGAACCCTCATGGTCTCACATATGGAGTGCAGCAGTGCTCTGTGTCTGGGTCCTGATGTAATTGTCTGACTGCCCACTGCTGACAACTTGTAGCAGCTAGAGAACTTAGAGGAAGAGTGCAGAAGGGAAGGATGTTCGTGTGGATGTGGCTCTTATGCTCCATGTCACCCTGACTGACATTTCTTCTTTTGATGTTCTCCTGTCCTGAAGTTTGCAGCCAGTGGTCAGCAGCATATTGTCCTGCGATGAAGCTGATGGGGCTGGGCTTGGTTCTGGTCATTGCCTGAGCTCCTCTGTCCCTGTGACCTGAGCAGAGAGGTCCCTCACACTGCTGTGACACAGCTAAGGGTTGATGGAAGCTCTTGTGCCAATGCTTCTTACCCACAAATCGGCTGCAATGAGCTTTAATGCACTTAGTGCTGCTCTGAGCTGTAAGGGAGTCTGTTGGGCTTAGTGTTTGCTGTAGGAATAGTGCTTTGCCAGGCCTCAAGTTCTAGCTTCTTCCTCATTTAGGGGGTTAGAGTGATGTTTTGCACCATAAGGTGACATTTTTGCATTTGGATCCATTGCAGTCCAAAATGGAAGCATGTATCAAAATGTCTAGGAGTTGCTTGATTTATTTTAAACGAGAAAGAATATTCCAACCTTCAGGGAAACTGATGTGCGATGAGAAGAGCTGCTGCTGGTCATCCTGTCTAATCACGTGTAAATAAATCACTCACAGAGCTTAAATCCTGAGCACGATGGGCATTGACAGCCAGATGACAAACTGATCTCCATCACCCTGGTATAGCTTACAGCAGGAGTGGTGTTTCTCTTACAGACACTGCAGGCTGTAAATTTGCAGTGTTTTGAGGTCCTGCAAATAGTGGGGCACGCAGCCTCCTGCATGGGAAATGCTGAGCATGGGATGGGGAACATCCCCTGTGTGGTGAGAAGCAGCAGCCCCCAGGGAACCTGTCCTGGGGTGTGAGTGTGCTCCAGGGCTGCATTCACACCCTTCCCTGCTCCGGAAATTTCCCACTGATAGGAAACTGCAAAGCAGGGCTTTATTGCATTGTTTGAGATTTTTTTGATTCGAGCCCAACATGTTCAGACCAAACTGACTTAAAATCAAAGAGCTCATTGAGTTTTTTCATTGTAAAAGCGCTAGCAAAATCGATCGTTTTCTCTGGCAGTTTTCATCTGCAGACACTGGTGTTTCTCTGGGGAAATTGCTCTGACAGAAAATCTTTTCAGCAGATACTTGTTGGCCTGCTGCAGTGAGCACACTTACAGAGCAAATTAACGTTTGCATCTGGGCTTGATGTTGGTTTGTCCAGGCAGGAGATCCTGTAGGCAAGCATTACAGAAATGACATTGCCTCGGTTTGTCTCCCACCCTGTGTGTGTGTGGGGACATCCCTGCACTGCGTGGTCCCATGGGCACTGCTCCCATTTGCATCCTCAGGCACCGAGGCTGTGTCTCAGGTGCTGGCAGGGGCACATTTAGCACAACTCTCTCTTTGAGCTGAACCCCTGCAGTAAGGGGCAATACTGTGTAAGTGTGCACAGCTCTTCACTGAAGATATCCTGGATTGTTCCATGGGAGAATTAATTCCCAAAGTATCTCAGGACAGAGCACTGCGAATCTTAATTCCCTTCAGGTTCCCATTTCTGTGCAGGGAATCTGCACCTGAACAAGCAGTTTACAGAGGACTTAAGGGCTCAGGGGCATGGTAAGCAGTCTGTATCTGCGTAAATAGGAGAGCTAGGAGCTTTTTGGGGCACTTTTTGGCAGACAGAGGAGGTATTTAGACAGATGGTTTGGTAATGGGGACAAAGGTGTAGGGGCTGCCAGGTGCTGACATCAAACCTGCACAGCACAACAGAGCAGCTATGGTGCATTTGTTTAGTCAAGAACATAGAAAGGTGTTACTAATGACAGAGAGAGAAGTGCAAAGAGAGAACAACTGCAGCAGATGCCCTCAGAGGCGCTTGCCTTGCTATGATGCAACCCTTGGCCTGAAAACCTAGAAAGATGGGAAATGGTGGTATTACATAACAAGTGGTTAAAAACTCTGCGTTTATACCTCAACATCATCTTCTGTAAGCATTGCTCTGTTTGAGAGAACCTGGGAAACCTGGCTCTTGCTTCACTGTGTTCAGAATTACTGTTGGTATGGTAAAACCAGCAATCATGCCTAATTACGTGTGCATGCAGCTGGAAGTTTGGGGAAGCAGGAGATGATACAGGGGCAGATTGGTGCTGGAGCAGTGGGGTTAGTCATTAGGATGGGTGAAAGCTAGTGCAGCTTCCATAGACCATGGGGAAAGGACTGTGCTCAAAGGTGTGTGAGGGTCAGAAGCGAGAAAGGCCTCTTGGGAAAAGGGCAGTTGGTGGCCATGAGCTCCTGCAGTGGAAGGATGGCACCAATAGTTATAAACTTTTGGGATGCAGTCAACTACAGATGAGATATCCTCTATCGCTCTCTTCTGACCCAGAAGTGACAACTGTAAGACTTGCATTTGGGGCTGAATATGTTTCCACCCAAAATGGGATGGTTTTGGCAGTGAGTCAAAGTCAAGGGACCTGTTTCCTTTTTCCCTTTTCCTGACATTATTGGAGATCTGGTGGGCTGGGTTGGGCTCTGCTGTGTGGAATCCTCTGAGTTCCTCAGCTCCCTGGTGGGGCTGGCGCAGCCTGAGTGATGCCTTCATCCCTCCTAGAACACTCCATCAGTGTCAGCTGGTGTTGTGTAATGTGTGCAGGATGGGGGAGAGTGTGGTTATCTGTGGGCTATCTGCTCAGCTGAAGTTGTCTCAATTTCCTCTCATCTGCTATAAGTAAAGAGATATTGTTTGTCAGGTTCATGGGCTGTGTTGTTTGCCAGGTGAGCTGGGACGTGTTATGCTGCAGGAAGGTGGAAGATCCTCTGGGATTTCGTACTTCATCTCTCCCAAGGGTCTCAGTAGAGCAAACACTGCAGCCAAGGTTAGAAATGTTGAAGTCAGTCATACTTAGGACTTAAGTAGAAAAAAAACCTACACTCTTTACTGCCTGCTCCTGTCACTTTTATTGCATTAATTTGATGCACATTGAGAGAAGGCAAAGTGTGCTCCTCTACCTTCCCCTTCCTGCTCATGGTCCTATTTGCTGCTGGGAGGACTCCCTCCCTCTACCCACTGAGCTGGTCCTGGGCTGAGGAATCCCTTCCTGCTCTTCGACTTTTCCTTTGCTTCCTGGTGTCCTGCAGGTAATTGCTCACTGCTGGGCTCTGCACCATGTGGGCCTGTGGCATGCATCACTTCAAGTCACCCAGCTCATATGAAGGCTGGATGCTCAACCTGCACGTGCTGAATCCCTCTGTCACCTCATGCCTACAGCAACAGTTTAACTCTGTCCCAAATGAAAGTTTCCTTTTTCCTCCATCCAAAGGTTGGTGCTGCTGAGTTCCCTGTGCACAGCATTGAGAAGTCTGAGCTCTGCAGCCTGAATTGCAGGTTCAGGGAGGTAACACCAGTACATGACTGGCAGCATTCTGAGAAGTGTGAAGGAGGTAATGTGCAGGTTACTCCAAATGCTGATGCAGTCCTATGCTGCACCCCAGCATGTGCCCCGAATTTCAGTGCAGCTGAAATGCTTGCAGTTGTATTGGAAGGATCTGTCCTTCAAATGACACTCCTTTGGTCCAAGCCAGTGCTCTCCTGGTGTGTGCCCTCAGCCAAAGCACACCAAGCCATGGCTCTGGAGCTGTTGGCTAGGCTGCTCCTCTGCCTGGGACACTGAATATTGTGCTGGTGTGTGTTCACCTGGCTTTGATGTGGAGTGATGCAAGTAGCAGAAGCCCCAGGCTGGTACAACCCATGGCCAGGCATTACAGCAGCTCCCAGACCAGATCTCTTTGGATGGAGCAGCAGTGTTTGTTCCCCAGTTGGAGAAACACAATCAAAGATATACTTTGCCTCCCTGGTTGTGTGAATCTTTGCAGTTCAACATCAATCCAAGTTCTGAGATGATCATGAGATGTGTATTTTAGAGCAGAAGTTCTAAAATTTTTCTTCTGGCTCTAATTCTGCGGTCACATTTACTGGAAGTTGGCAAAAAGGGCCTCTGATAAGAAGCAGTTAAATTAATAGAAAGCTTTTTGACACAGGCACCACTGGGTGATTTTGGAGAGGGAAGCTGGAGCTTTGTCTCCAGGGCCGATGCTGGGGACAGAGGGACCCTTAGCTCTGGGGCTGTATCTGCAGGAGGTGGGTAAGCTTGGTGTTACTGTCTCTGGGGCTGAGCCTTCTTGCCTGAGAGAGAACAGCTTTTGCAGCATGGGAATCAGTAGACCTGTTCTCTGTTTGTTGAAGCAGTGTTTGCCCAGGGAGCTCTGTGGTTTGTGTCAGGGCTGGGGATTCCTGTGAAGGCTGTTTTCTTATGAACCCCTTATGAACAGGTGTCACAGGTGTATGCAGCTGACGTGGCAGCTTTACTGCTCCCTGCCTTTTTGTGGCTGTAGGACACTGAGAAAACTCATTTTGTAAGAGCCAACCTTTGATGTGGTGAGGAAGGATGGGATGCAACCATCCTTTACTTCCAGTTATAGAGTCTTCCTGGCCTGAAAATGAGCCACATGGCCACACTTCTCTGCAGGAATTACTCTGCTCCACGCATGGCAGCTCTGTGTGCATCTGTTCAAGCACCCATGAGACCCCATCACCTTTTGGCCATCTCAGCTTTCCATAGGACCCATGCTGTTAGTGCCACAGTGTGCCCAGCAGTCCAAAAAACACAGGAAGAGATGTGGTCCCCACGGCCCCCCCAGTAAGGGAGCAAACTGAACTTTCTCATCAGACCAAGCTCTCATCAGCCTCAAGCAGGGCATGAAGGCAGTGTTGTGCACAGGATATTCCCAGGGCTTGCTGTTTTACCAGTAGAAGGTTTTCTCTGAGATTTGAAAGCTATTGTAGTCTGGAGCCCATTTCCGAGGTACTTCCCCTTTGGGATCTCTGCTGGGTTTGGCCATGGACCAAGCTCTGAATGATGGAGCCAGGGGCCAGGCTGCGAGCCTTGCACCACCTTGCCATAAAACCCACAGGGGAACAGAGCAGCTGGGGAAGGGAGCAGAGCTCATCTGTGCAGGGAAGCTCCGCAGGGTTGAACTCGATGATCCTTGTGGCTCCCTTCCAACTCTGGGATATTCCCTAGGTCTATGATTCTATGAAATGTTCACCCAGGGATCTGGCCGTGCCAGCAGTCTGAGATGAGACCAGCCCCTGTGCCAGGCTGGTTGCTGAGCTCAACAATGGAGGGTGTCAGGCTGGGGCTGGCTCCTTCTTTTTTATCTTTGCTTTGCAGCCATGTATAGAGCCATGCTTGCACACTTGGTTCTGCAATTGGTCCTGCACCAAGGGATGTGCTTGCAGCAGGGCATTTGGTGTGTAGGGTCTGGGAGCTGCTCTCCAGGAGGTCCTGAGCTGATTCATGGGCCACAGAGCTGGTGTCCCCCCTTTGGCTGGTATCTGCCAGGCACCCAGGAGCTCTGCCTGCTGCCTCCATGCCTGCTGTTTCCCTGTGTGCACAGCCTGGGGAGTGCCCTATGGCAGAGAGCTTTTCACACCTTGGCAAGCAGGGATTATCCTTTGGACTCCACTGGCTGAAACAGGGCACAATTAGGGCTTGTGTTGGCTACTCTGAGTCCTCTTCTCTTGATGTTTTCCTCGTGCTTTCCTGCAGGGTCCAGCACTGGTACAGGGTCCACTAACCTCACTGAGCAGCACCTGCAATAACATGTTTTTCAAAATGCTGGGACGAATGCAGGCAGAAAGCCACTGGCAGCCACTTCAGTTGCTCACTTTATCTGGTCACAAACACCCCATTCACACCATCTGCATCCTCTTTTCCCAGCATCGTGAGATTAAACCCTATTTTCTCTTTGTAAATATTGGCAGGCAAAGCAGCAACCTCCCTGAATGAAAACAGTAGTGGGGAGGTTGGTTCCCAGCACTCTCAAGAGCAGCTGCTCGTGCTGTAGCCCTGTGGTTGCCTGGGCTGGGCAGTGTGGTCCCTACAGCCCTCCTTGGGCTGCACTCAGAAGCTGCCTTTTCTCCTAGCTGTTCTGCTGCTGTGCTGCTGAGCAGGGTGGGGGCAAAGAGGCACTTTGCCATCGGCTGCCAGTGGTGGCTGAGCATCGCTTTCTGCCAAATTCAATCAGAGAAATGGGGACAGTAATCAAATCAACAAGGGGCTGCACAGCAGGGTAAGGTGAGCCACGCATCCATCATGAGCAAGGGGAGCTGAGATGCCCTTGGAATCACTTTAAGGCTCGTGCCCAGGGAATTGCAGGAGCTTAGTGGGGACTGGAGCATGCATTAGTTAAAGTATCATTGTGCCACTGGGCTCTGCAGCTGGTTTTTAAGCTCTTCTGAGTCCTTCTCATCATTTGCTTCTGCCCCAGGTGCAGGGTGGGTAAGTGCTAGCCTGGATTTCCTGTGTGTAGATGGGCACCTGTCCTTTCCCCTGAAAGCAGGAAAGATTAAATGCTTTTCTGGGGTCAGGTGGGTGTCACAGTGCTACATGGGATGGGGTGAAACCCAGACATCAGCTGTACATATGAGCACTATTGTTCCAACAGAACATCAAAGCAATTGGTATTTGAGGGCACGGAGTCACCCACCTTGTGTCCTCTATTTGGTTTTGTATATAGATCAGCCTGTCATGCATTTTCCATATTTAAGCCCATTTCTGCTCTAGGAATAGATGTGAAGCGCAGACGTAAGAATAGTCAAAACTTCTTTCTTTAGAAGTCTCCTTGGAGGGGGAAGAGAGCTGGGCTAGAGATCTGTTTTGCTGGAGCTGACACAGGAGGTTGGTTTGTTTACCTCTATGGCAGGAATTGTGGATTACACATGAATGAGTTTGCATCCAATGCAAACAGTTTTAAATTGTGTGACTAAACAGTATTTCCCCTTTCAGTTGTGTGTCTCTGGAGTCACAAAGTGCAAGTTCCTTAGTTCTGTCTGACCTTTCTGGGAAAAGCAAGCAAGCCAGAGAGCTGCCCCTCTGCAAGGAAATCCTAGGGGGAAATGAAAGACTTTTTTCATCCCATTTTAGTACAGGACATTTTTCTTTCTTTGCACTTCTGTCCCAAAGTTCCACTTTTTTTCACATCCGGATACAGATGGAGGTAACCTGTCAGGCATTCTTGGCCCTTTTTAAAGCAAGTACTGCAAAATTCCAGTAGGCATCAATTGCTGCTAATGCTTCATTTTTTTAAGAGAGATGAGCAATGAAAGAGCATTTGTGAGGGAATTTGAGCAGATGGTTTTGTAAATGATTGGTATTTGGCCCAAAGAAGACATGAGGAAGAAGAACAGGTCCCAGTCACAATGGGGCTGTGTAAGACTGGGGCACAAGGGATAGCAGCAGGCCCAGGAGCTCACACTGGGATCACAGAGGCTCCCCTCCTTTCCTTCCATTCATTTCCTCCTTGCCACATGCTGCTCACAGGCAGCATGTCAGCAGTGCTGAGCATCCTCCTCCAAACTTCCCCTGCTGCCCTAACGGAGGAGACCTGCGTCCCTCCCAGCCCTGCCCAGCCCCAAGTTGTTTCCTTTGACTCGACTTCTTGCTAATGTTTGCATACAGCAAAGAGCTATTTCTTCCTCCTCCCAGTGCAGCTGAATAAGCACGTTCACACGGTGGTGGCATAGGGTGCAGAATTGCCAGTGCCTGCACCTTACTGCTCTGCTCCCACCTCTTACAGCCAAATCTGCACCCACCACCTTCCCTGTCTGCCAGCAGCAGAAGCCCCTCCGCCGCTGATTTCTCACCTGTTTTAATTCCTCGTGTCCAGAGCTCTGGGCACCATGAGCCCCCCCTTACACCCTTGTTCATCTGACAGCGTGCTGGAAGTGAGGAGTTTGCAAACAAAGCCAGGGCCTGCGCCGTGCAGCTAATGACCTTCTCTCTGCCTGTGTTTCCTTTACGTCAGAAGTCGGAGTGCTTATTAAGTTTGGAGGCTTACTCCCAGGAGCAGAAGAAGAGGATCTGCTGGTGTCTGGCTGAGAACATCACCAAGCAGCAACATCCGGCATCGGCTCCCACAGAGAGCAAGGTAAGCAGCCTGTGCAGTGCAGCCCTGATGGAACCCCTGCTCAGAGCACTGCAAGGCTCTGAGTGCCATGGGGCTGTGCTCCAGTGATGCTCTGGGGATGGTTTTTGTGCCAGGTGAGGAGGGAGTTTGCATTTAAGCACTGCAGCGTCTGCAGCTTCCTGTCCAGCTTGGGGAAGCAGTGATTGCTTTTGCATCCGCTGAGCTGAATTGAGTAGCACTGCCTGATTCTTACGCCTCCTAGCATCTGTATTTGGACAGCTGAGGCCGTGCAGCTCATCGTGTGGCCTTTCTGCAGGACTTGGCTACAGGGCAGGGCCTGGTGCTGAGGGGGTGGCTGAGGCTGTGATCTCTGGGTCCCAGTTGAAAGGTACTGGGGTCATGGGAGCAGCGATGTGGAGATGTGTCCTTCTGTGCACTCGGACGTGCTGTGATGCTCAGGTTCCCACAGCATGGGAAGGTCCTTTGAGTGCTGCTGTCCGTAACCAGGGCAGCCACACCGGTGCTTTCCCACACTGAAGAGCTTCAGCCTGGCCCAAGAACGTGATCTCAGAAGGGCTGGCAGGAGAAATGTGTGCATGAGGTGGGTTTGAAGCATGTAGGGTGCGTCTGCCTGGTGAGAATGCAGTCAGCACCTCTGCTTGGTGCATGGCAGCACTGCCTGGAGGGGCTGCGTGGAACCGTTGGTGCTGGAGCCATCTGGTCCCTCAGGGCTGGGACTGGACTAGTGGTGGGGGGCTGCTAAGCTGGGGTGAGAGGAACATGCTGTGCTGAGCATATAAAATGCTTTAGGTAATGCAATTGGATATCCTGGGGGCAAAGCTCCCAGACGCCTCCCTGTGCCCAGTGATGGAGCAGTGCCCATGCTGTGGGGCCGTTTGTTGCAGCCCGTTGGGTGGTCTGGCTTTTGCTCTTGCTGCATGGCTGCCAGGCATAGAGGCAGAGCAATGCAGCTTTTGCCCTGCAGCATCCCACGCCAGGTCAGCGCTCGCAGCGTCTCTGCAGGAGGCAGAGCCTTTGGATTCCTCTTCCTGCCTGTTCAGCCCTACCAAAATAGCAACAGCGCAAAAAGCCTGAGAACCTGGTTAACAACCCAAGCTCCAAATGCAAATAGCAGAGGGGCAGTGCAGTGACCAGGTTCTGTGACATCTCTTGCTGTCATGATGCGGTGACAGGGCTATGCCCTGGGCTGGCTGACATCCCGTCTGGGCTGGGGATTCTCTGGGGCAAAGCTGTGAGCATTGCAAACAGGGGAGCTCAGCAGCTCTCCATCATGATATGGGCTCCGCTCTCCATCCCCGCCCCAGGTTCTGTGTCTGGGGCAATGTGTGGGGCTATCTGCTCAATCTACAGACCCCGTGGCTCAGAGCACAGCTCTGGGGGTGCCCACTCCTCGTGCTATTGTGGTGCTACTGGATAGGTGAAAAAGTACCATCTAAAGGCTTTCCTGTA
Organism: Phasianus colchicus; assembly: GCF_987193195.1. Classification (NCBI taxonomy): domain Eukaryota; kingdom Metazoa; phylum Chordata; class Aves; order Galliformes; family Phasianidae; genus Phasianus; species Phasianus colchicus. Next base: position 3,654,378 of record NC_143454.1, on the reverse strand, counting down.
CCCCTGTGACAGAGAGGAAGATTTGGGGAACAGAGGAGAACAGAGGAACAGAGGCTAGGGTGAGCTCTCCAGTGTTGTGATAGGGATTTATTTACACTTGCTGAAGCTGATGGAAATCCTATTCTTAGGACATGGGGCTGGGAGGAAGAAAAGAAGCAGTGAGAGCCGCTGCCAGGTGCTTTGCTTTGCTCAGAGCCCAGCAAGGTATAAAGCTTCCTGGCTGCAATTCTACAACAAACCTGATCCTGAAGTGCAGGAGGAAACAGCACAGGGTCTGAGGGCAGCTCCTGAACAGCCAGGCACAGACACATTGGAGTGGTGGATGCTGCTTGAAATGACACCACACGTCAGGCACCATCCCTGGGATAGCAGTGCAGCAGGGTGTGTGCAGGGAGATCAGCCTCCTGAAAGGGAGGAGTGATCCGGGAGCTTCCTCTCACTGCTTACAAGGCATTTGATATTTAAGGAAAGCTGACACTGTCTACCTTCTGTGAGCAGACAAATTAAGCTGGAAATATCAGCTTCTGCATGGCTGATTTCTGCTCCAAATGGGAATCTGATTTGTATGGCCTTCAGATTTGTGCCAGCTTGGCAGGAGTCTGCTTGTCTAGGGACATGGCTTTGTGGGGCACCAGGAGCCCCGGGCTGATGTGGCCTTGGTACCAGGCAGAGATGTGTGGTGTGCCAGCTGTGCACTAGAGCTGAGAAAGCAATGCTGCTGGAGCAGAGAGCAGCTCCTCCAGCCCCCGAGCTGGGCACAGCTCTCCCTTCTGCACAGCTATGCTGCCAGTGGCCCTGAGTCCTTTCCAAAACATAGGCTTTGTGATGGAGCAGAGGTTCTGCAGTGGGATGGTCCTGTCTGGAGAGCAGGGACTGGATGGTCTGAGCACAGCTGTACATCGGTGACTTCTTGGAGCTGTGGGAATGAGGACAAGTTTAGGGCTTTGAGATGGTACTTCTTGTTTTACCAGGGCCCCAAAACTGTGCCCAAATAGGTGGGACTTGCATGAAGGTGTTCCTGGCTCAGGGACAGCTATTGTTACCTCCTCTGGGAGGTGAAGCTGTTGGGTGCTGGAGCCACCATTTGCAGTGCATCTGATTCTGGGGGTGTAGGAAGAGAAACCAGTTGGGACAAATGAATGGTGGTCCCACCATAGTCCTGATGAGCTTTTGCTGCCCGTGAGTGCAGCATCAGCCCTGGGGATAACCAGGACTGTTGGTGTGGTCCTGCTGGCTGGTCCCCTAGTGATGGGATGTGGGTGGGAGCAGGGCTCTGGTGGCTTCTCTGCCATCCCTATAGGGCTTGGTGGAACTACTCCGAGCAGTGAGCCATCCTGTGACTGCAGCAGCTCACAGGAGTTGTGCTGTGGATATTTTCTCCATCCACAAAGCCTCCCTGCCCCTTTTCCTGGGGTCTGAGCCTGACTCAGGTGGCTGCTCCCTGCCTTTGCTTGTGCTGGGCAGGGATCTGTGGATCTGCTCCATAACACATGCTGGTGGTGTGACCCCATTTGCTGACAAACATCCCCAAATGGGTTGGTGCAGAGCCTGGAGGTGGGCTGGGGCTGGTGAGGAGCCACAGCCACCGCAATGTGATTATAGCAAAAGCAGCTTTATGCATTAATTGAGTTAGCGACGCTGCCTCCTTGGGCCGAATAATGACCATCTGCACAGAGCACGGTGCTTTTTTTAACCCTACATTACTGCACTGCTCCAGTTTCCACATTAGCACAGGGCAATCTGCAGTGCAGAGCGAGGTGGAGGCACTGGGGCTGGAGCTGCTCCAGCAGCTTTGGCTGTGGGGACAGAAACAAACAGCGCAGCGCCGTGCAGATAACGAACCTGATTCTCACTGCTTGTTTCTTTGTGTCTTCCACACTCAGAACGGCTGATTACTCTTCCTTCTGACTCCGTGACCTGAGATTACCTCGGAGATGATGGCTGGCTGTGTCTGAAAGATGTAGATTGTCCTTAAGCTAAATAATTACGGACACTTGGTGGTGCGGACTTTGGGCCGTGGGAGCTGAGGATGGGTGCTCCTGGCGCTCCCTGAGGGAGCTGGTGGATCCTCGGCACTTTTCGGATCACGGCCGCCTCTCTCTCCCCCGTGGCTGCTGATGCTGTGAGCAGGCGTGGACCGATCCCGAGCGGGCCCTGGGAACGAGGCACCCGGCCCCTTCCTGGCCGCTGCTCCGATCAGGAAGGGCAGGGCTGATTCTCTCACGATTTACAGCGTACTTGACAAGTGCAAGTAAATGTGCTGTCAACAAAAGCAAACTGCGTGTAATCGAGAGATGATTGAAACCAGGGCTGGAGTGGTGCGGGGAGGGTTCTGCACCAGGACTGCCCCAGCGGATGTGCAGGCAGGGAGCAGCCCCGTGCTTCCTCTCTGTCTTCCTCACCCCAGGATGCCCCGTGCCCAGGCACCTGCCTTGCCATGTGCCCACATCCCTTGGCCGTGTCTGTCCCTGGCACCTTGTTCCCTTCAGCAGCAAGTTTCTCTTTGTTTCCAAAACCTTCCTTTGGAGGGGTTCTATGTGTGCCCATGGGCTGGTGATGACCATGACAAGCACTTGGGTTGGCAGCAGCTGGGCTGAACTCGATACCATCGGTTGCTTGAGGGGAGGGAGGATTCTGCACCTTTTCACTTTCCTTTTGCACTAAAGATCCATATCATTACAGCACCTACAAGGCCAGCCTGGCTCCTGCTCCGTGCCCTCTCAGCACCTTGCTCCTGCTGTCAGGCTGCTCAGGGGGAGAAACTATTGAGGTCCACTCTGCCCCAATGAGGGTTAAAGCCTCATCTGGCAGAGCCTGTGAGCCAGGTTATGAAAGGAAAGCAAATAAATGCAATGTTCCACACCAGCAAGCACAACCTGGCTCTCATCCTGGGCCGGAAAAACTCATTACTGGCAGCAGCCAAAGGCTGTGTTGGTAACACCATGGATCTGAGAGGCTGTGGGAACAACCCCGTGGTGTGAGTCAGGGTCCAGCCCACCTCCAACCACTTAATATCTGGAGGAAACTGTCCTCAATGGAAATCCCTGTGCCATCAGAAGCCAGCGGGATCCCACAGTGGTGACCTCAAAGCACATTGAGACACAGAGCTCACCCTTGGCACCAGGAGGACAACACGTTGACTTTAATTCAGCCAGAACAGGAATTAAATAGATGATAATGTGTGTGAATGAGGCTGTAACCATAGAAGAGTTAGATCTAGATTGATCCATCCAAGTGCTTAGCACAGTCCTGTCTGCAGTCTGCTCTCCTGGGCTGTACTGGAAGAGCTTTCCTGCTGGGTTGATGGCACTCCTTCATGGGCATAAGCCCCAAATGCAGCCCCAGGTGCTCTGTGGGGGGGATGCTACAGCTCCCTATGAAGCTTCAAAGCACTTCCAGACATCATTTTATCAATTTAGGGGCCCTTTTAATGCAGGGTCTCGGCCTGACCCAAAACTCCATGCCATGCAAGTGGGTCTGGGTGCATGTTAAGGGCTCCTGAGACTCCATCACCCCCCCACCCCCTTCTTGCACTGCAGCTGGCTCCCAGCACGGCAGTGTGGTACAAAGTATGGAATGGGGGGATTTGCTGGAGCAGGGCTGGGTGCTGGGTGCCAAGCTTCCCGGCTTCTCCCCCGTCCGCAGGCACTGCCTCCTTTACACTGCGTCCCCTGCTCAATGGTGCCACAGAGGCACAGTTTGGGCCACCAGCACGAAGCAGCTGCTCGTGGGCTTCTGAGGCACGTGTGTGCTGGTGGAGCAGATGGGCCAGCAGAGTGTCACTGCTCCGGCTTTATTTGTTCATTTGCTTAGCTGGACTCAAAGCAATTAGGAGAGCAGACCTCTCCCCTCTGGCAAACACCAGCTCCTGTTTCTCTGGCACCTCCTGCACGCAGTGCCACATTCCCCATGCAGGAGGACCTGGCAGCATAGTGGGAACTTGAGCAGCTGCCAGCACCTCCATCACAGCTGGGAGCGCTTTTAAACCCTGGCAGCTTGTTTCTTGTGAATCCCCAAAGGGCTGCTGAGAGCCAGCGTGCTGCAGGGAGCGGTGCCAGCAGCCTGGGGGGTGAGCATCACTGAGATCATTCGCACAGGGTTGTCAAAGGCACAGATTAAGTGGTTGAAGCCAGAGCTGCTGTGATTTAATGCAGGCGCTGGAAGCACTCGGGCTCGCTCAGCAGGGCTGTGGTGCTGCTCTCCTGCACCTGCATGGCTCTCACTGCCCAAATGCGTATAAGGGGACATTAGGGTGCAGGGACCCAGCAGTGCCCCAGAGAAACGAGGTGGTCCTGAGGAAGGGTGTCACCATTGCTTTTATAGTAGTTATTTGAACTGTGAAATTTTTGCAAAGCTGAAGGATGTCTGAAGTGCTGGGAAGTTCTGGGTGGTGATGCCCAGAGTGATGTGGGAGAGGGACACAGCTTAATCCTTCTCCCTGTGAGCCCCTCAGCATCCTGCCTCTGCTGCAGCAGCAAGGTAAGGCTTGCTGACCTCAGTCAGTTGTGTTGGGCTTTGAAGCTACCCTGGGTGTCTTTGGCACCATCGGGATTCCTTTGGGCACAGCCCTGGTTACAGGCAGAGCTGTTCAGCCAGACCCAGCAATGGTTTCCAGTTACCACCTCGTGGTCCTGTTGTGAGTGACACTGGGATGAGTCGTCCTCAACAGCTCTGCAATGGCTGAGTCCATCCTGCTGCCACATCCCTCATCCTGCTCAGGTGGTCTGTGTTCTGCCCCTGCTGGTAAGAGCAAGGAGAGATTCCAGCCAGCACCACACAACACAACCTCAGCCTGCTGCCCCAAGAGAGGAAGGATGCTGAGGTCTGAGCCCCATGGGGTGCAGGGACACATTGTGGCACACTGGGGGCTCAGGTGAGCTGGGCTGATGTCTCTGCATGGCCACTGGGCTGCTCTCCTGGGGACACCTTTATCTGGATGCCAGCACACCCCCACACCGTCCCCCATTGGGCTGTGGAGCTCTCCTGGTTTGGGGTTGGCAGCAGTGATGGGGAGCTCTGTGTGCAAACTGACCATGGGGATCATATGGATAAGGGAAAGAGTTGGGGTTTTGCTCATGGTCAGGACAGAACTGAAAGTTGGATGCGACAGAGCCAGCTCAAGTCCATGTCCTGATTGTGTCCCTTTCTGATACCTGCTGCTCTGATGCCAATGATGGATCTATTTCTTTCTTTCCCTTTCCCATCCCTTTGCTTTCTTATTGTCAGGGATATTTATGACCCAGACGTCATCTCACTGTCTTCCAGCCCTGGGTTCCCAATCAGGGAGGCTGCAGACCATGGCTGGTGCTTTGCTTGGGCACACCAGAGCCATATCTCCAAATCCTGAGCTGGGGGAGCAGCTGGGCACACAGGCATGGAGACCCCTGGAGTGGTGACACCCCTGAGCTCACAGGGGTGGGGATCCATCAGCAAGCGGTGCTGCAGTGCAGATAACCCATGGCACACTGCGCTGCGAAGCATCTCCTGCTTCAGAGCTGCCCCTTCCCCTTTGAAAGTAGTTTGGAAAAAAAAAACAAAAAACGCCAACCTGAAACGGAGTTTCATTAAGCAGCACCAAAATTGGTCTGAGGCTCAGCATTGCCCAGGGGCAGAGAAGGGCAGGAGAAGGGGAGCTGTGAAGCAGGTTTCAGGGTGATGCACAGCTCTTCCTCCAGGCAGAGCGGACGTCTGCTGGGATCAGCAGGTAACCAAGCCTCCAGGGACGGCTTGCAGAGCTGCAAATAGCACGCGGGGCACAAGGGAGCGGTGTCTGGGAGAGGCTGGGGCGGCTACAGCCACTGCCTGACACAGACATTAATAACGGTGGAGGCAGAGCCAAGCGCTGCACCAGCATCCGCCGCGCTGAGCTGCAGGCACACGTCGGGGCCGGAGCTGAAGGGAGATGCTGCTCTGGCTGGGATGCAACTGAGCCCACATCTGGTACGTTTTGCTTGCAACATCTGCAGCCCACAGGGTGTGCCCTCTTCTAGGCAGGTCTGTGCTGTGCTGTAGGCAGCACCAATGTCCTTTAAATCAAATGCGTCTGCTCTGCTCCCCTGGGCTGGGCTGGGCTGATCCTCGCTGTCTCCTGGGGTCCCATGACTCCATCTGGCTTTGGGCTGCACTGGGAGGGTTGGTAGTGAGGAGCATGGGGAACCGGGGGATGTTTGCAGCATTAGGGACTTTCTGAGATTCTCTTGCAGATCAGGGCTGTACCACCAGCTCCACGTCGGCTGGCGGCAGCGTGGTGAGCCCACCATGCACACTTTCTGCTTCAGGGATTTTGGGAACCCTCTGTGTTCTGGTGCTGGGCAGGAGAGAACAAATTCAGCCCTTGCTACTGAAAGCAGATCTGGGTGTGTGCTTGTGGGGAGGGAGGGATGGGTTGGGGGCCAGGATGGCCAGGGCTGTTGGGCTCGGTGCTGCGTCGGTGGCAAACCTACATTAACCAAAGCATGTGGCACGGGGAGGTTTTGTCCCACGCTGTTTGCTGACACCTTCAGCCATCTGATCCCGAAACGTGGAGTGCAAGAACTTCCCAGCTGGGCTCCATCCCACACACAACGACAGAGCTGGGCGATGCCTGGTCAGGTCCCATTTCCAGAGCCATCAATTGGTGATGGCAGTAATGGGATTAGTGCGGGCTGCTGCTGCCATGGGGTCATTTCCTCCCGTGGAGCACAGCTCCTCCTTGCAGGGCTCCCAGGTGTTTCCAGCCCAGGTTTTTCGGCAGTGTGAGCACTCACACCCCCATGGGTCTCACTGGAGCCATCCATCCACCCTCGCTGCTTTGCCACAGCGTGGGTCCTGCTGCTTGGGATTATACATCCCTGCTTGCTTTTGCTGTTACAGTAATTGCTCTGTATCAATTATTCATCGGCGCAGTAATGAAGCAGGGGATGGGTAGAACACCCTGCTGTGTGCAGGGCCTGGCGAAGGGACCCAGAGCAGTGCTGCAATCGGGGGATGCTCACGAGCACTTTCAAAATGAGCCATGAAAATTTTCTCGAGTTTCAGTAGTTCTGCTTTGAATTTCTGGCTTCCTTTTGTTCCTCTCAGCCCCGTGCTGTGTGTAGGCTGCTGCTTCCCACAGCTGTGTGTATTCCATCTGTAATGGTTGCTTATTGTGTTTTGTGGCGTTTATCATCAATGGTTTTGGAAGCATTATGGGGGGCATTACAGTTAAAAGTTTCTAATGGGATGGATCTGGGCACAGTTCATCCTGTGCTAAAAAACCCTGGAAGTGTGAGTTTTTTTTCTACCACTTTGGGAAGGACATATTTTGGAAACTTTGGTGTTTCGGTGTGTGATGGCTCACAGCAGGGGGGGCCCTAAGGCATGGGGTTGTAACTGGGTGACCCCTAAGGTCCCTTCCAACCCAAGCCATTGTGCTGTTCCATGGAGGTGCTTCACTCTCATTCCATCTGCTGCCCCAATGTTCTGCTGCACAGGGAACATGCTACGCCCTCCCCAGAATCCCCCTGGATGGGGACATGGACTCATTGCCATGGGGTTAAGCCCTGTTTAGGATGAGTGAGGTGGGGACACCTCTGAACAAGAGTAGGCTCCATGTGAGAACCAGTGACATAAGAGGAAGGCTTCATCCCACAGCTGTACTGTTGCCATGGCCGGTGTATTCCCAGCTGTGGGCCACCACAAAGGGCATGTTGTTTGCAGCAGTGCTGGAGCAGTTGAGACTGCGCTTAAAATACATTTGCTGGTTGAAATGTGCTCTGCTAGTAACAGAGCAGCAGCAACCAGAACAAAACCTCATCAAATTACAGACCAAAGAGCAGAGGTTTGCCATAATCCTCCCTCTTGGTTATGGGGAAACCTTTGTGGCAGTGAATGATGAGTTGCCCAAAGGCAGAGGGAGTCCAGGCAGTGGGTACAGATGTGGGGGTTGAAGATGCTGGAGTAGGCAGGGCAAAGTCTGGCATTTTTGAGGTGTGTTGAGGGACATTAGGGACTTTTGATCTAAGAGTGAGCATCATTGTTCCCTAAAACAATCCCAGAAAGCTGTGCTGGGGCTTGGAGACAGCTCTTTCCTCTATTTTCTGTTCCACTTCTTGGGACATGCAGCTTTGGCAATGTAGTCTGAACAGAAACTGAAGGAGTGATGTGTGAGGTCCTCTGGGAGGAGGCAGGAAAGCTCCTCAGCTCCTCTGCTCAGGACAGGGAGAGCCAGAAGTTGAGGATGAAAGAGTCAGATGTTGATCCAGACCCTGATGTTGATAGAAAGGTGATGAGATGTTGAGGGCAGTGAAGCCAAGCTGTTGAGCAGATATTGCAGGTGGGTGGATCAGATGTTGGCTGCTAGCTCCAAAGCCACTGACTCTGGCCAAGGGAGAGGAACCCTTACCGGGGAGATCTTGAGTTGTTTTGGTGGTGTCCTTGAGCTAGAAGGACATGTGTCCCCTCCACCTTCCTGCTGAGACAGCATCAGCACTGCCTCCGTTTGCTGTCTCCTCCTGTAGCCCCTTGATCATGGTGGTGGTGAGAAGGAAACTTGGCCACAGCCTTGTCTCTCTCCCCCACATGGGCTTTGCCCAGCATGGTGGCCCTTGGCTTTGTGTTTATGAAGTCCCCAGTCTCTCCAGCCTTGGTTGGGCTCATTGACCGACCATGACTGTGCTCCTGCCCTGCTCCTTTCCTGTCTTCCCCACCACCAGGAGCTCAGCCGTGGCCCTTTTTGCAATGACAGCATTTCACAGCCCCAGCAGCACTTCCAACTCAAGATTGAAACCTTGCTCAGTGGTGAGCCGCCTCTCACATCTCCATGCTGCTGAAAAGCAGCAGATTCTCTGAATTAGTGCAGGAATTTAATTTCATCCTCAAATCTCTCTCATTTTAAAGGAGCCTGTTCATTTCCTTCTGGAGCCTTATCTGATGTGGGCACCCAGCAACGTTCAGCAGAAGGGAGCTGTCAGGGGTGGGGAGGGCTTTGCAGGGTTGGACTGAGGGCTGCATGGGTTTTTCCTCTAATTATTTCATGAAATAATGATGACAGTGATTGCAATACAAATAAGACATAAACAACATCAGTAAAACACTCAGTGCAAACAGCATCCTCACACAGCATGTCTGGAAACATTCCCTTTTGCAAGAAATCACTGTGGGGAGTGAAACAGCCTGAAGGATGGGGTGAACCCAGCGTTCACTTTGTGCCTCCCACCAAATCCAGCTGTTCTGGAGCAGTTCACATAATGCTGAATTGCTGGCTGCTGCAGGGCAAGCTGTAAGGGGACAGAACCTGGTCCTCTCCATGGTCATAGATGTAAGAGGGGACCTTTTGGGGTGACAAAAAGCACAAAGCATTGGCTGCCATGGAATGTGAATGTCTCTTCCCAGTGGGATGTGGTGCTGGGTGGGTTAATTCCCATCTCATTTTTGAATCAAGCTTGCATTATACAGGAGTAGAGGCTTTGTTAACTCCAGCTTTCTGCTTTTCTTTGGACTCTTGAAGATGCTTGGCTTTTAAATGGGGATACAGCTGCTCTGGCTGGGGGGCTCATCGCAAGTTCCCCCAGCTCATGAAAAATCCAGGCAGGTTTTTTCCCTTGGACTACCCCAGGCTTTTCCCTTGGAAAGGGCAACACTCACTGGCAGAAGGCAGCCTTGAAAGCGTAAAAATCCGAGCAGGGTGGGTAGGAGTGGCTGTGGTTTAGCAGGAGCACGGTGTGTGGTTGCGGGGAGCCCCGCAGATGTGGCTGTGGGCCAGGGGGGCTGAGCTGCTCAGCCTTGGACAATTGGATGATGTGCAGAGCCTGGCACTTCCCTCCTGCCCTTAAGAACGCAGGGCAGGAGGTGCTGGAGCTGCATTTTGGGTTTTCCCATCCTCTGCTGCAGCCACCCAAGGGCTGACCTCCAGCAGGACAAGGGATCTGGTGCGGTAAGGATGTTTCCAGCTCTGCCTCTGTGCTGGAGCCATCGGCCCCATTGCCCCCTATTTTCTCCAAACCCACTCGCCCACAGTGCTGCAGGAAGGTGGCCCCATCCTGCTGCCACCCCATAGCTATAGTGGGGGACATGGTGCTCCGGGGGCCAGGACTGGGACTGGGGGCTGTGGGGCCCATGAGATCATGGGGACATTGTGGTCCCAACTGCTGGAGCCCTGTTAGTGCTGTAGGAACACCCCTGCCTTGTGCTGGGAGTTAGGAGTGGAGAGGCTGTACGGGAGGGCTGCCAGTCTGAGATTCAGGTGCTCCTGCCTTCATCCTCCTTTATGTTCTCCTGGGGCAGATGCAGGAGACAGACGCCGAGAAGCCGGGGCAGACGCACTTGGAGGACAGGAGGGCGGCTGCAGGCGATGCTCCTCCGGCCACAGAGGTGCCGGCTCCATCCGAGGCTCCAGCAGCTGCCCAGGGGTCTCTCCTGGCCAAAAAGCAGCCGGCGGCTGCTGAGAAGGGTGAAGAGCAGCCCAGCTCTGTGCCGGCCTTCATCATCCCTGAGCTGCGCCTCGACAGCTCCTTCAGCGTGGTGGGCACAGCCGGTGGCACCACGGATGGTGAGGATGAGGAGGATGAAGATGAGGATGACGAAGAGGAGGACGATGAGGATGAAGAGGATGACAGCGATGAGAACTACCTGGAGCGGAGCGAGGCAAAGCGCAGCAGCATGATTGAGACATCAGGCTGCCAGCCTGCATACACACTGAGCGTGCAGAGCTCCCTGCGGCGCCGCACACACAGCGAGGGCAGCCTGCTGCAGGAGGCCAAGGGGCACTGCTTCACCTCCGACACCACGCTCAACTGCTCAGACAGCCAAGGCAGCACGGGGCACTGGGCTCTGCCCTCCCCCAGGACTCTCAAGAAGGAGCTCACCAAGAATGGAGGCTCCATCCACCAGCTCAGCCTGCTCTTCTCGGGGCACAGGAAGGTATGTGGGTTGGTGCTGGCTCTGCTGCTTGGCCCTGGGATGGGTGGTATCTCCAGGGTGGGGGTCTCCCTGTGTGTGGCTCTGCTCTCCATGACTCCATGGCTCAGTTGGTGTCTGACAGGCAAGGAGCATAAGGGCAGGTAGCAACAGGATGAGGGGAAATGGCTTAAAACTGGAAGAGGGTAGACTTAGACTAGATGTTAGGAAGAAATTTTTACTGTGAGGGTGGTGAGACACTGGAACAGGTTGCTCAGAGAGGTTGTGAATGCCCCCATCCTGGAGGTGCTCAAGGCCAGGCTGGATGGGGCTGTGAGCAACCTGGTCTAGAGGGTCCTTCCTACAGCAGGTGGGTTGGAAATTGATGATTTTAAAGGTCCCTTCCATCCAAACCATTCTGTGATTCTATGGGTGTCCCATCCGTAGCTCCAGGGGACACTTAGCACCCTGGGGCTGCCACCAGGTGCTGGGGCAGCATCTTCCATGGTGTCAACAGATCCCATGGACTGCAGAGCTGCTGTCTGCTGAGATGCACAGAGGGAGAGGTGTTTGGATATGCAAACTGCAGCTGACAGCAGCAGGGACGGGAAGGAGCTGCGCTCCAGGGAGCCTCCCCTGACTGGGCATCCCTGCTGTGCGCAGGGACACTGGCAGCTGAGTGCACTGCTTGGCCTCCTACAGGGCTTTGGTCTTTGCAGAGAGCCCATCCTAAATAGGCTGAGGAGAAACTGCGGTGCATCAGACACTGCAGAGCAGTGCTGGCACACACAAGAACATGCAGCTCTGCACGGAATTAGCCATGCTTTGGCATCACAAGTATTTATAGGAGTTGAGCTGCCATTGTGAAGATGGTGTGTGAGATGTGCTGCTGCCCCATTCCTGCTGTAGGACTGCCTGTATGCCTTCCCAGCACCCAGCTCTGCCTAACCTTGCGGGGCAGGGCTCTGCCTGGGGCTGCACTGCATGGCTTAGGGCTGCATGGCGCAGTTTGGGACCACAGTGCACTGCTTGGGTCTGCACTGTGTGGCTTAAGACCACACTGCATGGCTCGGGACCTTGTTGCACAGGCTGAGATCTCGTTGCATGGCTTCGGACCATGTTGTGTGGCTCAGCACAATGTTGCAGAGCCTGGGGCCTTTTTGCATGGCTCATAACCATGCTGCTTGGCTCAGGACCACATCACACTGCTTGAGAGCACCTTGCAGTGCTTGGGACTGCATTGCATACTGCTCCACCTCTTGGCAGGGGATGCTGGTGCAGAGCTTTGTGTGCCACCAAGCATGGCAGCACCATGGGTTAAAACCATGATGGGATTAACCCTCCCATGCCATTCTCCTGATACATCAAAAGCCACCTTGTTTGCCATTTCTTGGAGCACAATTTGCTCTTGGACCCCCTGGTCCCCTGCCTGCTCCTCCCCTGCCACCTCTCCCTGCTTCAACCACCATGCACATGGGGCTTTGTGTCACAGCCTACACTTGGGAGGGACTTTTAGAGCTCTGTGCATTTGGAGGAGCCCAGTGGAACCATCCATGCTTTCCAGATCCGGTGCTGATGTACAGTTCCCCTCTGCATCCCCCCAGGCCCGGCACTGCCTGCAGCACTACGGCACCCAGTGGCCTTGTCCACTGAGCACGATTATTTATGGGATCATCCCATTGTGCCCACGGTTCCCTGTGCCTCCCACTGCTCTCAATCTGGGCAGGTTGTTGTTTTACAGCCAGGAGTGCTGGGACTCGGCAATGGTTGCTTTTTGTCCCCAAGCTCAGCGGAGCCTCTCCAGACAATGGCAGGAAGCGTGGCCCGGCTGTGTGTCGCCCTGGCCAGCCCTATCTGTGGGGGGAAGGCATTTTGCAGGGGCTGCATTGTTTGGGGCTGATAAACTCCGGAAACCCGGGCGCAGAATGGAAGGAAGTGTCAGAAGCCTTGAGCCCGGGGCTGCTGGGCCATGCAGTGGGTTCCCACGGCACTGCCATGGATCGGCAATCCTGGAAAGCGCCCTGAGGAAGCAGTGTGGGGCTGGGCTGGCTGTGGGGTTGGCTATGAGCCCCCTTCCAGCTGTGCTCTGTGAGGTAGCAAAGCCCCCAAGCGAAGGTGGCCCAATGCCTGGCCATTGGGCTTCGTGGCTCAGAGGCTGTGCTGGTGACACCCTGACCCTGCAGCACCTCCAACGTCCCCATGGCTGCCAAGGTCACCTGCCAAGGGTGGAGGTTGAGGATAGGAAGCCCTGTGTGCTCCCAGAAGCTGCCATGTTATGGTTCAGTTCTGCTCTGATTTTTCCTGCCTGGAGACTGCTGGGAGACCCCGAGAATATTCTGGGAGCCCCAGCCCCGAGCCCGCTCAGGACAGCAGAGATGGGAACATTGGGAAGGAGGATGTGAGTGTCCCTATAGGAGGCTCTGCTGTCAGCATCTTGAAGCCAAAGGGTCCCTAGGCCATCAGTTGTGGGATGTTCCCAGGACATGGGCAGGGGAGGGGGTCGGGGTTTCAGCCCCTGCTCTGCTGCAGAGGGACCTTTGGGGGAAGGAGCTGCTGCAAGGGGACCTCAGGAGATGCTGGTGGAGCTGCATGGTGGTGTGAGGGCATGCATGGCACTGTGATGCAAACACTGCTTTTCTCTTCCCCCCAGCTGAGTGGAGGCGACCCTGAATGCAGCTGTGATGAAGGGGATGAAACCTCCCGCAAGAAGAGGAGCAGGAGCCTGTAAGTGCTTTGATAATGCCATGGGCAAAACACCGGGGCTGAGCCCATGGGGTACCGTACCCCATTCACCCAGAGTTTCCGGTGGTTGGGAGGTGGATGGGATGAGTGCTGGTGATGTTGCTCAGCGTGGCTGGGAGTGTTCAGTGTGATATGATGGGTGGGATGCCACAGCCCTGACACTGCTTTAAGGGTTTGGGATGCCCTGCAGCTGGTCCGGGCAAGGACGGGGGAGCCACAGCCTTCACTTGCCCTGAGCACAGCTGCAGCTCAGTAGGGCCATGGGGTTTTGCAGGATTGCTGTGCCCTGGCATTGCCCCTTGCACGTGAGCGGGGGCAGATGAGTGCTGCACGTGGCTGCAGCACTGCTGTGTGTGCATCTCGATGGCAGCTCCCCGCGTGCAGCCTGCCTGTGAGCGGCACTGTTGCCCCGCGCGCTCTGCCGCAGCCGCCTATTTATAGCTCCTTTCATTCTCCAAACACTTGAAATGAAAATCAATTCCTCGCCATCTGCAGCGGGGACATCCCCCACGTGAGCCGGGGGAATTGGGGTGGCGGGGGGGGGATCTGTAGGGCGCGGGAGCGGCTGCGGGGAGGGTTTGTGCCGCTCACCTTGGGATGGCTGTGGGAGCGCGGTGCGTCGCAGCGGGCGCCGATTGGCTGCAAGGATGGCTGCCAGGTGGCCTGTGGGGTATTTATGGGGAGAGTGGCCGCGCTTCGGCACTGCCAGCTGCTCCCGATGCACCTCACCATGGTGGATTTTTCCGAGAAGTGCTTGGAAAGGTAGGGCAGGGCTCCCGTGGGGATGGCAATGTGCGCTGCAGGGGTGGCGTGGGGAGATGGGGCTGGACGAGGCCTTGCAGACGGCTGATGGGGGTGACTCCAGGTCGAACCCAGCAGTGCACTGTGGATTTTTGTGGCAGCGCCTTACTGGGTGCTGTGTGCACTCTGCAGCAGGAGCAGCCAGGCTGTGTGCTGCTTGCTGTTTATTCGCGAGTGTCTGCGTGAGGAGTGCTGAGAGCACAGCATCCCGCAGGTTTAAGCTTGGGAACTCCTCTGGGGTTTTGTTTCCTGCTGTGGGAAACGTGGTGCTGCAGAGCTGTGAGTGCAGAGGGTGCACAAAGTGCAACCCACAGGTGCTGCTCCTTCGCACAGACGGATGGACACATGGACATACACACAGACACACAAACACAGGGACTTTTAAATACTTTTCACACCTTGCCAGGCTCCTAGCTGCAGTGGCTATGTTGCTAAAGTGGGAACGGTGCTGAAATTGTTGCTGGGAGCTGTGTGGGACGGCTAGAGCCTTGCTGATGGGATGCAGGTGGGGTTTGGAGCTCCTCGTTTAGATCTGTCGGTCCGGTGTCTGTGCTGTGTTGGTGCCTGGCAGCAGCTGGGGACAGCTGGGGACACCGCGAACCCCTCCGTGTCCCTCGTGTGCCCAACCAGCCCCGGCCGCAGCCACACGTAGGTCCTCCGAGCACCCTGCAATGTGGGACCTGCGGGAGGTGGCCGTGCCACCCCGCGTCCCCATCCATCCTCTGTGCACTCAGGAGCTGTGCCACGAGGGGTCAGCATCGCCCATCCCGTGCTCTCTCTGTCACCTCCCGCTGCCCGACGGGAGCCGGGCAGGACTGGGGCAATGCCGGTACCGCTGCCCAAACCGGTGCTGTGTTCCGACGGCAGCTTCCCGGGGCGACGGGAGCGCCGTGCGCGGACGCACATCTGTCTGTCCGTACGGGGACGGCAGCGTGGGGACGCGTGGGGGTTGGCACCGTGCGGTGCCGTGGCTGTGAGTTAACCAGTGCGTCCCACCCACCCCGCTGCGGAGATGTGCCCACGGCCGTGCCCACTCCAAACTGACACCGGACGCTGCCATCCCTGCGGCTCCCAGCCGTGCTGCCGGCCCCGCACAGGGCACGCAGCCCCGCACCGCCGCATTCCCCAACGCCCTATAAATAGCGCTCGTAAATCCCCGCCGCGATGACTTTCCCCGCCGTCCCTTGAAAGGCCCCATCTCCCCGCCCTCTCCCATGCTTTTTTCCACCTTTCCTCGAGTTTCCTCAGCAACGGCGGAGCCGTCCCGAGCAGCTCTGGGCTGACACACAGCCCTCCTCACCCACACCTCATCCACGCCACGCAGCTCCGTTCGGCCCTCCCACTTCCGCGCTGTCCCGGTGCGGAGCCGCAGAGCGCAGCGCCGGGCCGGGCGTGCCGGCTGTGCTGGAGCTGCCCCGATAAACGATGCCCTTTTTTCGTGACCTCTCCAAACCGCAGCCGTTGGAGTTTCACGCCGAGATGTTGCTGGGCGTGCAGCGGCCGCACAACGGCAGCCTGCAGCGCCGGCACACCATGAAGGAGTAGGTGATGGGCGATGAGCAGGACGGGGCTCCCCGTGGCACCGCGCACCTCTGGGTGCTGCTCCCCTCCCTGCCCGCCTCTAAACCTTGATCTTCTCCTCCAGAGCCAAGGATATGAAGAACCGGTTGGGGATTTTCCGGCGGAGGAACGAGTCTCCGGGAGCCAACCCCTCCGGCAAGCTGGACAAAGTGCTCAAGTCGCTCAAGTAGGTGCTGCGGGTGGGCGGTGTGGGGCTCCGGGGGGCACGGGGTTTGGGGACGAGCTCTGTCTAAATTCGGTGCCACCTCCCGGGATGCTGGGTCACCCAGCTGGGGAGGCTGTGGGCAGACAACTCACGGAGCCTGAGCTGTGTTAAATACTTTTTTTGGCTGAATGCTGCCCTGGGCTGCAGGGAGCTCCCTGCCCTGTGCCAGTGGCACAGCAGCACTCGGGACTGGAAATTTCCCTGCTTTCCCCCAGTGCTTCAACACGACACCTTCAGCTGGACAGAGGATGCTTTGGGAAACCGCTCAGCTCTGGAGGTGCTCCAGCAGCTGGGACGAGCGCTGCCCAGCCTGCGGCTTCATTGGGGCACCCGAAATCCCACAGCTCTGGGCACTGCCTGGGATTTTTCCAGTGCTGGCTCAGAGGCAGCAGCACGCATAGCCCTCCCTTACCTCATGTTTTCTTCCTGCCACCCTAAACGCAGAGCATTCATTCCAGCACAGCCAGCTCAGCACTGCGGGTGTCGGTGGTGGTGCAGCCACTGCAGGGTGCATAGTGATGCT
This sequence comes from Phasianus colchicus, assembly GCF_987193195.1. Taxonomy (NCBI): domain Eukaryota; kingdom Metazoa; phylum Chordata; class Aves; order Galliformes; family Phasianidae; genus Phasianus; species Phasianus colchicus. The sequence goes on along the minus strand of NC_143454.1, from coordinate 3,637,672 downwards.
GCTGCTGCTGGAAGCGTTCTTCCCCCGGGGGCAGCTGTGTGGTGGCAGGCAGCAGCTGTGGCTTTTGCAGCTTCGTTCTGCTAACAAATGCCCTTATCCTGCAGGCCTGCACCCGAGGAAGCTCTCAAGTGGGGGGAGTCCCTGGAGAAGCTGCTGCTGCACAAATGTGAGTGTTTGCCCCTCTGTTTTGCCTTTGCCACTGAGGAATGTCCAGGCGTGTGCATGGGGAGCACTGTGATTTCCTAAGCTCTTTTGTCTTGGGGAGAATGGAGATGGAGTGATGGAATGGAGCATCCCAGGCTGGATGTGGCTCTTGGCAGCCTGGTCTAGTGGTTGGTAACCCTTCCCATGGCAGGGGGGTTGGAACTGGATGATCTTTGAGGTCCTTTTCAACCCAGGCCATTCTGTGATTCTATGATACTTTCCCTGCACTCATTTTTCCTCTGCCAAGCTGGAGGCGGGGAGACTGCAACGCTCCCTTCCTTGCCCTGTTGTGCACCACAACTGTGCACAACATGTTGTCTGCATGTCCCCATAGGGTTCCCATCTCCATCACTGCTCCCAATCCACGCTGAGCTTCCCCTTGAGAGCCCAGATGGCTGAGAACTGAGCACTGAGCACACACATGGTTCATGTTCGTGCTGCCAGGCCGGGCATCGCCACCTGCACTGCTGCTGTTCATAGGGGATTTTTAGGGAGTAAGATGGCAGGGATTTGGGGTTTGATAGAGGCGTGTGTCTGTCCAGGAGTAGAGCTGTGTCTGTCCCCACAGATGGGCTCGCAGCCTTCAGGGCCTTCCTGCGCACCGAGTTCAGCGAGGAGAACCTGGAGTTCTGGCTGGCATGCGAGGAGTACAAAAAGATCAAATCCCAGTCCAAGATGGTCTCCAAGGCCAAGAAGATCTTTGCGGAGTACATCGCCATCCAGTCCTGCAAGGAGGTGAGGCCGGCTCCCGCTCGGAGCCAACTCTGTGCCCTGGGGCCCGTGGGGCCGCTCACTGCTCTCTCTGCCCACAGGTGAACCTGGATTCCTACACACGGGAGCACACCAAGGAGAACCTGCAGAACATCACCCGCGGCTGCTTTGACCTCGCGCAGAAGAGGATTTACGGGCTGATGGAGAAGGACTCGTACCCCCGCTTCCTCCGCTCTGACTTGTACTTGGACATCATCCACCAGAAGAAAGCCAGCTCCCCGCTGTAGGGCAGTGGGGCAGACTGGGAGCTGCGTGTTTACATGGAACCGGCGGTGGGGACCTCGCTGCGGCCGGCTGTGCCCCCCCAGGCATGGGGCAGTGGGGGCACCGGTGCCAAGCAGGCTGGTACTGCTCCATCGCCCCGTCCTGCCATCGCTGGTACGACGCCGTCGGGGCGGATGTCAGCCAGGAGGGGAGCTCCCGCATGACTACTGTGAACCTGAGCTGCGAGCATCGCTGGATGGCGACGCTTGATCCCGACCCAGCGTGGAGGAGGAAGGCTTTTACGCAGGGCTCTGCTTTTCTCCAGGCAGCACTGATGTGGGCGCCATCCCTGGACAAAGGACTCCTGACCTGACCCGGCCCCGCGGTGCTGCTGCGCATCCCTGCCCCGAAGCAGCCATCCCGCAGGAGCTTCTCGCTCCCCTATTCCTGGTTTATTTATTGACCTCCTCTCGCTGGACGCATCGCTGTATTATAGGAAACCCTCGTTCCCAATTTACAAGTGCAATAGTTGTGTGTGTCGCGGCGGAGTTCTCCCGTGGAGTGGATGCCTTCTCTTTTACGAGTGCGTGCAACATTTTCTAAGTTTGCAGGTTTTATCTGACAAAGAAAAGGAAAAAAAAAACCCAACCAAACAAACCAAGAACGCATTCCCTAGCAGTGCTGGGGGAGCCTGGGTGTACATATCCTGCCCTGACGACGGAGGGCTTGCTGATGGAGATAAGCAGCTCTGGGAATCGGTGCTCTCCCTACTCTGGATCACAACACTGCGTTTGGAGACGCAGGGCTGTTGCTGAACGCGGCGGAGCCGGATGGACTGCATGCGTCCGGGCGCCCAGTTTACAGTGCGAAGCATCTCTGCAGCTAGCAAAAATACATTGTCATGGTCATAGGTAAATAAAAGGAGAATGTAATTTCTTGTAGCCTTTTCTTCATGGCATGTTTCTCTGTGCTGGTGGAGCTGGAGGAGTGTAAACATGACTAAAGATGGGAAAACCTGGTCCCACAAAGTGCTGAGCTGTCTTGCATGCTGCAGCAACTGCCAGATGCTCCTAGGTTAAAGGCTGAGGCCAGAAACACAGAGAGTTTTGCCCAAAATGAGACTGTTCCCAGGGACAGCATTTGCTGTGTATACCCAGCGGGGCACGGGCCTGTGAATGAGGAAGTGCCCGGAGATGTGGGTGACCTCGTGTACCAGTGGGTCCCCATGGGACACATCAAAAGGAGCAGCAAAAAGCCCAGAGTTGCTGTGTCAGGTCCTGGCTGCACTGCTTGGCTGGGCACAGCTGGGATCTGTAGGGAAAATGCTCTGTAGGGGCTGGTTCCTGTGCATTCAGTGGTTGAGATGTCTTGTGCCCATCCCTGGGGCTGCTTGTGGTCAGGTTGGTGGCTCAGTGTGCTTGTGGCATCACGGGGCCATGCAGTGCTGTTGGGTGGCTCACAAAGCCATCCATCTGTGTGGTGTGGGGGCTGCTGGCAGTGGGATGGGGATGGTGTGGCTGCCCCCTAACCCACAGGCACAGCTCCCCATGGCAGGTATAGTCCCTTCCCTGGCCACTGTTGCTGGAACTGCTGGTGCCTGATGGCTCAACACAGTGTCCTTGTGAGCACTGCCAGCCCCATCTGATGTAAGGGTGCCCCCTGGTCCCTGCTGCCCAGGGAGGTTGTCCTGGCTGGTTTAAGTCCCAGCACATGGCCCAGGATTTCTCCAGAGTCACAGGAACCACCCTGTGCCCATATCTCCCGTAGGGCAAAGATACCTCCAAGCTGGATCCTCCTCTTCCTCCCCATCCCAAAAGCCTTCATATCCTCTTCTTCCTCCTGGGTTTCAGGGGTCTGCATGGGGCATTTTGTGGAACCATAAAGTGCCTTCTTGCTGCCAAGGATGCCATGAACCATGCACGTCCCTTCCTGTGGCTGGATGATGCCCAGGAGCACCCAGTGTCACAGCCCCGTTGGTTGAGTGCTGGATGTGAGCCCATCCCTCTAGGCAGGCAGTGAGGATTGGGGCAGCACTGGGACACGTGGGGCAGGGACCAGGTGCCAAGGTTCACATCAGCACCTCGCAGCTGCTTCAGACAGTCACAGTGAGGACAGAGGTGACGTCATGCAGAAGATGGAGATGTGAGCACCTCGGATCACTCCCTGGTGAAGACAGAAATAGCCCTGCAATAGCAATAGAAGTTTGGTTATTGCTGTAACAGAATTTATTACCAGCACGTCAGGTTGGTGTGAGTCACTCTGCAAACACTGTCCCCACGTGCTTCAGAGATGCACTGATCTCTGGGAGAAGCTGGGCTGGGGTAGGAGGTGGAGATATCAGCTGTGTGTTCTCCTGGAACTGGCACTGCCCTTCGCTTGCCCATGGTGGAAGGATGCATCTCAGAAGACCCTATGGTGACACTGCAGCTTCAGCTCTGTCCTTGCTGTGCCATCACCCCGGGGCTTCATGCCCTGGTAATGAGGGGGTGGGAAACCTGGAGCAGCTGGCAGGGATGCGATGGGGGACGTCAGCTCATGGATGGGGCTGTTATGGAGGTCTTCTGGTTGGGGATGGCCATGGGGAGGAAAATCCTATTGCCAGTGCCCAACACACCACCAACTGTGGGTTCTGTGGACATCGCTGCTGTAGGCAAATTCCCAATTCCCAATGGGAATCCCCCTCCACAAATGAGGGGATGCTGCAGTGGGCCTCATCTCAACAGATAGCAGGGATTTATCTTGGAGATAAAACCTGTGGTTGCTCAGTTGCTGGTAGTCACAACTCAGCTGTGTTTGTGGTGAAATCTACCCTCAGCGCCTTGGTGGAGTGGAGCTCATTGGACAAAGACAGCAACAAGGCAAAGGGCCACGGAGAAATGATTTCAATGGGAAAATGGGAGCAATTATCTTGTTGGGTTCAAAAAAATGTGCTGACTGCACAGGTGGAAGAGGTGATGATGGCTGATGAAAATGTCCTGAAGTCATGGGTTTATCACTACGGCTTCCCCACACCGTTAGGGTTGAGGAGGTTGGGGTGAACTGAAATCAGGCTTACCTATCGTAGGTGATGGGTCCTCACCCTTCAAACACCCAGTGTCTCATCAGCTGAGGCCTCCAGAGAAGTGTTGGGGTCACCTGTGATCTATGAAAGAAGTTCTGAAAATAGAAATTGAAAATATTTTAGGCTGATGAGTGTGTGGCAGATGGAGAGAAAGCAGCGAGCTGTGTGTCCGCCCAGCAGCACCAAAGGAGCAGCCCAGCACCTGGGAACGAGGAATGCTTTGTGCTGAGCAGTGCCAGGTTGCACGTGAGCCCTACTTCAGAGCTGCCCAAGGCTGGGAGAATGGAGCCCTTCTCTTTATTGCGCAGAATCAGTGAAGCATTTGCCTTCCTTACAGGTGTGCTGTGTCCCAGGATGCTCCAGCAGTGCTCAGCCTTTCTTGGGCTTCTCCAAGGCACCCATTCTGGAGCATGAACTTAACCAAATAAACATAGCTTTCTACTGAGCAGAATAATTCCTTGGACCCCTGATTAGACAAATATTCTCAGAATAGAAACAAGGCTACTTTACAGCCATAGACTAAACATAACTCAGCAGCTAGATACTGAACCTGCAGACACAAGAATTCCCCTGCCCCGGCAAAACAGCTGACCTTCTGTGCGAGCCACTGAGCTGTGCTCAGCAAGTGATGTAGGTGGGTGGAGATCACGTCAAATTCCTCTTTCTTGGGTAGCTGATCTCCCTGGAAGGTGACTGGGGATCTGCTGTGGGGGCACCTGGTCTTTGATTGCCCACATAGCATCGGAGTCGGTCTGGGTTTGTCCTGGGATTTCTGCTTCTGCTGGGATGGGGAGCTTGCAGGGATGCATTGAAGTGGTTGTGTCCTTACCAGCTGTGACCCTGGGGGGCTCGGTGCTGTCCTCTGTGGGATTTCATCCTGCCCAGAGGAGCAGCAAGCAGTGATGCCCCCAGGTGTGTGTCTTTGCCTTGGGGCTGGGAGGACAAATGCTGCCGAGCTCCAGGGCTGGCATTCGTGGTGTCACTCCTGCAGAAATCCAGGGCAGCAAAAAAAAAAAAAAAAAAAGAGAGAAAATAACACACTTCTGAAGTAAAAATAACAACAGACTCAGATGCTGTCTGTCAAGGAAGCAAAATAAGCCAGGCTGGGCTGCTGCCAGGACAGGAAATCCAGCGGCTGTGGGAGTCCCCTGGGTGCTGCTAACTCATACGGGAAGCATTGTTATAACCCTCTCTCTCATTGCTCATTCTCTGATTCTTTTCTGCATTAGGTCATTTTTACTCAGCCTGTCCAGCTCACACATTCCCTGCTGCTGGGGGAGGAAGGCCAACAACGTCGACTCTCAGCTCTCCTGGTGGCGCTGGGGAGGGCTAAAGGAAGGGTGAAGTCCACTTCTCTTTGTAGCTGAGCAGCCCTGTGGCATGGGGAGGATCTTCTTCACAGGGTGACTCACCACCAACATCCCTACCCCACTCCAGCCACCACTGAGCTACGCGTGGGGAAAGCTGGAGGTGACAAATGGAATCCCCAGCTTGCAAACATCCAGCCCCCCTCCCCCAGCCCCGAGCTTTCATCCTTTGGCAGAGGAAGAGGAAGGTGGGAGAGGGGGAAGAGCCAGGCAGGAGCAGGTGGGGACCAGGGATGGAGTTTATATGTGGGAACCATGTGTAAGTCATTTCTTGTCCCTTCCTGAACTAATAGGGTAATTATTTTAGAAGCATGCACGTGTTTCTAATGGAAAGTTTCACGTAGGCTGTGCGTCAGCCTATTGGTGCAGCAGCTCTGTTCTCCTTCATGCCTTGCAGCATTTCTAGACAAAGAAAAGTGGGTGAAACCTCCTGCAAGTGGCACCAGGCACGGTGGTGACCGGTCAGACAAACCTGGCCCAGCTCTGCGGCGGACGGGCGCACGCGGTGAAGCTGGTTGACAAAGCAGAACAAACACTTGTCTGCTCTTTGATGCAGCTCCAGTGCTTGTCCCCAGGTGTTTGGACTGGCGTGTCTGATTTTGCATCCTGCCAGCTCCAAGAAGGATGGGGAGAGGTGGAGAGGTTCCTACTGAGATGAGCTTAGATCTGGGGCACGGGTCCTGTGTGGGCAGATAGAGAAGAGCTGGTCTAGTCTGGGGGCAAGGAGGCAACACTGATTTGGGAAGGATAATTACAGATGTGATGGAATTGAAGTCTTCTTGGTAGCACCAGGTGACAAAATAAGCGTCAACAGCCACAATGTGTAACAACTTTCAGGCCTTCAGGTTGGACATCAGGAAAAAATAGAGATCTCCAAAGATACAGGAGTCTTTACTGCAGGATGTAGTGAAGACTTGGCCAGACAAATTCATGGCTGACCTGATGGGTGTTGATGGTTTTCCTGGTCTGAGGAGGGTTGGACTGGAGACAAACCCAGCACACCAAGGAGTCTGCCCCTCACTTTGCTGGTGGACATGGGCAGAGTCTTCCATGACATGTGATGGAGGTGCAGCAGGCCTACGTCCTCATGAGACCGAGCCAAGGGAAGATCTCCTTCCTTTTGCCCTTTAGCCAACTCTGAAGCTGTTTGGTTCTGGGTAAAATACAAGAACTGAGTGCTGAAAATTGGACTGCTGAGAGCCTGCATTGGGCTGTGGGTTATGACATGGAGCACAAGGTGATGTTTCTGCCTTATCCGTTGGCGGGGAGAGTCCATCTCCATAGGAGATGACTCAAAAATTTCTATCCTTACATTACCCTGTTTTCCAGTACTAATTTTCAAAATCATGTTTGGCCCCACCTGGCCTTAAGTTGTGCCAGGGGAGGTTTAGGTTGGATATTTGGAAAAATTTATTCTCAGAAAGAGTAATGAGGTATTGGCACAGGGCGTGCAGGAGTCACCATCCCTGAGGTGTTCAAGAAGAGGAGAGATGTGGCACTGAGGGACGTGGTCAGTGGGGATGGTGGGGATGGGTTGGGTCGTAGTGGTCTTTCTAACCTTAATGATTCTACAATTCTAAAGCCTGAGCAGCACCCTGACACCTGTGCAGGGACCAGACATGGGATGGGGATCCTGGGTGGATCTTGTAAATATTGCCCAACATGTTTCATCTAATCTGTTTTTGAACACAAATAATTGATTTTAATTGACTAGATTATTTTTCAAGGAACAAAAAGGTTGTTACAGGTAGGAACTATGATAAGTTAATGAAGGTAATCTTTCCTAAAACAAATAGAATGGAAGGAAGTAGAATGGGAGACCTCACAAATCACATTTCAACAGGATGTCAACTTTTATGGCTCAGCCATAAAGTAGTAGTTCCTGAAGAACTAGCACAGTATTAATTAAATGAGAATTATGGACACTCTAATTACTGCAGCCTCATTACAGCCCAGGAATTGACTCAGCCAATGAGCACAGTGAGTTCTGCTGTACCAGCACTCATCTGCTGCCAGGTGCCTGCATGTTGGGGATGTTATTTCCCAGGAACACTCTTCATCATTGCTCTGCATGTGGTTCCTACCAGCTGATGGTCAAACCAGTGTGTTCACAGTAAATCTGGATGATGTTCTGGGTCATGCAGGTATTTTCAGGATGCACAGAGGCTTTGAAGTGGTTGCTGACTGATATGGCATGAGGCAATCTCTTTTCTCTCCTCTTTCCCTTCCGTGCAGTGATGAGGCTGAGGAGCAGCCTTAGGGCCACTGCTTGAAGACCAGAGAGGTTTCATCTTACACTGCTGGTCCATCACTGCAGCCACACAGGCTTCAGTGGCACTGGCTGCTCTGCAGAGGAGCATTTTGGAGGGATTAATGTTTACTGGAAATGTAGTAACCTCATTCAGACAAACTCTCCTTGCTCAGAGCATGCAGGTTTCCACCTCTTTACTCTGACTGGCACCCCCTGGTGCCCCTGTCCACCTCCTCCTGCATCTTGTCCTGCACACACGGGCTCTCAGCCTCCAGGGTCATAGAATCATAGGGTGGCTTAGGTTGGAAGGGACCTTAAAGATCATTGAGCTCCAACCCCTGCCACCAGCTGGGTGTCCCCCACCAGGTCAGGCTGTCCAGGGCCCCAACCACGGCCTTGGGCTCCTCCAGGCATGGGGCAGCCACAGCTCTCTGGGCAAGGTATCAATATAAAGGTAAGAGCTGTCAAATCCAGTTCTCACTGTAGGACATGCAGGGGTATCACACACTGACAAAGCCTCCTGGTGTGGTTTCCTATCTGGTGGATGCTCTCTGGGTGTTGGGTGGGGTGCAGACAAAGCTGAAGCTTTGCCACAAGATTTGTCTTCAGACAAATGTCATCTTCATCCCTGGGAGTGTTCAAGAAATGTGGAGATGTGGTACTTAGGAACGTGGTTTAGTGGGCAGTACTGGTGGTACAAGGATGGTTGGACAAGCTGATCTTGCAGGTCTTTTCAAGCCTTAATGATTCAGTGATTCTATGACTCTGTGGTTCATGGCCAAATATCAAATTGAGCTCAGGGGAAGCAACAGACATTGGGGTCAGATAGAAAAGACCCAAAGGTTCTTCTTGGTTTGGTCTGAGACTGATCCCCACTGCTTCCTCCAAGCACCCCAGCTTCAAACCCATTGCTGCATGGTGCCCCATCTGCTCTGCTCCCAAACCAGCATCCCAAAGTTCTGCAAGCCCACAGCTTCATGAGGATCCTGATCAATGTGTCAGCTTCCTTCGACACAAAGATGGGCAGAATTCTCCCCCCTCCTCCCATGACACAGCTCCGGTGGTGATGGGCCAGGTGAGGAATGTGTTTCTTGGGGCTGGAACGTGTGCTCAGCTATTTCCAGCTGTGGCTTTTGGAAACGTTTGGTGCCTTTGCCACTTTTAGTTCTGGCGGCTGCTCTTCGTTTTCTGGAAAACCTTAAAATGCTCCAGAGTGTCGGACGGGTGCCCAGCTAAAGGAAAACAGAAAACAGAAAAACACAACCCAGCCTTTTTCCAATCGAGCTACAGTGTTGGGTCATTTTTGGTGGCTTTCTTTTTTTTTTTTTTGGTAGGAAAAAAAACGTATCTATTTTCTTCCTGGATCAGATTGGCCCCTGCCAACGCACTCCCTGTTGTGCTGCGCTCCTAAAATAACTGCAGTGGTTAATGGAAATAAAGCCCTGGGAGATTCACTCATTTGTGTCTCATCAGGCTGATATGTTGCAGACCCTGCTCAGGACTGCAGACCTCTGTGGGGCAGTTCCTGTTTGGCTTTCCAAAGCAGATGTAAATCAGATACAGCACAGGGATGGCCAGCGCTCACTCAGTGGCTGTGCACACTGTGGAGCTGTGCTGGGTTCGGGGTATTTGCAGGGCTTCAGAGTCCAACAGCTTGATTTTGGCTGTCTGCAGGGATGGGGCACCACCACCTCTCTGTGCAACCTGTGCAGTGCCTCGCTGCCCTTATTGTAAAAAACTTCTTCCTTATATCCAGTCTAAATCTCCCCTCTTATCTTTGGAAACTACTTCATGTGCTATCACAGCAGACCCTGCTATGGAGTCTGTCCCCTCCTTTTTTACAGCCCCTTTAGATACTGACAGGGCACTCTCAGCTCTCCCCAGAACCTTCCCTTCTCCAGCCACGACACTCCATATTTGAAATCATTCATACAGTTTTTTTTAAAACCCTTTTCACAAATCATTTCCAATCTCCTGCTCTCTCTCTGAACAACAACAACAAAAAAAACCAACCAACAAAACAAAACAAGAAAAACAAACAACCCACAACAAATCCTACAAAATACAGATTCAAAACCAGCCTCTACCAGTCTCTCTGGGGTGGATGCCCTGGCTTGGGGCTGCAGGGGCTGTTGGGCATGGCTTGAATTTCCTTTGAAGGACCGTGCTGCTATTGGCAGTGTGAGCTCACATCCACCATAGAGAGCCAGTTCTTCTCTGCCCAGGCACACTTATCAGTGCTTGCTCCTCATCCTGTCATGACTGCAGCCAGGTGGGAGGGCAGCTCAGCATGGTGCAAGTTTCAGAGGGCACATGGTCTATGTTTGGAGGGGTTGGGGCCAAGTACTGTCGCCACAGATGCTCAAAGGCAGCGGTGCTGCTCCCCATGAGTTTGCTCAGGGGGTTATTTTGGGTGTTTATGGGTCACCTTTTCCATCAGCTCTGGCTAACCCAGAGTGAAAGGACATGAGCTGGCTCCTTCCCCTCCTCCAAACACTGGAGAAACCCCCAGAGTGCTGGGAGGTGGCTGGGAGAGACACCACTGCCCCAGGCTGCCCCAGGTACGTATGGATGTTGTGTGTTGTCATGGTCAGTTTTGACTTCCAGGACCTTCCAAATGAGGTGAAAGCCAAGCACACCACCAGGGCCTCCACACCTTGCCTTGCAGTATTGGGTCTGATTTTACGTGGTTTCTACAACTGTCCCATGCAAACACACCCCTGTGAGTGCCCTCACCCTGAGAATGCCCAACCTCAGCACTGCTAGGCTTCCTGGCTCCTCTGCTGGCCCTTCCTCACCCTGCTCTTACTCCGCAGAGGCTCCTACAGCTGCTAACTGCATTGGCATGGTGAGGTTGGGATTTTTTGAGCTCGAGTCATATCAACCCAGATGTCTCATCATGGCCAGCACTGAGGCCTTGAATACGTGGCGTCCCCCAGCAGGCTCTGGGCAGGACACCCATGCCTTTTCCCATCCTCCAGCCAAGGTCTTTGGGAGAATGGGGCATGTGGCCAAAGGCTGGAGGGCTTGCTGTTCAGATGGGCTGAGGGCCCTCCATTTACACCCTGACCACTCTGAAGCAGCTGTGGTCCTCCTGGGAGCAGTTTCCATTTGGGACTGGATCCAGTCTGTTGCAGTGCTGTTTCTTAGAAGTTGCCTGAGCTTCTGTTTCAGTCATTTCCTTGGCTGCTCTGCTCCTGCCTTCCAGCTCAGTTCCTGCCATGGGGCTATTTTCATTTCACACACTCATTTTTGAAGGCTGTGAGCTCCTCTGCTCTTGCAATAGCTATGCAACAGGCTGGTGTGTGGGTGGGGAAAGACAACAGGGCTGGGTATGAGCCAGGAATGTGAGAGTAAATGGCTTTGCCGTGCTCTCCTCCAGTACTCTTGCTCTCAGGGTGACAAAACCCCCCCAGGACATGATGGAGGGTGACCTCGCTCTGACTGCCCATCCTCTGACCCTGCCTTTGGGTGCTTGGCCTGCGGCAGGATTCCTCCAGAGGTGGAAAAAAGCAGAGGTTGATATCGCTGTGAGGCATATCTGCTATCACTCAGGGCTGGGAGAGGAAGGGAGCGGCAGTCCTTGTACGTCCCAATGGTGACACTGACTCACAAGTGGCACAGCATGCCTGGGTTCACAGGGTTTGGTGATGCAGCTCAGGAGCTCCTATTGCACCATCTCTTCCTGCACAACTTGGTGAGGGGATGTGATGAAAGTGTTCCTTGATCCGCAGAAGGAATTTAGAGAAACCACAGCCAGCAGAGAATCATAGAATCATTATGTTGGAAAGGTCACCTAGTCCAACCATCACCCCATGCCTGTCCCCATGCAGACCATGTCACGCAGTGTGACATCCACTCTTTTTATGAAAACCCCCAGGGATGGTGACTCCACCACCTCCCTAGGCAGAAGTATTTATCTGCTGGATGGGTCCAACTTGCATTTCACCCAGAGATCTCATGTGCATCAGAGCTGGAGAAAGAAGGTTCTGCCTAACCACGGTCCCTCCAAAAACTCCAAAGGAGTATGTTGGCACCTGCACCTCCTAGGAGGATGATGCTCATCTGCTTTGCCAAAGCAAGACATTTCTTGGGCCGGTATGGGTGATCCTGCAAGTATTTCTATGGCATGGTGCAAAGAGAGGAACTTAGAGCATATACCAAGACATGTTTGCAAGATGGAGAGGCCGTGGCCTCCTCAACCTGTCCATAGAGATGTTAAGCAACCTGCTGCCCTTCCCTGCAGGAGCAATGGGAGCTTCCTAGAACATCCCTTTTGATATCCAGCACAAGTTGGTAGGACAGAAGAAGGTTGGCTTCCCTGCACCTGGCATTTAAGTCTTTAAATGCTGCCAGCCAGGTCAGAGAATCAAAAAATCTGGGTAGTACCTGCAGAATGGGTCAGTGCTGAGGGCAAGGACAGATCCCAGGTGAGTCCTATTGGAGGTCAGCTCCCCACCATCCCTCCATGGAAAGCCCCAGCTAGGTGCTGTTTTGCCTTAAAAAGACAAGGTGCAAATTGGAAATGATGCAGCAGATGCTTAGCAGCAAGGCAGGTGCAGGGGGTCAGTCAAAGGCAGGGGGTCCTGAGTGAGCCAGCTCAGCCTGCTGATAGCCTGAGTGGGTGCATGGTGCCCTGTGGGGGTCTGCAGTGAATGGGGATTTGCAAACCTCTCTTGGGTGTCTCTTCCCAGAGGAGGGGAGTCTTTCTTTGTGGGTTCTGGAATACTCTTCATTGGGCTGAAGAGACTTCATGGACCAAGCAGAGAACAGCAACTTGGCTGGTAGGTTGGAAGAGGTGGGGACAGGAATTTTCTCAGCTGTAGATTGAACATGAAGGTAAATTGTGGTGAGCCCAAGGCCTCATTTGCCTGCAGCCACATCTGTTTGCCATCTGTTTTCAGGCAGCTGGACCCGAGGGTTGGTCTTGGCACAGAACTCTGCTCTGCAGGGTCCCCTTCAAGGCGATGATACTTGGGTGGGGAGCCAGCAAATGGCCTTGGAAGTTGGTTCCCCATCTGCCCTAAGGATTGGAGCAGGCTCTGGAAAGTGAGGTTGTAGGAAAAGGCTTAACTCAGAGTAACTTAATGCAGATAAGAGTGAAAAAGGGAGAAAGATGGATCAGGCTGTCCAGGCAGTTGTTGAAGTCACTGTCCCTGGAGGTATTCAAGAAAAGGGGACATATGGCACTGAGGGGCACAGTTAATGGGCATGGTGGGGATGGGTTGGGGTTGGACTTAGTGATTTTAGTGGTTGTTTCCAACCTTCACGACTCTCTGATGGAAGGCTGATCCAGCAGCTGCTCACAGCAAAGCTGCTGCAAGTAGCTTACTCACAGTCAGCTCTGACTTATACCAGCCACCTGGGCTTCCTTGTCAGTCCTTCCTCAGGTCCCTGATGCTGCATTCATGGCAGCTTCTGAAAGAAATAACCTTGAGCTTTGCAGCTAAACTCAAGCTGGGCACAATAATGGAAGTCGTGACTGGGAGAGGCCAGCGCAGGGCTCAGGTGCATCCTCTGATGCTGATATATGGGGGATGACTGGAAAATGGCCCTGGAAGCCTGGGCCTGTGTGCAGTTGGGTTTTGTGGGCAGCATTTTCTAGATCTTTGACTCTTGAGCTTTCCAAACGAGCAAGCAAGCAGCATGGGACATCGTGCACATATTGGGACTGAACATAGTGTAGACTTCTACCTGCATGCCCAGTGCCTGCAGGAAGGAATCTTCCCTGCTCTTTCATCACTGCATTTCCTGGCAGTGTGGAGGTGATTTAAAGCACACAGCAGGAGCCATTGAGGCCAGCTGCTGCTGGGGCTTGCCTGTGTGCCAGGTTTTGGGCTTGGGACTGGCCTTGCAAAGCATCATCTGTTACTTGCCAATGGAGAGCTTCTGATGGGCCCACCACTCTAGGCTGCAGGGGGCAGGCTGCTGTACGGGCAGATGTACCCACATCATGTGTGTTGTGAGCCTCTCTAACAAGTTAAGATCATTATCTCTTATCACAGTTACCTGGGAGAAGAGACTGACTCCTCACCTCACTACAACCTCCTTTCAGAAGGTTAAAGGACACTCCACCCCAAAGAGATGCTGCCTTCTCTAGAGTAACTTGCATCTTATTAAAGTTGTAGTCTCCTTACATTTAATCACCCACAGTTTCCTTCCTGGGATGTCTCTTGAGTGATCTTCATCCCAGACCTTTGGTAAAGCTATGGGAAGTGAGAGCACTTAACTTTCAGAATCTTCTTGAGGTGAGACCTCTGTGTCACTGAAGGTCAAAATAACCTACCTTCCCATTAGAGTTGGGGAGGGACATATGCCTCTGAAGCAGAGAAGGAAGCCTGTCTGTCCCATCACTGCCATGGACATGACCCCATACAGGTACCAGCACCAACGGGAGAGCCCAAGGCAGAGCCTGGGAGCCACATCAAGTGCCTAATTTTGTTGCCAATGAGGCAGAGAGAACTTCCACAACGAACAGGAGACAACGCGCCTTCCAGCCCTTCCTCCCAGGAAAACTGGATCCTTTGAAAATTCATCATCATCTTGCATGTGTTGAATCCAACATGAGCTATCCACCAGCTCTCTATCAACTATCTTGCTATCCACTATCAATAAAAGAACTATCTCATTTTCCAATGATCTCAGCCCTTTATCCCACCCCCCTTGGGGCTGCTCTCCCCCCATCCCCACACAGAGCTGCCAGCCTGTACCCTGCAGCTGCCCAGTGCAGAGCCAGGAGGGTCCTGGAAGGTCCCTGAGCACCTGAGAGATGTGCCCACAGCACTGTGCCCACCCTGGATGGTGGCATGGGGCAGCTCCAGGACTCGTCAGCCTGCACAAGTAATGCTCCACTTCTCCTGCACACTCTGGATGTTTCATCCTTCCACAGAAACCACTGGAGATAAGGGCCATGACCTGGCACCAGCTCAGGAATTCCTAACCTCTTTTTCTGATAAGAGCTTTGACAAAGCCCGCCCTGGGATGTTGAGAACAGTTGGTTTTCATGGGTGCTATGCAAGGTCAAGTCATCCAGCAGGGACCACCCTGCACTTCATCTAACAGACAGAAATAGCGATGGAACACAGGGCTGTGGCACTGTGGACCCTGCAGCTCACAGCAGGGCATGGGCTCTCCTGCTGCAGATTAAGCAATGTGCAGCTCCAGGAAAAGCAAAGGAGAGGAATGACACCTGGGGATGTGATGCTGCTGAATGAGACGTGCGTATTCTTCCTCTGCAAGGAGAAGGGAGTGCAGCCTGATGGTTTGCTGCCCACCCCAGCCAACAGAAATTGCCTCCCATGCATCCGGCGAAGAGCAACATCTTCCCCAAAACTTGAGGTCTGTTCTGGCTTTAGGTTTGATTAGAACTTGGAAATTACAGTGTGACATCTGCATCTTCACTGGGGATCAAGGATGCCTTCCCAGGCAGGTGGGACACCAGGCGTTATCTGGCCCAGCAGAGCTGGATGCTTTCTGCTGCAGATCCATAACCCAGACTCCAGTTCTCTCCTCTGTGTGCCACATCAATGCTGGTGTGATTCTGCTCTGCCCTGCAGAGCACCTCTATTACCTTAAGACAGAGCAACTTCAGAACATCCCCGTTGCACCCAGCTTTGTCTCACAGCCCAGCTGACTGCTCCATGCTCTTTCTGTTGGGCTTTGTGGGGCAGATGCCTGGTGCACAGCAGTGCAGTGATCCTGATGTCAGGATATGTAGCATGTTCCAGTGCATATGCTGAAAGGCAGCAGATCTCCAGATCTGGACACTGAAGGAAAATCCTTCCTGTGCCTGCTTGCTGAAGGGGTAAGGAAGGGAAGTGCATGTGCCCTGAGCTGCCCAGTAGATGTAGGAGGCCCTCCAGGCCAGGTCCTGATGCACTGAGTGCTGCCCTGAAGGGGAAACCAGGATCCCAGTGGTCCTGCAGGGTGCTGGATGGGGCTGTGGTGCCAGCGGTGAGTTCTGCTGCACACAGACTGCTTATTTAGGAGCTGATCCAGCAAAACCCTCCTGCACAGAGGTACCATTGAGTTCAGAGGGACTGCTCACCTTCTTGAAGGAGGTGCTTGTGTGTTTGAAGCTATGGACCCCTGGAAGCTGTTTGCTGGATTGGGGCCTTAGGGTGTAGCATGGGCTGTGGGATGCTGAAATGCCTCAGGGCTGAGATCACTGTTGGCTCTATTAAATGACTGCGGAAGATTTATTGCCATTTATCTTCATTGCTGCAGAAAAAAATGAGCACGGTTTAGGCCAGAAAGCAAAAATTAGACTATTGGAAAAGCAACACAAAGCTGTTCCAAAGCTGCTACATACTTCAGTTTCCCCCACTCTGGCCCATGCAGTGCTCCTGCAGTGAAGCTCCAGCTGCAGCACCACGGGAGATGGTTCTGCCCTGAGTTCTGAGCTTTGGTTGTAGTGTGTGCTGTGTAGCATAGAATCCTGTGAGGTGGAAGGGATCCTTAAAGGCCATCCTGTCCAACTCCCTGCAGTGAACAGGGACACCCACAGCACCATCAGGTGCTCAGAACCCTGTCCAGCCTGACCTTGGGTGTCTGCAGGGATGAAGCATCCCTCGACTTGGAGAGGCAGTGAAGGAAAACTCAGAGACCTTCTTGAATGTGGCTAATGCTGGTCTGGATGCTGGTCCTTAGTGCCAGGTATGGAGTGGGACTGGCTCCCCATGTGCTGGGAGGGCTGAAGGCTGCTGCTGAGGATGGCTCAGCAGAGAGCTCTGTGCTGCCCCTCACTGCCTGCTTGCCCTCAGCCCTGCCCTGCACCATCTGCAGCATTTGCAAGGGAAACCTTGATGGATCAAAAATGTGCTGGGGTGGGGTAAGCCTGTCCTTCAGAGCCATGGGGCAGAGAGGGATCTTCTCCCCACAGACACAGCACCTGGACCTGATGTCCTCAGCAAACATCTGGAGATGCCCTTGAAATGTGCTCTGTTGATGATAGCATAGGCCAAAGAACTTTGCTAATGCCCTTCGCCACTCTTGCAGTGTCTTTTTTTTTTTTTTTTTCTTGCTTCAAGGCATATTTTTAGCAAGTTGCTGCATATGCTCTGGTCACAGCTCTCCTTGTGAGTCCTCCAGCACAGATAAGGAGGCCTGGAGGAAACAATTGCAGCCTCGGTTATTTTTGGCTATGAGAAGATCCTTATTAACGGCGTAACTTCTTAACAAACAAAATAGCCCTTCACTCAAGGCAGAGGGGAAACAATCAGCCCATTTATCCCATGCACTAACGAGGCTGCAAAAAAGGAGCTAATGAGAGCTCAGTTGACTAAGCAGAAAGGGTCTGCAGAACAACAGAGCTATTCTGGGAAGGGCAGGAAAGGCTGCTGGGATGGCAGGCTGCTTCCTCCCATGGGTTGCTGTCCCAGGATCTGTTCCCATCCCCTGGTGCAGCCCCTTGGGCTCTCACTTTCTTGCTGATCACAGTGACATGGATGCTGGCATGAGGAGCTGGGGGTGCTCTCTGGTGACAGCAGAGTGCTGGGGACATGGGCCATCTGTGCAGCTGATGGCACACTGGCTCTGCAGTTTGCTTGGGGTTTGATCTCTGATTCCAGCAGTTTCACCCTCTCCCTTTCTACCCACACCCCGAAAGCCTTAGCAGGCAGAGCCAGTGATTCTCTGAGCCCCTCTGTGGGAGGGAGAGGAGGTCACACATGTAGGCTGCTCTTGATGCTCTGTAGGGCGGCAGGAACCTGCCTCTTCTGCAGCCTGTGGGCTGTGATATGGGGAGGTCAGGATGCACGGTCCATTTAAAGTCCTTCAAAGATGGGTTTTTTGTCTGTCCTGAACTGGACATCGAGGTGCCCCAGCAGCAGGAGATGGGGTCACAGCTCCCAGCATCAGGCTCAGCTCTCTGCTGAGTTCCCCAACTCTCTCCTGTGCAGTTGGCCAACTTCAAAAAGGAATTAAGTCTCTTCTGGAGAGATGCATCAGGCCTATTTATAAACACTTTCAAGTGCTCTGTGCTCTGCAGATGAAAGGCGCTATTAAAATGCAAAGCTTGGTCTTCTCATATACACATTAACCTTTTGTCTGATACCAGCCCAATTTACTCTGCTACATGGAACTTTCCCATTCATTTCCATTGCTCTGACAGCTCACCATTGCCATCAGAAGGACGTCTGCAACATCTCCTGCAGTGCTAAGAACAAGCTGCAGCACCCAGTCCCTACCTTGCCATCTCAGTTCTGTAGCTGTGGCCAGAGGGTTGGCTGTGTTTCCTGGGAAAGTGTGCACCTTGGAGCATGGATGGCAGATGCAGGGTAATAAAAACAGGTTTTACTTGTATTTATGGGACAGTGGGGTGTTTGGGCTACACGGGCTTATGGTCAAGTTGATTTAACACAGATTTGGCACCTTTGCTGGAGGAACAGCAGATCACAGACTTGACAGCTCTGCTCATGGTGACCTCCTTCCACGTGACATGTGTGACATCTCCTGTGGGAGCAGGGTCTGTCACAGGAGCTGGAGGAGCAAAAGAAAGGGAAAGAAGAAGAAAAAGAAGAAGAAGAAGAAAAAGAAGAAAGTGAGCCCAGCCTGTTATCTGTGTGAATCTGCTTAGCCTTATTTCTGGGAGGCTTAGATGTGGTCAGGGCTCTGGCTCTGGAGGAGGTGGGAGGGCTGGCAGGCAGACAAGCATGACTGCAGCTCTGGAGATGTACTTTCCAATCGAGTGATCCCCCCACAAGCTGGGTAAACATCCTTGATTTGTGCAGTGTTCCAGCAGACAAAGAGATCCTGTCATTGTGCTCTATTGGGCTCAGCAAGTCCCAGCACCATCATGCTGCCGTCCAGGTTCCAGCTGAATCCAGACTTGACCCTTCCACTGAAATCCACAAAAATTTGAATCATAGAATCATTTGAGTTGGAAGGGATCTTAAAGGCCATCTGAGCCAACCCCTGTGCAACGAGCAGGGACACCCACAGCTCCATCAGTGCTCAGAGCCCCATCCAGCCTGACCTTGGGTAGCTCCAAAGACCTTCTCCAATTCTCAGACTGGGCACTGTCAGGTTAGATTTAGAGGAACAGGAGGTGTGGTTTCTAATTATTTTTTATTTTCTCCCAAAGGGGTAATGTGTTGATGGCTTTCAGAAGTGTGGATGCTGCCATACAGAGAATCCTTAGTTTGACAACATAAAAACCAGAGAAGTTATAAAGGCAGGGCAAAGTCTGGAGGGGTTCAATGGTACTGCTGGTTATGACTGCCTCTAGTGGGTGAGGATGGGCTTTCATGGAATGAACTGTCAATAAATTTAAAATACACAAGAGGAAATATTTCTTTGCTTGGCTTGTGAGCAGCCTGAGGAATTTACTGCAGAGTGGGCCAGTGATGGATGCAGTCTTCAGTTTGGAAAGGAGGTTGGAACCTTTAAAGCTATGTTTCTGGTCCCATGGGCTTCCAGAGAGTCAATCCATCTTCTACCCAGGGCTGGAGGAAGATGTGTCTCTGGCAGCCTCATTAACTAGATTCACAGTGAAGTGCCTCTTCTCTGAAATGCCACCTGTTGGCATCCTTCAGAGGTTGGGTTGAGGGTCAGTGGAGGCCTGGTGTCCTCAGAACTGGTGACTGCTGCCATGGCTGGTCTCAGAACAGTGCTGTAGGAGCCATCAGGCTTAGTCCAATCTGCAGGAGTGCACAGTGTGTGCTCTTTGGGTTACAGATCTTCTATGAAAGCTGGGGAAAGGCTGGAGGTGGAGCATAAATGTGGTCACTTGGGTAGAGAAGGATGTTTCCAACTGACCTTTACATCTACTGAAGTGCAAGTGTCATCCATAGATGAATGTGTGGAGGGAGGGAGCAGTCTTGGAAACACCTCCTAATTAACCAAGGAAACAAGAAATCCCTTGAGAAGGTGAGAAGGCATTTCCCAAGTCTTCATTCGGACTCACCTCAGAAAAGAGACTTTATATAAATGCAAACGAGCAGTTTTAGTGCTGGGTCCTCCTCAGTAACCGTGAGCTTGAAAGCAGAAAGTGTAGAAGACTTGACCATGTGCCTGTGCACAACAGTCCAGAAGAGAATGAGAGAAGCCTTTGGATTATCTTCACAGAGCCAAGACTGGTTTCCTTTCATTTCTGCTGTCTCCTATGTACCATTCATGAATGTGTTTCTACTGCTTGACTCTTGGGAATAGATGTTTGCTTACTTACGCCATAAACCTGGCTTGTGTTGATGGTAATTTCCCAGCTGGCAGCCAAACTGTGAGTCATTACATCCCTCTGGGTGCAGCAGTCCCAAAAATCGGAGACTGAATCTATCCTGCAGCCCCAGCGGGCCGGAGATGATAGGCACAAAGCACATCTGACCCCTGCTTTGGGAGCCCCAGCGCCTCCTTGGTGCCTCCTAGGTGAGCATCAGCAGCTGCAGGGCAGCTGGGTGGTTTGGTGTTGTTGAGGATGGTTCCTCTGAGAAAAGCCTTTTGGATGTGCTATGGCTCTGGGGAGAGCTGGTGGGTGTCAGCAACAAGTAGGTAGCAGGAGGTGGCCATGTGGGGCTGGTGCTGCCATTGCTGTCCCTGTGGGTCAGTGTGGAGCACATAAAGGTATGTACACCAAGGACAGACACAGTTACTCCATTATGCATTAAAAAAATTAGTTTTCCCCACAGAAGAGCTAAAGCACTGTGTACTGTGTAAGGCATTGAAGGTGAATCGTGAGCCACCCCAGGCTTTAGGGCTGCTGCACCAACCTTCCCTCCTTGTTGGGGTATTCTGTGTCCAGGTTCATTCAGTGCTGTGTGCAGAGCTCTTTCAGCCTTGCTTGGAGCTGAGTTTCCAACCACACAACTGCTAATGCATGGAGAAAGCCCCTTCCCTGCATCCCTGTTCACTTACTGCTGCTCTGCCAATTAGAACTAAATGAAAACCGTAGTGCCTTAAAATCTGGGAATCATCCAGAAAAGGAATTATGAAATAATTTCCTCTTGGTGCAAGTAAGCAATCAATCTCTCTCAGCAAAACTACTTGTAATTTTTGTATAATTACATTGCTTTTCATGACGCTGGCTAATGATCCACAGCACATTTCCTACCACGACTCTGACTTATTGCTGCTTTTGATGTGGGCATCTTTTATATTTCTTTTAAAAGTGAAGAAGCATTATTTCATGGTTTACTTGATGCACACATCCCAAATGTTTGTGTATTTCAACAGCAGTATGTTTCCCTAAACTTCATATCATTGCAAATCATGGTTCCCCTCTTCTAGAAGCTCCTGTCTGCTTTCTGTCACTTGGTCCCCAGTGAATGGTCCAGAACTTGGACCATATAATAGCATACATTAAGTTAGTAGGGGCACACCAAGTCTCTAAATACAACCCCAGTGCCTCAGATGATCACCTATGTCTCTGAAGATGAGGCAAAGGGGAGCTCTGAGATCTGGGCATTGTCTCCTGATGAGTGCTTCAGACCTTGGAGGGAGCCAGGGGGTCCTGCTGGTATTTCTGCATCCATTTGTGCTATCTGCTAAGTGCTGGCAGTGCTAAGAGTCTCTGCTCTTCCTCCAAATGGCTCTTACTTTTTGTCCTCTATGGTGATTTATTCCAAGAATGGTCTGCGGTTTCAGTTTCATGTTGCCTTGCGTCAATCACGCAGTCCAGCTCTGCTCCAAGCTGAGGAGCACACACTCTTGTCCCCAGCATCTTTTTTTTTTTTTTTCACGCCAAGTTATGATTTTAACCCATTCTCTCTTTAACAACATCAATTGGAGGAAAGGAGGGAAAACCAGAGCACAATGAGTGAATGTAAATATAGAAAATCATCATCTTTTTCTCTGTATCTTCCTGCAGGTGCACAAAGAGCTTAGATCCTTTCCCATCCAAAGAAATCTAACTGCTGATTTTTCTGACACCCGTAGCAACATGGTGGCATTTTTTGTATGTTTCACCCTGCAGCATTAAACATAGGCACAACACGCAGTTTTGTCTAGAAGTTTTATGGGCAAGAGCACATGCTTGTTTTCGCTCGTTCCTGGAGCAGCAGTTGATGTTTAATCCAGAACAGAGAAATACTTGTTGAAGACTGGAAACCTGGAGAGCTGCTGAGGATCCCGTCCACATGCAGAAGACCTGGCCAAGGAGCAGAGGTCTTTGGGGCTGGCTCTGCCTGCAGGTGGGGGAAGGCAAGGGTATGTCTTCAGTTGCCCTTTATTGGGACAGCTAAGGAGCAATTCAAACATCTGGACAGATGTGTCCAACACTTTTGGGTGCTATGGGTGTCATGCTCGGCTCCAGCCATTTCCAAGGGATGTGTGCTACAGCTCCCATGCCATATATGCCAACCCCATGGGAATTTTCTTCCAGCATCCAAGCGGCATTGGACATTGATGTTTCAGGAACTGAGCTCTTCCTCCCTTTCTCAGAAGATCTGCATTGCTGGAATGTGCCTTTCGCTTTCTGTGGGTCTCTTGCACAAGTTGCCCTAGTGAGGAGTTAGAAGCGTGGCCTGCAGATGCTGTGGGAATCTCATCTTTATCCAGATTTGGACATTACCCTGCTTGGAGAATCCCTTCCAACCTCAGTCACCCTGTACAGTGCAAAATAGAAATAAGTCAAAGATTTATTTGAAAGTGAAGTTCTAAATTTGAAGGAAAACCCAAAATATTGACATTTGCTCCAGAACAGATATGATGACAGATTTCTACTCTGTAACACTGTTTTTTTTTCTGTTAACCTCAGAACATAAACATCAATATAATCACAAGACTGTTCAGCTGATATCCAAAGCATCCAATATAACACGATGCATTACTCTAGTCAGGACATCGTTATTAAACCTAAAACACTATCTAAAACATTGATAGGCATAGCCTGTAAGCACCAAAGGTAACTGGCTGGCCATAAATGCAAAATTAGGAATCAGACGTTTTATTTTGGTCTGTTCTTAAGAAAAAAAAATTGATTCCAGAGTGATCACAGTGTCCAGTGAGAAACTTGCTCTGAGAACAACTTATCTGCCCTGTGCAGAGGTTTTATCCTGAAGCCCTTCTTCCCCTGTGCTCCATGTCATGCTTTTGGCTTCTCCTTGCTCTCATGGTCTCAAGATGGGTTTTGGTTTCCTCTCTAGTCCTGCTAGTGCTGGGCAGACCCCTCAGCCCAGGATGGTTTGGACGCCTTTGGAAGATCTTGTGTCTCCTTAACATGTGGCTGAGAGCCACATACCTCCTCTGCAGGGCTTGGCATGTCCTCAGGGCTTAATCAATACTGTCTAAGTACATGGTCACCTTTCACTGCCCATGCTATTCTGGGATACAGTCTGATTAACAAATTTTCCATTTGGCCCTGGTCTGTGGAGGAGCGACCTTGGCAGTAAAGGTACAAAGCAGTTGCCTGCCCCTCATTGCTGACAACCAAGTTCATCTTTTCAGGACTGTGTCCCCATGTCAGCAGAATCCAACCCACTGGTTTGTGGCTGAGACATGCATCCAGCTTCCAGGAGCAGCCATCACTGCCGTGCTCACCTGGA
Source organism: Phasianus colchicus (assembly GCF_987193195.1). Taxonomy (NCBI): domain Eukaryota; kingdom Metazoa; phylum Chordata; class Aves; order Galliformes; family Phasianidae; genus Phasianus; species Phasianus colchicus. Next base: position 3,614,338 of record NC_143454.1, on the reverse strand, counting down.
GCATACAAGAAAGTGCAGACACTGTAGACCTGCCTCTGCTGTGGTTGACTGAAGCTGAGCCCAGGCAAGACAGGGCTTGAGAAAGCCGTTTTATAGCAGTTCTGGTCATGGGGAGAAAGATCCTGGGCTCAGCACTTGCCTTTGGCGGTGGAGTTTACCAGCTGCTTTGCCAAAGGGCTTGGCTGGTTTGCTGTAAATAACTTCTGAAGCCTGACTGTCGTGTCCAAGCCTGTGGCAGCAAAAGATAATTGACTTCTGAGCACATGATCTTGCTGGCCCCTGTCCATTGCAAAAATACCTCGTGAAGGACTCGTTGATCAAGAACTGCCCTGTATAGTTGGGTCTCTTACGATCTCTAACAGCGTATATGCAGGAGCAGCCATGAATTATCTGACCACAAAACACTGTTGCTGAGGGATGTTTGGTGTCAAGCAGAGTCCACATGACCTGGCGCATCAAGAACTGGGGCTGGAAGCTTGGCTGCTGTTTCAGCCCCAAGCAGCATCCCAAGACAAGGCTTTCAGGCACGTATGCCAGGCCGTAAGCATTGACCACATCTCTCCTACCCTTGCATTCCTATCCTTCTTTCAGCCTTAAGACTTTTTGCACGTCCTGGAGTTCCTTCCTGCCAGGAGGATTCCTGAGTCTCTCATATCTTCCAGCAGCAGTCAGCAGCACCCTGACTCTGCTCTGTGAGGTGCTGAAGGTAAATTGCTGCAGTTGTTACTTGCACTACTTCTCCCCTCTCTTATCTCTTCTGTTGTTCATCATGGCCCTGTGGGCTGCTCTCTCATGGAATGAGTTGCTGGGCAGGCTTGCCATCTTCTGTCCTTACAGTGACATGCTGGGCAGGCACCTCCTCTTCCAGATAGCAGAAAAATATCAAAATACTCTCTCAGTTCCACTCTTCCAACTCTTCCAACTCAGCACAGCTCACAAGGGCTCAATGGGAGGTTTATGTACACTGGGGGTATGCGCCATCCCAAAATGTAGCAATAAGGAGGACTAGAGGAAGGACTTTTCTTCTGAATCAACCTCATCTCGTCTCCCCATGGGTTAACGTAAGATTCCTTGCTCTGGTTTTCATCAGATTAGAGGGAAGCAAATCTTGAACAGAACCTTATGCACTGCCTGTGGGAAGGGGAGACAAGATTTGGAGGAGTAAGAGAGCTGTTCTGTTCTCCACCTCCCTTTGGTATCTGAACTTTACACATGCTAGAAAAGCCCACTTGTCCACAAAGGAAAGCTTGAAAAAGTCCGTGGAAGCCCTTCATAGGAACTGACATGTTCCTATGAAGATACGTTGGCACAGGTCTGGAGGGGAGAGAACCGATGTGTGATGCACATGTGATGGGGCTACGGGGGAGGAGGGCAGGACAAAAATGAGAGCCGATGCCCAGGACAGGGTTAAAAGATGCTGATGACTGGGGAGAGAGGGATTTTCCACGCTGCACTCTTGCGTCCAGCCTGGGATATTAATCACTCGCTTTCATCAACACCAGAAAAGATAGATCCCTCCCCCTCCATGATATAATAATCAGAAAATTCAACAGCTCCAGTTTAGCCAGAGCCTCAAACCTCATTCTGGAAATACCGTTCCATTTTTCAATGTCCGTATGCCTTTGAAATGAGCTCTTGATTCTATTGGGCTGACTCTCGCTTCCCAAAAAGAGCTCCAGCGCTGTCTCTGCGGCCCTTCTTCCAAACCATATGAATCACTTTGGCCTCAGGGAGCTGCCACAAGTCACTTGAGTGGCTAAATATATCTCAGAGGAAGAGGACAAAAATATGCTTCTCTGCTGCTGCAATGCTGGACTGAGGAGGGCACGCACCAAATTAACTTGTTCCCGTTCTGGTGCTTCGCTCCCTAAAGGTTTGTTTGTTAGCGAAAGCGGAGCTGAATAAATATAGAGGTTTATAGCAGATATTTTGAGGAAGGTGCTTTTTGGGGGAGGAGGAGGGTGGAAAAAAACACTCGGATGTTTCAAAGGTGGTCCACACCTCTGATTTCCAGTGTTTTCTAGCTCTGGGGTTTGTAAAATGGGGGCTTCCTCCCAGGGGGGATTGGAGCGGAGTGGGGGGAGATGAAGTGATGGAGTGCTTCTTCTGAGACCTCCTCCTGCTGGCTGATGGTTTGCCTTGATGTTACGAAGCGTCAGCAGTGATTCACCTCCACCGTAACCCGCCTTCCAGGATTGTGTGTGTGTTTATCTAAACTGTTTCCACGGGGAAATTTTTATTCCAACGGCTCTTAGTCCACTGGCAACAAGTGGACAGAAGGAAAACGCAGAGCCGTGCCTCTTGCCGTGGTGTGTGATGAATCACACCAGATGCTTTACCTGCTTGCTGGCGTATGTACCATGCAATGAATGCCTTTGGGAACTCGATCTGGGGGCTGAGGATGGACACGCAGTCCTCACACCGAGAAAAAGATGCGGTGATTCCCCAGGCTGCCCAATACGGCATGGCCAGGAAAGGATTTCAGTGTCCCGTACAACTTAGTAGGCCCAAATCAGCCAGAAGGAAACCAGTCTGTCTGGAAAATACACTCCTATTTTCCCACAGTACTCAATTCCCTGCCCCAGCCACGTCGAGCAACGTCCAGTCTTGGAGCAGTGGAGGCACCTTGAAAACTGGTGGCTTTAAGTACATGTTACACTTGGGAAAAGGAGATTGGTCTCACTCATTGTCCACAGACAAACTCCAAATTTCACGTGTAATCACTTCTGTTCCATCTTATACTTCAAATTCATGGCACAGTGATGATTTCCTCTCCTCTGTCTTCCCAAGGAGCCTGGATGTGTGGCTCAGATGGAGACATCTGCACGGGGTATGTTTACAGTCAGAGTGGTGAGTCTGTCCCATGCATCCTCAGAGGAATCTATGCTGTCAGAAGACAATCTGCCATCACAACGCCCCATGACAGCACTGGGAAGCTGCCAGTACAGCATGAAATCAAGTTCATAGAACCCAACTGTCCTCCATGCTCTGAGAAACATCACCTAAGTGATGAAAGGCCAACCAAATGCTGACCTCTGATGCTCAATATGTAAACATGTTTAGAAATATGTTTCCAGCCTGAGGATGGACGTGGAATGTTGTTGCAGCAGTATAATGCACGACTACCTATGCCAAGGATAACAGATGCTCTCAATGCTGGTTGCTGTATATAGAATACATACTTAGGCTTTATGACAGCTTGGAAGAGTGCCGTGTACAGAATGGAAACTGCAGAGTAAATTGATCGTTTCTCAACTTCAAAATCAAAAAATGCCATGGCCAATGGGAAAGGCCTTCAGTTTGTGGGAAGTATTAAGAAATTGGTGAGTTAGACTGCATTGTATTGTTTCAGATGAATGCAGATACTGAAACCGAATCAAAGAATTTAAAAAAAACAGTCAAATAAACATCCTCAGTGATGATGTTTCCAGATTTCAGACCTGTGGTACAAAGCCAGCCTGGATTTGTTTATGCTGGAAACCGTCATATCCGAGTTGAGGATTATTGCATTTTCTTTCCAGAAATAGCCAGAAAATACAACCACTGAACATCATCACTTGTACAAAGGTTATATCTGCTGGACAGGGCATTCCAGAGCTCCTCAGACAGCTAATGCCCATGGGCTGATGTCACAAACAACAGTGCTTTGCTTGGCAGTGCAGAAATATATATATTTTTGAGCAGAGGATACCCGGTATCTAATTAGCTGATAGAGATCTTGGGCAAGTGATTGAAGTGATGCTTATTTCATTGTGATGTAGCTGATTCCATGCATCTTCCGTCTAGGTTGCTAGAATTATTATTTCTTTTCCCCAGGTCCCTTGTAACAGGATGAGGTCTGAGTACACGGGGCAGACTGCCCAGCTGGAGACCTCCAAGAAAAAGGCACCAAAATAGAAAGCAAAGCAAAACAACCCACTTAAACACTTTTAACCAATTAACATTTGCTTTATTTAGGTAGTTCTTGGTTTCCCTTCCCCAGAGACAGGCAAGAGAGAGGCTGCAGATATACGTCCCTATGGAGAGCTTGGGGACAGCTGGTGCTCGTGGGCACACGGCCAAGGAACCCCAGCACTGGAGCTTGGGTTTCTCGGAGCAAAAGGAAACGTGACATGTGGGTCTTGGCCTGCTCTCCAATCTGTTTACCCCATGCTGGCCCACAGGAGAGGGGATTTTTTATTTTTTTCTAGGGAAACACTTACTGAGATCAAGAAAGAAGTTAATAAGCCAAATGGAGACTGTCTCACTTTGCTGTGCTGCCTGGCTCCCTTCCAGCGTGGGCTGGTATGAAATTACCCACTGTGACTCCAGAAAGCAGGAACAAAGAGCCCTGCACATCAGCTTTCCTAGTAGCCTTTGTTTCAAATTTGTGCCTGTATCAACCCAAAAGCTGGGTAGCAGCACACTCAGCTGCAATGTCCTGCGTGGGAAACTCACTGCACAGCTCCCCATGGGTGCTGCAAAACCAGGCAGCGCTGCAAATTTGGCTGTGTGCAATGGCACTGCCAGAGCTTTGCCTCCAAACCAGCAGCTCCAGGAGCAAAAATTCTGTCCAAATCAGAGTGGAGCACGTTAGCCAGCTCAAATGCAGGATGTTTATTTTAGAATCAGTAGAATCACAGAACTGTTTGAGTTGGAAAGGACCTTACAGACCATCTGGTCCTGCTCCCTCCAGAGCACAGGGACACCCACAGCTCCATCAGTGCTCAGAGCCTCGTCCAGCCTGACCTTGGGTGTCTGCAGGGATGGGGCACCACCACTTCTTTGGGCAACTGCCCTGAATGTAAAAAACTTTCTCCTTATATCCAACCTAAATCTCCCTTCTTTGAGTTGGAAACCATTTCCCCTTGTGCTATCAACTGGTGGGTCTCCAGCTCATGCATCTCATGAGGTCTTGAGCTCAAGCAGCTGCTCAGCCAAGAAGGGGGCACTGGGATCCCCCTCAACACAATGAGGTTATTTTGTCCTTTGTAAAATGATCTTGGAGTCAAAAAACCATTAGGGAGGTGGCTGGCTTTAATGACCATTTGGGCACACTGGGAAGAAGTGTCTCAAAGGACTTGCTGGGGAGCACAGGCATCTCTGGGAGCCTTCCTGCCAAGGAGTTCCTCATTCAGGAGCTTTTGGTTATTGCTCATAGACAGGAGGACAATGAGGTTCCTGTTCATATTTGTTTCACTTCTTTTTTTTTTTTTTAAATCAATCTATGAAATGCTTTATATGGATAAATGAGGTTAATCTGAGACTCATCCTGTAGCAGAACTGAGACAGTGGGTTGATGTGGTCTTTGCAGATGCACCCATACAGGATGCACACTAAGACATCCATAACTGCTTCGTGAGATCCCTGTAGTTTTGGAGAACAGAGAGAACTGGGACTTTCAGGTTCACAATCAGACCCTTCTCTAATTCAAAAGAGCTAAACCTTGTGCTTCCTGTTCCTGGTACAGAGCTCCCAGCAAACCTGCTTTCAAATTTCCACACTCAGTGATGTTTGGGATTACCAGAGAAGTCAGCATTTGTTTCAAGGAGAATGACTGAACCAGGCTGTGCGAATTTCATTTGCTGATATCATCATGCAGGTGTTTGAAGCTTAATGCACAGAGCCACACTAAAACCTTTGCTACCTACCCCACACTGCAGTGCTGCTGCCTTTCTTCCACAGACGCTGCCCTTGCAACAAAGGGATTGGGTGCCATTCCTTGGCTGCGATGATGCTTCAGTCAATGCATGTCTTAAATTTTGGCACAAAAAGAGTGAAGTAGTCTCATTTTAAAGCTATTATTATGCATTTTGAACTAACTGTTGAAAGCCCTTAGCTCATAACACTTGTGCACAAAGCACTTGCCCTCTCTCAGGCTGTCTATATTGTGTTATGGGCTGCTCCTGCTAACTTTCCAGTGGAGAGGGCCACTTAATGAGGGGCTGCCTCAACTTTCCCTTGTGTTTAACATGAAAAATCTCAACCCCTCTGCAGCTCTTAAGTCCTTTGCTGTGGAAAGGAGCTTATAAACTTGCTACTCACCACTCAGGATCGCACAGTGAACTCACTCTGTGTTTTGCTATGTTTTACATGTGTGAGTTGAGCAATGAGATGCAATTATGCAGCCATTTCTGGACAGAGTGATGACTTTGGAATTTAAAAATTTGATGGCAAATGATGAATCATCATCAGAATTCAAACCATATGACTGAAACGCTTTTCACGTTTTCCAGTATTCCCAATGCTGTTTCATCCTTGAAAGTAATCACACAACAGAATGTTACAACCTACTGCAGGGGACCTGCCATAGCAGGGGTTGGATTGGATGATCTTCAGAAGTCCTTTCCAACCCCTACAATTCTGTGATTACCCTTTTAATTGGGTGATGACCAATCGAAAGCCTTTGGAATCCTCCAGCTTCAAGACTTCAGCAACCACCAAGAAAAGTATGAACATTTTAGCTAGCTCTTATTTTCTCCAAATAATGGCTGATGTGTTATTGGTAATGCATGAAGCTTTTGTCTGACCACAAAGCAGCATTGTAGCCATGGAAAACAACTGTATTTAATTTGCCATCAAAACTGCATTTCTTCATGAATGATTATGAGCACCACTCTGGTGCACATCTGTGTCTTTTGCCGTGATCGTTTGCTTATTTTTATGTTTTGCTATATCTAGGCAACAAAAGGAAGCCTGAAGAGCTTTTCCTTTTAACAGTTACACCAGGTTTGTTTTCATGACCCTCTTTTACACTTGACGGTGCACTGTGAGCATCTGAGAAATTTCCTTTGCTCAAACTGCAAAACACCTCGGACGATTAGCACCGTCTGTTCTCACCCTCATGAAATCCTTTCTCCATTCTCATGGAAAATGCAGCATCACTTTTGAGACTTAAATCTGTAGATTGAAAATTCCCACTGTAGTCAGTCACAGCCTAAATCGTCAGATGGGCCTTTGGCTCACTGTAAGAGGTTCAGGATGAAACATTTAACAATTGATTTTTTCCATTTTCCAAGCATTCAGGCTTTGATTTAGGAGGGCTGTTCCCATTGCACAGCTCAGGTCAAGCTGCTGTTGGGACACACACTGAGCAGCAGCACCAAGGAGTGGTGGGATGGGGAGCAGCCCAGTGCTCCATGCTGCTGCTACTCTTGCAAAAACCTCCTCTTCAATCAAATACATTTGCAATCTTGGGGGATGTTTCCGTGTTTCTTTAAAGCTGACCACTTCTATGGTAATGTCAGAGTCAGAAATGATTCTAGTTTTTTGTCTAGGATTCTGGGAAAAAAAACTGTTCTGCAAATTTTCACTGCCCTACTGACTCTGAGGAGCCCTGGGACTCCTGCTGTGATCTGACCATCGTGCCTGCTTGTTGTTCTGCCCAGCAATCTATAGACTCTGCTCTGCTGCTTTCACGCATGGCTGGAAAACCATTTACTCCGTAAAACTCCCACATTCCAGCTGGAGAAAGTCACAGCAATTCTCATTTCCAGAGACATGCTTCCGACAAACAGCCCCATCCCATGGGCCTTGATCCAGACTCCTTGCACCATGGGTACCCCTTCCCCACGGCACAGCTGGGTCTCCCAGGGGTATCTCTGGTTGGGGAGAGGCACTGGAGGGAGGTAGCTCGGCTCTGTTACCTCCAGTGCTGCTCTGTGCCTGCTGAGAACCTGGCCCTGTGTTTCCATCCTGACTCCTCCCTTCCTGCTTTTCCAGGCCACAAGTTCCCAAAATATCCCCTGTCCCTCATTCAGGGAGGCAGAAGGTAGCGCTGACCCTGATCTGTTTTGCAGACAGTGGCTGCTCCTCGCCGCCCCCTCAGAAATTCTTTATAAACAGCTGTTAAGTGAAGAAATCACACCAAGATGGTTGATTTTTATTTTATTTTATTTTGTAGCATGGCTACAAGAGGAGATTTGGGCTTTCCTCTGCTGGGTTTACATCCAGTAGATGAAGAATGGCAAAGGACCGTTCCTCGTGAGAGCCTCTCCCTTGCAGGAGCCAGCAATGCACAAAGAGCTGCTGTAAATCAACCTGGCAGCAGCAATAACATCTGACAGTGCCAAAAGAGCCCCTCGTTGGCTTTGCTGTCTGGAAATGCCTGGCCAATGGCAGGGTTTGTATTTATGCTTCTTGGTAATTTGTCCATACATCAGTTTATTTATAAGCAGAGCACTTGCCCAGAAAGGGCCGTGTTTTCTTTGGCCACCCTAAAGGTTTCTCTCTGTTTGGTTTCCAAAGCACACACGTGGAAAGTGGAGGAGCGAACTGCTGCACCAGGAAGAGTTAGTCATTTGTCCAGGATTATTTTTCCAGGTGGATTTTATAAGAAGCACAAGGCAGGAGGAGGTACGGCTCAACAGAGTCAGCCACATGGTGTGCAGTTCTGCCCCATCCTTTAGGCACGATCCCATCAAGTGTGAGAGCACCAGAAGTGAAGGTGATAAAGGTAAAGTGGGTTAAAAATGCACCCTTGGTTTTCTTTCCATGGGAGGGAGCATCCAATGTGCTGAAGGATAATTTGGGGCTGGATCTGCTCTTTTATTCATCAGAACGTAATTTGGTCCCAGTGACTGGTTCTCGATAGGCTGGTGATGACACCAAGCAGCCCAATTATCCACAACTTTTGGACATGCCCTGGGTCTCTCATGAAAGCAGAGGCTGAGAACCTGACTCTCCTGAACATCTCATGTAGTGGGGCCAACGTGGCTGTTGCCAAAGCACTGGGAGCAACACCAGTGAGCTGGGAGAAATCATGGCCACATGTAAAGTGGTGGGAATGTTGCCACTGCTTGCATCAGAGCCAAAATTTCAGCCTCTGTCTGTGTGATGTGGCTGAGAGCCAGGGCCTGGCGCGAGCCCATCCCGGCGACTTGCTGCACTCCCAAGCTGGGAGCTGCTGGCTCCTGAACATGCTGGTAACTGGTACAGAGCAATATTGGGGTGTTTAGATGCTGAAATGGAGGTAACTACGATCCAAAGAACCCCAGGTATCTACATGGAGCTGAAAGACCCGCAGGGTCCCCTTTGGGATCCATCAGGGCATCTCCACATACAAATAGAAAGTTGTGGCTGGGCCACTGTGTCTTTTGTCAGTGGGAAAAGTTCATCAGTGTAGAGTGGTATTTCCTCCCTCTACCATGGATAAGTGCTCCAATTCACAGCACCAAACCCCCAGCTCTGCACTGTGAAGCTGACCAATGTTCAGCCAGACCTGAGCTTTAATCCAAAGCTCAGTTTGGATTTCGGAGAATGGCTGGAATGCTGGAAACTTGTTTCTGTGTTCCTCCGTGTTCCTCTTCAACCTCATCCTCCTTTCCCTCCTTGCAGGGAGTCAAAAGTCCTCCTTGGGGGGTTTGACATCTGTGTTCAGGTTCTTGAAGCCCACGTTCAGCCACCTGCAAGGGATGTGGAGCCAGCTTGGCTCTTGGCTGGGCTGGCTGAGACCCAGAGATGCTGACCAAGGTGGAGCTGTGCCAGACAACAGGAACATGGCTGAAGTCTCTGATTGCGTGGTATCCTGTCTGTGCCCCTGGGCTGATGGGCCACCCTCATGCAAACCAGGTCACTTCTGCAGGAGTTCAACACTTCTCCAAAAGAGAACCAAGGAGGTAATCCAACGATGACCACTTCCTGAGATGAATGCAGCAGTGATAAACCCTGCTAGGCAAATACAGACAGCCTCTTTGCATACAATGAGAAAAGTCATGGAAACAGAGAATACAGCAGGTAGAAGATTTTGACTTTCAGTAAAGCACTGGCTCTGAAATTTCTTCAGGATTCTATGGTGACCTCTGGAAAGAAACTTGTGCACTGAGACACAGTGAAATGGCTGCATGCAAAGGTGGTGAGGCTCTGTAGGTTTTTGGTTTGGCCCTCTGAGACTGCAGGAGTGAGCAGAGAGCACAGCTCAAATGCCTCATGCAGGATGTGGAAGATGATAGAGCATTTATAGATACATAACCCTAGGATTATGGCATAATGCCAGTGCAGGGGAAACCCAGATGGCCTGAGATACCCAAGAGCATTTGAAGTGAAAAGGCAAAGCTGGAAGAGCCAGGGAAGGAAAGCTGATGGCACGATGTTACAACCATAGGTGCTTCCAGGGCAGCACATGGAGGCTGAGCTCGGGTCTCCATGTGCCTGAAGGTTTGTTTTGGGGACAAAAATAACAGGATAAATTGTTTTGAGAACAAGCAGGTGTGCTTGAGAGTTGCTTTATTTTTTTTTTTCTAAACATCCCAAATCAGGGACACCATTTCTCTACACAGAACCGCTGTCACCACTACGCTTTGGCTGCTTCTCCCACAACTTTGGCAATTTCTGTCTCACTGCTGGGCCTGATGCCTGGACAAAGGGTGAGCCTGCAGCTTGGCAATGCTGCTTGTCCTATCTCAACATGGATCTCTCATCCAGCACATGCCCCAGTTCTTTGTACAATCACAGCAGAAGTCTCTCCTCTTGCACTGACCCAACACACTGGTTTCCAAAGAAGTTTTGGTTTCTCATCTCTGCTGGTCTCTGCTGGCCCTCTGCTGAGGGTATAAATCCCACACTGATGCTATTCTGGAGTTTACTGCTGCTGTATATGTTACCAGGGGATGCTTATATCATTTTCTGCTCAGTCCTATTTAGGACACTTCTTATTTTTATAAAGGAAGCTCAAAGTCGAACTCCTCTCCAAAACTCCTTGAGAAGTGTATTAAGGTGTGACCTAATTTCTTACAAGTTCTTCCATTGGGACGTATTCTTCTCCACATCCTCCTCCATCCATCTCTCTACTGCAACATATCAGTTGTGTCCCCATCAGCATGGGGATCTGCTTCACCCCTCCTGCTCCCACCAGGTGCCCTAATGATGTGTGTGATGGGAGCAGGTAAGTGCTGTAGGGGATACTGTGAAGGCAAGCTGAATGATGTGATCTCCCTTTTTTTCCTGCCTCAGTGATAATTTGAGAGATTTCTTTGCCTTCTGCTGTTTCTCTGCATTAGTGAAACTTGCCCATGTAAGAGCAGAGCTGGACAAGGAGGTAAGAGCAGAGAGCCTGCAGGCTGGGCACTGACCTTGAGGAAGCCTAGTGGACACCTGGAGGTGATTTTCTATTGGCAGCCAAGTGGCTGAATCCCACTGTGGAGGAGCAACAACTTTCACGGAATCGTAGAATCACAGAATCATGAAGGTTGGAAAAGACCTCTAAGATCCCCAGGCCCAACACCAACCCATCCCACTGACCACGTCCCTCAGTGCCACATCTCCACAATGGCTGAATGCCTCCAGAGATAGCGACTTCACCACCTCTCTGGGCTGCCTGCACCAGTGTCTCAGCACTCTTTCAGAGAAGAAGATTTTCTGGATCTCTAAGAACGTCTTTAGAACATCTTTTATCTTGCAATAGGTTTCTTCCTGGCTCTTAAAGGAAGAGATGGCCTCACTTTACATCATCTGTGCCCCAAGTCACCCTTTCAGAAGAGACTCTAGCTGTCTAAGATGTGCACTTAGGCAATCTTTACTCACAAAAAGACTGTTTACATTGCATTTAGATCCTAAATCTTGATTCACTCCTGGTTTCTACCTTAATTCGTCCATTTCTGCAATGAAGCAGCAGAAATTGCTCCAGTTCTCCCAACAAGGCTTAGACCTCAGTCACTGGCAGCCCCTTCCTGGCCAGTATAATATGCCTGCTATGCCTAGGGGGCAAGAAGGCACCGTCCCACTCTGCAGGCAGGAAAGGGGTATGGAGAGGGCCCTAACTATGGCTAATCCCACCTGTTAGCAGCTGCCCAGAAGCAGCAGGAACACACTGGGTGGTCGAGAGACCAGAGGTGTCACTGAAGAGGAGGATGGGGACGTGCTGGGGGTCAGAGCTGCAGTCCTGAGCAGTCTCCTATGAGTCAAAGATGGGCACAAGGCCCTGGGTTGGATGAAGACTTGATCCAAGGTGGCATGGCAGTTCCTTCAAACTCCCAAGAGAGCTGCAAATGTTTACATACAGCAGCACCACTTCTGCCAAGATAATATCTACAATAATATGACAAGGCAGCATAATTTAAGTGGGTGTATGTTGCCTCTCTTCACCCTGAGCAGCTTCTCTGCTGATGGGACCTTGCTGAATTGCTAATTTGCTTCATTCATCAGAAGAATGAATGAATCAACCAAGTCAGCAGTGCTCTCCTGTTCTGAATTTTTATTTGTTTTGCTCTGATTGTTTCATTCCTTGGGGAAAAAAAATATTCAAACAGAGAGGCATTTCCATGTGTGGAAGTCCCAGACTGCCTCTCCAAAAAGCATGGTGCCTTTGGAACCCATCCTGCCCCTCACATGTAGGTCTCCAGCCCCCTGCTACTTCCCCCACACCACACATGGCCACAGCTCCAATGTTGCTGCAAGTCTTCTGAAGATTTTCACCTAACCGAACCTTCAGGAAGGAGAAGATCCTGGGAGATTTTTGCTTGCATTCCCAACCCCCTGGATTGCACTTTCAGGCTCGGGATGACATATCTTGGTGGCAGCTTAATCAAAAGAAAACACAAAAAGCTACCAGAACTGGCATGAAAGGTTTCTTGCATATCTGAACTTGTTTGGATTGTGACTGCTATGCAGTTCATTACAAGCACTGCAGGCAGTGGGTGGGCAGTGGGACATGCCCTGTGCCCATTCCTGATGGCCCCATCCCCTCATGCATGCTGGGTCTTCACCATTAAGGATACACAGATGTGCCACCTCACCCCCATGGAGTGGCAGATTAGGAGTTTAGCACAAGTCTGGCGTGAAGAAATGCCTTTTCTGCAGTGCTGAAGAAAGATATCAGCAAGACCAGAATAGCTGCAGAAAGCAGCTCTTTGCTCAGTCTTGACTGCATGAATGGGTTTGCACTCTACCTCCCTCATGTCACGATATCAGGCATGGTGACATCTGCCCAAGTGCTCCTACAGGGCATGCATGGGAAGGCAGGGAGAAAAGACCAGCCATAGGGACAAGGCACTCTACCTGACAAAGTCCTTGGGCCTCATTCTCCATCCAGCAGTTCCTTTGATGCAATTTGGAGCCCACAGCCCCTTTTATGGCCTCAGCTACATGAATCTGAGCTGAGCAAGACTGCCTGAGTCTGAAGGTGTCCAGCATGGAAAAGGATGATCGCTGCCATGTTGCAACTTTCCAACTCTGAAACAGGGGGTTGGTGCCAGAGTGAATTCGACTTTTTTTTTCCAGGATCTGTTTGAGATGAATGTTTCCTGGTACGCGCAGTCTGAGCTCCGCTGAAGTTCAGCTGCACAGAAAGATATTTATGATCATTTCCCATTAAGTAAGAATCCTCCAAAAGACAGCAAGAAAGCTGCCTTGACGGTGTGAGACAGAATCTGTTCTCTGCAACAGAATCTCTCCCCATTGTGACCATGTGGGTGTGACAAGGCCCTACAGATGCAGGGTCAGGAGCAGTAGGCTACCACAGGCTTGGTTGGAGAGGAAGATATGTGGATTAAAGAGCCTGCCTTGGGACCAGATTCCTGGGTACCAGCCTCTAGGATGTCTGGGCCTTTTGTAAAGCATCTTCTTTTCTCCAGGGCTTGGAGCTGGATGGAGGTCAGGGCAGTGGGAACATATACAGGGAGCCCTGAATTACAAGCACCTTGCTGTGCCTGAGGATGGAGGTGTACTTGAAGATGTTGAACTTGGTATATGTCTGCTTCCCAGCCAGGCAGTTTCTCTCCAGTGTGGAACTGGGGTTATTCTGCTGTTCTGGATATCTCTGGTGCATCTGGTGGCTTTTGCAGACCTGGCCATCCATCTTCCTAACACAGCTGGGTGAAACAGGAGAGAGAGTACTGGGAAGGAAGGAGCGTGTTGATGTGAGACACTGGTTTATCCTCAAAGGAAACCTTGTCATTGACTTCCAGGGGTCTGGGTTTCCATCTGACTTCACAAATAAAAGGAAGAAAGTCCCTGTAGGATGGGAGACGTAGTCAGGTAATAGGACAATTAACAGATAAAACCATTATTAAAACTATTATCGTCATCAAGTTTATTAAAACGCTTCCAACTAAATGGATGTGTTGGTAATGACAATACAAACAAGGCAGCAGCGTTGGGCTGACTCATGTGAAGTTAAGCATCTTCCTTCTTCTCAGTTGTGGTACCAGACCCAGGTGGCCACTCACTGTGAGACAGTATGCTGGAATCACAGCAAAAATCATTCCTAACAGCTGGGAGAGCCAGCCGGTGAGTCACGGTTGCTGTTGATACCTACAAGATTTTCCTGATTGACAGGAATTACTAGAAATAGAAAATACAGTTAAGGAGAGACTGCAAGAGATAAATCACCCCGAGGCCCTGATTCATCACTTCTTTGGCCATTAGCTATGTGGGAAAAAAGTCTTTGGCCTCGCATGAATAACGCTGTGTCTTTAATGATGACGTATCATAGGAGAACATTGAGCCAACGCTGAAACATTCAATTGTGCGAAGCCAAACTCATCTCCACAGCGCCGGGTATTTTTAGAAGTGGCAGTGATATTACAAATAACGCAGAACCCTCTCCTTGTTCCTCCACTGCCTGACTCAAAGGCAACTGGGTGAAGCCACAGATCAAAGGACACGAAGAAGGAAAGGGAACATTGCGTGTTTGCGTAATTTCCTGGAAATACCTTTTCCCATTAAGAAAAATTATACTTTCCTCCATAATTTTTTTCTGGAAAGCAGGCAGGGAATATTTCTCCCTGTCCCTGGGGAGTCTATATTCCTGCTTACAAGTGCTCCAAAAGAGTTTAGCCTTTATTCCCTTGAAGTTAGCGGAGTTTCCTTTATTTTTGCCAATAAATCACGACCATTACGGATATACAGGAGTAATTTCTATCACCATCTGCTGTATTTCATTTTTTGCTGTTTGTTTTTAATGCTCAAATCGGGTGGCTAGACACAAGGCTTGCCTTTCTTTGTCTTCTCTTAAAATGAAAATACCATCTTGCTGTGTTCCCTGCCCATGGTGTGGGATGCTGATCCCCCAGGGGAGCACCAGCATCAGCTGTGGGCATCCCCTGCGTGGGGACAAGGTGACAAACGACATCTTGTCCATTCAGGCAGACTGCTGATCTCCCCTGTGAGCTCTATACTGGGGAGAGTCTTGAAGTGCTTCTTTACAACCTATTAAATAGTTGGAAAAAACAAATCTTCATCCTTTTTAGTTTTCAGTAAGTCCTGAAGTGTTAAGTCCAGGTTTCCTAGGACATCTAAGGCACTTTCTAAACCATTTCCTAAGGCCAAATGCCAACCAAACCATTCCGGGCTCAACACAACCATTTTTCTTGCTAAAAAAAGATCTTCCAAACTTCCTGGCAAAATGCACTGCTGATCTATAAATTACATATGGAATCACAGAATCATTTGAGCTTGGAGGGACAACTCCCTGCAATGAGCCCACAGCTCCATCAGTGCTCAGAGCCCTGTCCAGCCTGACCTTGGGTGTCTCCAGGGATGGGGCACCACTGCCTCTCTGTTCCATAACATACATTATATTTCAGAGATCCCATTTGTGTGTGCTTCATAGCACAGCCCAGTGTGTGCTGTCACCATTATTTATTAAACCATATCAATTTCCTGGAAGCCAGTATCCCCAGAGCAGTCTCAGGAGCACCCAGTTACAAGCCCTGGAGTTACAGCAATTTGCTCTTGTTGGAGCTTCAAATCTTTGTTTTTATGATTTGCCAGATAATTATTTCTTTGTAAAAAGTCATCACCCTTGGAAGTAATTAATTTCTTGGAACCAAGCACAACAGATGGGCTTCTAATTTATTTGAGATCACCTAGGAAGCAGGAGAGTCTCTTCCCTAATTTGATAAACCCAGCATTTTAACCTGTCAGTTTATTCCCTTTTAGAGTTCTTAGGAAATATCCCTTTGGGTATTTGATGCTGACTCGCTGCAGGGCTGAAAGGCTCAGGATGTGACCAATTTATAAAACATGGCCTTGCTTCAGTACTCTCAGGCACATTTCCTCTGGGCAGTATGTGCAAAAAAGCCCAATAGGAGCCATCCTGCTGCGACGGCTGCTGAATTCATGACAGATTTATTAGGTTGGCCAGGTGCAGAGGTTCCCTGCAAACAGCTGGAGCTCTCCTCACGCCTTCTCAACAAGAAGGATTTCTCTCATGTTCCAGGCTTGCTCCAGCCCCCTGCTTGCCTCCCCACCACGGGGTAAATGGCTGCCCTCTCTGCAGCCCTGCAGCGGGATCGATGTGGTGTTTCTCAGCTCAGCCAATGCTTTCCATTCATCCCAGAGACTGCCCATCTGCTCACTGAGTCCTAAATTTGCCTTCCTGCAGACTAAAAAGACAGCTGGGCTCTTGAATGTTGGGATGTGAGACGGATGGACAGCTGGGAGGGTACAAAGCCCCTGGGCAAGTCAATGGAGAGGACAAAGCAAGAGCACGAGATCTGGAGCTGCTCCAGCACAGGGTGGGGAGCAGAGCAGAGCCTCCCCAGGCTGGTGGGGTCTCTGACCAAAATCTGCACGCAGCCAATGGGGAAGTACACCCTGCTGGCTGTGCTCTGGGAAGGTGAGGATGCCCTGGGTCAATGGGGACCCAGTTTGTTGCCCAACTCTGCAATTTTGGTTCCCAATTCCAGCTGCAGGTCCTCGGGCTGTGCAGCAGGAGAAGCCATGACCATTGTGTGGTCGTGGGGACTGTGTCCCCAAAGCTCAGAAATGCCATTTGAAAGGTGTCAGAAACGGTGAAAACGCACTTTTTCTTTTTTTGCTTTAGCCACAGCGTCGGTGGAAAAATGTCTCTTCTTTCTCCTCCCCACCCACAATTCCCCATCATTTCTGCAGCAATCTGACCTCTTCCAGGAATTAGGTTTTTGGTGCTTTTTTTTTTTTTTTTTTTTTTAATTTTTAATTTTTTTTTTTTTGTAAAACCAGCATTTCCCTGGAAAAAGCTTTGTGTGGGAGGCTTCTGGACAGCTGTGCTCTCTTCATCGGATGTACACGAACCCAAATCTTTGAGTGAGAGCCGGGGCCAGACGAATACCAGAGGCTACTGACAATGTGCAGCCATTTAATGTGTTGTCATTAAACATACGATTATGAACAGAGAGGGGGTGAAGGCTTCAAGGCTCCCAGACCAATGGGGAGAAGCTCCCCAAAGCTGAGGATTTTGGTTCCCCCCCAGTTCATTCAACACAGGATTGGGTGATGAGCTCAGTCCTCTCTTTGCCCAAAACAGGAGAGAAAAGTGGGGTGCAGATAGTTTGAATCCACGACATTTTATGCCTTTGTGTTCTTGCTGACAATGACCTAATCCTCACTATTGTTTCCTACTCCACTTGAATTTCCACTTATCCACATTTCCATTCTTCCAGCAGTTCTTAAAATACTTTTTGACCTTTTTACCAGGAAAGAAAGGAGACCTGACAATGGCTTTCTTGTTCGCTTTGGGTAAAGTTCATTCCTTCCCAACATATTTCCTGTTCTATTTATATAGAACTTAGCAAAGAGAAGAAAAATGTAGAATTCATACATTTTCCCGAGGAAAAAGAAGATTTACATGTTACAGCCCTTGTTCAGATTGGCCTTACACCCCCATGTTCATGCTTGGGTATTGGGCTGTATTCAATGTATTCACAGAATCACAGAATGGCCCGGGTTGGAAGGGACCTCAAGGATCAAGAAGCTCCAACCCCCTGCCACATGCTGGGCCACCAACCTCCACATTTCATACCAGCCCAGGCTGCCCAGGGCCCCATCCAACCTGGCCTTGAACACCTCCAGGGATGGACGGGGCATCCACAGCCTCTCTGGGCAGCTGTTCCAGCACCTCACCACTCTCTCTGCAAAGAACTTCCCCCTGACATCCAACCTCAGTCTTCCCTCCCTCAACTTCAAACCATTTCCCCTTGTCCTGCAGTTATCTACCCTTGTAAAGAGTTGACTCCCCTCCTGTTTGTAGGCTCCCTTTAGGTGCTGAAAGGCTGCAATGAGCTCACCCCGCAGGGAGAAAAGAAGATTCACATCTCCCCAGCATGAGTTTTGTTTAACTACCTGGTAGCAACACTGGTAGCTGCTCAGCATAGACTCTACCCTTGCTGTTGCCCTTATTCCTGTTGGACTGAGACCAGCATGGATCTGCCCTGCCTGGTTACAGATTTACTTCATATATATATACATATATATATATATACAGATGTAGTCTTAGGAAAAGGGGTAGGTCATGCCTGCACAGACATCTTCTTGACACACTGTGTTGGGTTTTCTTTAGCAATGATTCCAACTGGGGAACTCAAAAGTTTCTCTCTTTTGCTGGGATTTGTTTAAGTTCTTTTGTACACTCTGCTGCTGGGAACCCATCCTTCTGCCCAAATCTATCCCAGTCCCATGGAGTCCTTGGAGAACACATCTAAGGACAGTACCTTCAGGTGCTCTGAATATCACTCTGCGTTGTCTATCTCTTTCCAACCACTAAATGGAATTGCATTCACCAAGAGCTTCACTGAGGTGCATGGGTCTGGGGCAGCCAGGTAGGTTTGTAGGGCGATCAAGAGGAGCTGTGTTCACCAAAAAAAACCCATGCAGACCCACAGGGATGACAGGCTGTGTCCCTTATGCAGACTTGAACAATCTGCCCAAAGTTCACTGTGAAAGGGAATGTGCACATGACTTTCCAGGGTCTTATTTTCTGGTTTTCCTTTAATTTAATATAGTGCAAAATGGCTGGAAACCTCACACAGCAAGGAAGAGAAGGGATAACCCCTGTGGGATCATCCATCTGATTCTTCCTGCCTGAGGTCCCTGCAGCAGCTGCCAAATGTCCCTGTACTTCGGTGCCATAGAGTTAAAGCAGTCCTCTAAAAAAGAATCACAGCATGCATAAAGTGTAAAACCAGACATGGGATATAAAAAGCATGCTTCTAAATTTAAACTCTGTTAAAAGCTAATTTAAGCAGCTCATTATGCTAAATATGCATGAGGTCCAAATTTGCCAATTAAAAGTTAATTAAACAAAAACGCAGTGAGCTCCAATTTGTCAGTTGAATCCATCTGTTTCCTGCAGCTTCCTGCAGTCCCACAGCTTCAAAGCTCTCCCTGCACTGGGAACCATTCTGCAAGTCATCGCCATCAGACAGCTGTCCAAAACCCCCAAAAAGCCCAGAGCTCACTGAAACCCAAGCACAGTTAACAGCCTCAGCCTTTGGAATCCTGCCCAAACAGCTCACAGAAGTGGTGGCCCTTCAAGAGATGAAGTCTCTGGGCACTCTGGTTTGGAGCTGTGCCCGCTACATCTCTTCCCTGTGCTGTGTAAGTGCTGATGGGGTGACACATACTAGTGCAACAGTCCATGTGGTGGACAATGCAGTAGGAAGCATCCCTGTCTGCCCCTCTGTTCTGCACTGAGAGACCTCACCTGGTACACTGCATCCTGATGGGGAGTGCTCAGTGCAGGAGAGACACAGACCTGTTGGAGTGCATCCAGAGGAGGGCCACAAAAATGATCCCAGGGATGGAACACCTCTGTGCAAGGACAGGTGAGAGCTGGAGCTGTGCAACATGGAGAAGAGAAGGCTGTGGGGAGAGCTGAGAGTGGCCTGTCAGTATCTACAGGGCTGTGAGAAGGGAGGGGACAGACTCTTTAGCAGGGGCTGCTGTGATAGGATAAGAGGAAATTGTTTCAAACTAAATGAGGGGAGATTTAGATTGGATATAAGAGGAAGTTTTTACACTCAGGGCAGCGAGGCACTGCACAGGTTGCACAGAGGTGGTGATGCCCCATCCTTGCAGACAGCCAAGCTCAGGCTGCTGGGGCTGTGAGCACTGCTGGAGCTGTGGGTGTCCCTGTGCACTGCAGGGAGTGGGACCTGATGGCCTTTAAGGTCCCTTCCAACTCAAAGGATTCTATGATTCTATGACTACTTCCACTCACATTAAATCTCCTACTTTTTCCTGCTTCACAAGGACTCCCCACCCTCTGTCTTCACACAGAGCAGCCCCTTGAAAATGTGCCACCAGTTCACAGTACCCATGGCTGTGCTTCTAATGGACTCTGGTAGTGGCCTTGTTAGTGTCCTAGAGCTGCTGAGCCCTCCTCACTTTGCTTTGCAGGAGGCAGTGAGCCCGTGGGTGCTGGGCTGTCACGCTGGAGCTGCTGTGGTGGAGGCTGCATTGTTGGCTGCTGTTGGCAGCTCAGCCAGGCTGATCTGCACATGATCAATGGTCACAATACGGGACAATGTTCTGAGGCTCTCCCAGCTGCAATTGGCAGAACATTACACTTTTGATCAGCCACACCTGGTGTAGGCCTTCTTATTGTGTTAGCTAAATGGAGCAGCAGTTTTAGAAGGAAAACAAATCTAGATGTCAGCTCGTTCACTTACAGCAGGGGAATCTGTAAAGCAGAGCCGCCACTGACGCACTGTGGGAGGGTGGGATCTGCTCTTATCCTGTGTAGTGGGTACTAAATAAAAGAGAAGGAGAACAGGATGCTCAGATTCTTTGTTGCCAACACCGAGGAGTTAGTATTGTTCATGGGTTTGGCGTGCACAGCTTGAGATCAAAGAAACTCATCTCCAAAACAAGAAAAAAGCCATTTCTGGCCCTCCCTCTCAATCTCAAGCAGCTCATGTTCTTCAGAGCAAAAGAAAGAATTTCACTAAACTTTCCTCAGCCTGAATTTAAATTTCAAATAGATGCAAATGAATGCTCCGCTGTCCGGCCTCTGCTATCATCCAGGCTGCTTTCTGCAGAGCTGGGCACTGTGCATGGAGGGATGCGTGCATCCATCCATAACACCAGCTCTGTGCATTGGGCAGCTGAATAACTCGAGGGGTGCACGGGAAGTCAGCTCTCACCCTTCTCACCCCACCCTCTGGTTTCTCCAAGCTGGGACCTGGCTCCTTCATTTTCAGCACCTGCATTTCTGCAGCTGCCATCTCCCAGCACTGTCCCTACAGTCCGGGTTCTGCTTTGATCTCTCTTTGTCTTAATTTTCTCTGCCACCCATGTGTTTCACAGCTGTAAGCCTTCAACTTTCTTTGTGACTCTCCCCTCTCCTCCCCCTTCGCTGTGTGAGTGCTTTTATTCTGCTCCCAGCTGCATTTATCCTCCATGAGAGAGGTTTTGCCTTTTGTTTTCAAACAGCAGCATGATGGCCAGCATGTCAGCTACATGGGGAATGAGGATGTGCTATGGTGGTGATGAGAAGCAAGCATCTCCTGTGGATGGCTGCAGGAAGCAGGAATGGTCAGCTGGGTCAGGTATCTGCTTCCCCAGAGCAGGATTAACGTGGCTGTACACCAAGGCTAACTTCAGTTAGCCCTGCAAGATGCCACTGTGGCTCCAAGTGCTCATCACTGCATGGCAGTGTGTTCACGGAGCTGCTGTAAGGGATGAGAATCATAGATTCAGCACAGAATAGAATCAGCATAGCACAGAATTTCATTAGTTGGAAGGGACCATTAAAGGCCATCTGATCCCACTCCCTGTGATGAATGCGGACACCCTCAGCTCCATCAGTGCACAGAGCCCCGTCCAGCCTGACAGGTCTGTGTCTCTTCTGCACTGAGCACTCCCCAACAGGATGCTGTGCTTCAGGTGAGGTCTCACAGCACAGAGCAGAGGGGCAGATCCCCTTTTGCTGGCATGCTGCTTTGGATGCATCCCAGAGTACAATTGGCTCTCTGGGCACATTGCTGGGGAGAGGTGAGTGGTTCTTGCTCTGTGAGCTGCCCTTGCTGGGAATAAAACCTAGAGAAACTCTGCAACTCCTCCTCAGCAAGCTTTGTGTCTGCAGAATGGCTTTCACAGCTGTCCATCCTCAGCATCACCATCATCAGACACTGCATGGTGGGACTTCTGGCAGAGCCTCGTGCTGCCTGGCTGTGCTGGAGCCCCAGGCAGGGGTTCAGGAGCCCCCCAAGTGCATCTGAGGCAGGGACTGAAGGTGGGGCCCAAAACCCACCAGTACATTTCCAACACAACACGGCACCCTGTCATGTCACAGCGGTACTTGGAAGTGCCAAGTTTGCAAAAAGTTGTGAGGCTAAATGGGAGAGAGAAAACTGTAAAATCATCATGTCAAGGCCTAAAGCTGGGAGCAGCTGAGTGGCAAAGTGCTGGTGGAGCTCCCCAGCACTCTGCCACTGGCACCAGCCCTTTATGGGAACTGATTAAATAACACAATAATGCAGTTGGAGCCTGCAGCCCTGCTTCAGTCTGTAATGAGCCTCTTCAAGAAAAATTATTAGTAGTAGACACGGAGAGGACTGGTTTGTTTTACAAGGCTTCAGCGCAGAGTGCTGGCTTTCTAAATGAGGCTGTGAGTCAGATCCTTCCTGGCTCTTATGAAAAACCCATCTATTGGAAAACCAACCACCCTTTGTTGATGTAAGCAATCTTATTGCCCGTGGCGATGTCTTAGAGACGCATATTTGATCCTAAATTCTGCCCTTTTATAGTGGCAGCCCATTGGGGAGGCAGTGCAGGCCATGAGCACAGCTGTGGGAATTGCTGTTTGGATCTGCACAGGGCCATGCATGCTGGCACCAGAACCCACTGCCTCATCTCCATTGTGAGCCTTCTTGCTGCTGCACCTGCCATGAACATGGATGAAGGGATGCACTGCTTTGTAAATGTCTTCTGGACACTGGCTGCCTCTCCATAGCCTTTCTGTTTTGGCAAAGGGAGTTGTGAGCTCAGACCTTTGGGATTTAGGGCATTATTCTTCCAAACTTATCCTTATCAGTTTGGATATCAGTGCAGCATTTTGTCAGACGTCCCTTTTGGGAGAAATTCACTCATCTGCTTTTCTTTTTAAATATGAAACATCTGAAATTTTTGTTAGTTTATTCCCCAAATCAGGATACTATCTGAAGAACTGTAAACTGGACTGTGCTGGGTCCTCCCCTGCACCCCTCCCTCCCCCTGGACGGGGCTACAGAAATCACGTTGACCTCAATGTCAGCCATGGAGCTGGCACTGAATGACTGCTTCAGGCAGGATGTGTGCCAAGGGTCCTCCAGGAGCTCCTCCTAGCTGCTGTTTCTGTGATAGCATCTGGGCATGGAGAGGAGCACCGCAGGGGGAGCAGAAGCTGGCAGCAGCCCACAGCCCTGGGCAGCACACACATCCTCAGCAGGCAGCCCCGGTAGGCTGGCTCCTTCCCAAAGATGCCAAAGGACTCCTCCACCTCTTTCAGCCACAGCCGTGGTCTGCAGTAAAGCTGGGAAGGGTCCAGAGAAGCCTTTCCCAGACCTCAGTTGGATTTCCAGCAGTCACAAGGGCCAGGAGGTGGTGGCTTTTTGCTCAGCTTTGATCAAAGCTGGGCTGTTTTTGGCTTCTCTGCCAATGAATTTTTCCTTACTTTGCCAGCATGGTTGTGGAGGGCAATACAGAATTATCATAGAGCAGCTTGGGTTGGAAGGGACCTCGAAGATCATCCAGTCCCAACCTCCCTGCTATGAGCAGGGATGCTGACCACTAGGTTAAGCACTAGATCTGGTTACCCAGGGACCTGTCCAACCTGGCCATCAACATCTGTGTCCTGCTTGTACCAACATCTGTCTGAGAGGGGAATCCATGTTCTTCAAACGAGCAGAGCCTCCTGCTCAAAGGAACATCAGGCTTCCTTGACAGAAGGAATAAATATTGACCACTGGAAAGTTAAAGCCAATATTTACACTGAGCTTCCCTAAATCTAAATGTTTATAACGTGTGAAATGTGCTGGTCCCAAATTTCCCATTTGTGATGGTGCTCGATGCAATGGGGCTGATATCCAGGCCTGTTGGTCCTGAGAGCATCTGCACCGATTCCAGGTTTTTCCATACAATTGTCATATGATGAGGTCTTACCTTCATGCATCTCCTCTTTGTATAAAACTGGCTTTCCTCAGTCCTCCACCTAAACAAGATGGAAAGGGTTGAGACAGTGGAGCAAAGTATCTGTAAAGAAAGCTCCAGATATCTCACTGGGCACCCAAACCCAGAGGTCTCTATTTCTAACACCTGAACCCTGTCTATGAAACAGGCAGCAGGTTTTAGGTGCCAGTCCTGTCTCTAACCCAGTGATAATCAGGTCTGCATAAGGAAAACAGAATCACACTTTTGCATAGATCTGTGAGTATTAATTTAGCCCGAAATCTGAATGAAGATGTAAATCTCAACGTTTTTCTCAATGCAGTGCTCTGTTGTGCTGTGTCATTGTTCCTGGAACACTGGAGTGGGGATGAGGAGATCACATTCTGCAAAGGGCAAAATTTTGGGACCTGTTTTCATCTTTTCAGCTATTCACATTCTCCAAAAGTTGCGGTGCTAGTGCTGAAATCCACGTTTCTCTGTTCTCAAAGCAGAAGATAGATATCTATCTGTTCTTTTTTTGTAAGTTGTGTCTGTACACTGCTGCTACGGTTTACACATCAGCATTTTCATGTTGGTTGCTTGGGGCCAATGCAGCAGGAAGAGCACAGCAGTCAGGCTGCAGGATCTGCAGGTTTAGTCTTTGGTTTCTCTACTCAACATCAGTATTTGTCACATTACCAGTGAGAGCCATTCCATGAACAGATTTCAGTCGTTTATGGAGAAACATACCGTGCAGCTACACATTCCTGTTGGTTATAGATGAAGCAAGCTGTTGTTACCAAACTCCAGAAGATTTCTGTGCAAGATGTTGCCCTCCAGGAGCAGATGGTTTCTCCCACTGGACTCTGTGACCAACAGAGATGCTGTTAGGAGGCACGGTACGAACGATAAACTGTTTCCACTTCACTTTCCTGTTACTGGCCCTGCCCTGGTGGGATCCTCTGTGGTCTGGAAATCTCTGCGTTATTTAGTACCTTGTTTTGCAGAGCATCCATATTTCCTAAGGGAGTGGCAGTGATGTGAGTGGCTGGCACCACACAGTGCTCCATCTGGGACATGAATGACCGGATCTGATTGTGGCCAGGTTCTTAATAGACCCCATCTTCTACCTGCCCCTCCAGAAGTAGCTCCTCCACCCTCTGAGAGTCCCCAACCTTAACCCCTCTTGATCCTTCGCCTTGCATTAAACCCTTCATTTCCTTTTGGCTCCCAGTGTTTTCCACTCAATCATGTTAGTCTAACAAGCCTCCCCCCTGCTGCTATTTACAGCCACGCTGTTTTGATTTCCGTGTCGCAGATGTTCTTTTTAATGGATATTTACAGTTGAAAGGAATGGGGATCCAGCTGTGCTGATGGGACAGAAATAGAACCACGTTATCACTCCCGCATCCACGGATGAAAGGCACAACCAAACTTGCAGAAAAACAAATGGTTTAATGCAGTCATTTCACACTGTTTAGGATTTATTATGTGGACAAGGACCTGATATGGCCTCCTGTTTAAGGTCCAACTGTTGAGAGGGTTAAAATGAAAAGAAATATTGGCAGAATATTTGTGGGTAAGAATTGTCCCGGTGGGATCAAGTAATCATTCTCCACGATACTTTTATTAGTAGCTATTTCTAGGATGGGCAGTAAGATGCTTGGAGGATCTTTGCAGTCACACTGAGCCTGGTAGCCTTGTGTCTGTGTTTCCAGATAGCAACACCATTTCCTTGGCCATTCTTTGCCATCTGAGGGCTTGGTAGCAAAGCCAAGCTCTAAATTTTGAATGCCTTTGGTCTGATGCCATCAACAGAGGTTCAAAGCTCATTGGGTGCTCAGTATGGCCTGAAAGTATTGAGATCTTTCCAATGCTCCTTTCTATTGCACCTTCCCGAAACAGCACTTTTGGATGTCAGGGGGAAGTTCTTACAGAGAGAGTGGTGGGGTTCTGGAACAGCTGCCCAGACAGGCTGTGGAAGCTCCATCCCTGGAGGTGTTCAAGGCCAGGTTGGATGGGGCCCTGGGCAGCCTGGGTTGGAGGTTGGTGGCCTTGCCTGTGGCAGGGTGGTGGGAATGTGATGATCCTGGGCATCCCTTTCAACTCAAGACATTCTATGGTTCTATGCTCCTTTTGTAGAGCTGCTGCATGGTGGAAAAACATGATAGGCTTGAGTAAAAGCAAACACAGATTGTTCCTTTTCCACCCCAGTACCTTGCCTCACAATAACCCGTGGCACAACCTCAGGAACACCATAAAGAACAACTTCATGAGCAGAGAGACCTCTCCTTGGCTGTGCTGTTTCACAGGAGCATTATGTACATGTTGTGAAAGGAGGCTGGAAGAGAGATCTGGATGAGTTCCCAGTGCACAACATCATATCCTCAGTCAGTCACTAAGACCATGAAGGCTGATAACAGATTCTTACCAAGCTGGCCTGGGGGTGTGCGGCCCTTCTACCCCACAGCATCCCACCATTCTCCATCATTCTCATCCTTTTTTGCCCCTGAATCTGAACTCTGGCAGGAGAGGACATCAGCACAAGGGGCAGCAGGGTATGAGCCACCACTCTCTTTCTCTCAGTCCCTCCAGGGGATGCTGTCCTGAACATCTCTACCAGCGAAGGAACCAGATCAAATGTTAAAGACTACCAAGAAAAAGTTGGGAGAAATGATCCCATCCTGTTCCAGTGCACAGTGTTTGCAGTGTAAAAGGAGATTGCTTTTTGCATTGAATAAACATGTTCTTGCCTTTTTCGCCTCAGGAATGTACTTCACTTCAAATTAAGAGTATAAATAGAGCCAGGAAAGACTTCATGTGGCAATAAAAACAGTCTGATACTGACTGAGCTCCCTCCAGGGCCCCTGTGACAGCTCTCCCCCTCCTTCATGACTGATTTAAGAAAAAGTTGCACTAACTCAGTACTTTTTCTTTCAGAAAACTATCTCTGGAATGTCTCTTGCTCCAACGGATTATGTAAAGCGACTCCAGCAGCTTTGTGGAGACTCAAAGGCTCTGCTGGAAAAGACCCAGTGGATCGCTCAGGCCAGAGCCAACCTCTTGCCCATAACCACAGAGTCCAAACATTTTTAGGACAGTCTCCTGTTCACCTTTACTTTATACTTCTCTTTGCTCCTCCAACCAGCCCAATTCTTCCCTCACCCGCTGTTGGCTTTCTCTTTGTTCCCTCTTACATGGAGCTTCTGGCACATCCCATCTGGTCTCCCATGCTCCACCTGGATGGCAGTGCATCCCATCCTGCCCTGCTGGCTCCCAGCCTGTGCTTTTACATCGTGGCTGCATTCAGCTGCTGACCTAGGATTTTTTGCACGTATTTTTTTTATCATTTTCCTTTATAATTCTGTATTTGGAAGAATGGAACTAAGGATGAAATCGCGAACAGAGCAATTGTGATGGCAGTGGCAATTGCTTGCATGATTGAGCCCATGATCACCTCACATTGCATTCAGAGCTGCACATTGCCATTCAGGACAGCTCCCCACTGCCACTGGTCTAAACAACAAGCAATTTGGCACACGCCCCAGTCATTCAGCAAGAGAGAGAATGAATATCTGGGGAGATTTTTAATCAGCCTCCCAACATCCTGCCCGCTCTCTCCTCTTCAGTCAGCCAGTAGGAGATGAGAAGGCACATCTCAGGGCATGGCCTTGTCATCCGAAATCTGGGAAGAAAACTCTCTAACCCCAGTGTGGTTAGAAAGCAGCATTCCTTTATTCCTTGTGATGCACACCGGACGACTTGACAAATCGAGCGTGCTCTCTCAGAATTAAGTTCTACATTTAAACAGCTAAAGCATACGGATGCAATGCATTGGCATAAATATTCTTTTCGAAGAACTCGTTACTATATGATAATGCCCTTCTGGGCATGGGTGGTAGGAGCCTATGGTGGCCTTAGACCACATACCTTCTCCTCATTTTTCCACCATCAGCTCCATCACAGTGACTTTTGGCTGACCATTAGCTGTTTTTTCCCAGTTTGGCAAATTTCCATTGCTTGCTATACCATAATGAGCAACTTTCTATCTTAGTGCACTATAGCCCACAACAATGTATGTGAAATCTGAGGAAAAAGTCCTTGTACCTGGTGGATGCAAAGAGAAAAGTAATCGGTTGTGAATCCAGTGCTCCTGTGAAGCAGGATCATTGAGAAAAACAGGGCTGTTTTAGAACTAGCATTAATTGATTCCTTTTGCTAAACCAATTTATTGGTCCTTAAACTAATATACTGATCCCTGTTGCTAAACCAGCCTCGATCAGCCCAGAAAAAAATTCACTTTCCTAAAAAGACATTTTGGACTGGGGTTGAGGAGGCTTTCAGATATTGTCATAAAACCACTCACTTCAAATTCACTGCATAAAAAATGAAGAGCTTTCAGCAGGGCACCTTCTGGCTGGGAGGGAATTTCTCTTGCCTGAAAGCTGTGCTCTGCCCATCTCATGGTGTTCTATTTCCCACCATCTCCTTGACAAACACACTGCTTCCCTCCCAGGTCTCTTGGCAGCATCTCCATCTTCTCCCCTGGACAACACCTCCATCTGTGTGACGTGTGGCTGACCCAGAGATGGGAGCCAGGTGTGTGCTGCCCACTGTTGGCATCTGATGCCAACCCAGTCTGGATTTGCTTCCTCTACAAAGTCACAAAGATGGACACAACCCAGAAACTCCGAGTTTGCCTTCTCCCTTTGCATCTAGTTGAAAATTGCCAGTGGGTTCAAAGCAGGTATTTAGGGAGACAAGCACAAAGCACATTTAGCACTCATTTCTGGTGGAAGCCATGCTCCCATGGGTGGGTTCCTTTGGACAGCCGGGGATGGTTGTGGACATAAGTCACAGTGGTGAGATAGAGGGGAGACGGCAGTGTGGCATCATGCAGACAGCTTCCCAGCTGCAAGAACCACAGGCAGAGCCACGAGCGTGACGATGGTGTGCGAATCACAGACACACACAGCCTGCTAAGCGTAGCTCTTCCCTCCCGTGCACGTGAATTGTCACATCCTTTAATCGCATGATCATGTATTTTGATTTCTACTGGCTAATTGCTTCTTAACGCCGTTATTCACAGAGAGATTCTCTCCTTTGTTCTTATTTCACTGAAACCGAGACAAGAAAATGTCAAGAAATACCAAAACAAAAGCAAACCTCCTGTAAATGAAGCATTTAGGTGGCACAGTTGACAGAAAAAAAATGGGGAATGTGCCATTATGGATTTAGTGTTGCTGTGAAATCACCTTCGTTTCAAGTTGTAGTTCCTGTACTGTTTTCTGTTTGTTTGATTAATATTTTACAAATTCTGACAGAAAATTCATCCTGTAAAGAACAGAAAAGAACAGAAAAGAACATCCACTGTAATAAGCAGTCTCCTGAGCCTTCTCTGCTGTGCTTTTACTGCAAGTGAATAAAACAGCACTGTCTAAACATCAAGAGGGATTTTATTCTTTTTTTTTTTTTTTTTTTTATACATAGAGGAGTTATACATGGAGGAGTGTTATTTCTGAATCACTTCTGTTAATTTTATTCACAACGGCTCAGGCTTGGAATGGAAAATAGATTGAAATGATCAGATATTTTCCCTGACTTCCTTTGGAGACGTAGGAAAGTGTCAACACCTTATAAACAAGCCACACTGTGTGCACCTCCTGTACTGAAAACACGGACTGCGACCAAAGCATCACCTTGCAATCCTACATCCAGCACAACTACAGCAGCTCTCGGTCTGCAGGAACTGGGGATTCTGTATCTACACAGTAGGAGCCAGCAGCTCCTGGCTTTGAGCCATTTGTTCTAGGTGTGCATTAAAGGTTTCTCCAGTGTAGAGCTCTCATTTGGCTTCCACAGGAAGGTCTGTGTGTGTGGTGGGTGCACCATTACAGCAGGCACAAAAACTGGCATCTGCTGGAAATGCAGCTGCAGAGAGTATATGAGATGCTGATGAGAGCACTTCTGTCACCTCCTTCAGTCAAGAACCACATTGCTTGTACCAAATAATAACCCTAATTTTAATTAGGTTTGAGCTCCACTTCTGGATCAGCTGGTTCCAGAAGGTTGGTGCAGTGGATGGTGGCCAGTCCAGCAGCCATGTTGTTGTATGGGCACTTCTGAATAGATATGAATGCATTTCACTGAACTTTATGCACTTTTGTACATATATGTGATTTTGTATTGTATAATTTTGGCCAGAAAATGGAGTGTGAGGAGGAAGGCTGTCACCCAGCTTGCTCTTCAACACAAGGAACAAACTCAAACCTTCAGAAGTATGTGGTTGCTCCCTGATAACCTGGTCCAACACAAGATGTGGGGGAGAAAAGAGCTCACATCCCAATTCTGATGGCTTTCCATGACATCTCTTCCTCTTGTCCCAAATGCCACTATCAGGTTGGGGGCATGGGAGCAAAGCAGATCCAACAGGTCTCCACTCCCATCATCTCCAGGAACCAAACCCCCCCACAGTCCCACTCTGTCCTACACAGGCTGCTGGCAGCAGTACACAGTAAGGCCCCCATAGCTGTTGTGTTTGTTGTGAAAGATCCCACCTGCTGATTCACTCCTTCCAACAAAGTGAATCTGGTTTTGGAGCTTTTCATAGCCCCTCTCTGGCTGTCTGGGGGTTTGTGTTGGCCCTGTGGTGGTCGTGGCTGCTTTTGGCCAACCTCTGCATGGAGACAGGCCCAAATCTACCAAACCTGCCAAAAGGGGTTCCACTCACCTCTATCCCTTCCCTGCTCACCCAGGCACCCTATCCTCACAGTATACGTGAGATGTGTCATTCTTTACACTGGTTTTCTGCCAGTTTTGCTGAGATGAAAACTACCACCCTCCTTCAGAGCACTTTCCTGGGTTATGGTCCAACCAATACGCATCAGTGTCACAGTTCTCACTGTTGGGATCGTATCCACAGCCTTCCTACTGTGTTCATTTTACACCATACCATGGTTTGGAAGAAAAAAGCTCTCCTTTCTCTCACTGCCCCCAGCACACAGCCTGGGTGGGTGCACATCTGCAGCGACGCAGCTGTGATGGGTTAGCAGCTGCTTTTGGGTGCTGCTGTTCTCACCCACGTGGCAGCCACCAGGGTGGGATCTGATAGATAGGAGACTCAGAACCCCCCACGCAGATTTTAGCTCTGTGTCCTTGCAGCATAAATGGCTGGGAAGGGACTGGCAGGAAATCTTACTGAACAAAAGAGAAAATGGGATTGTCATTTGTTGGTGACCTGATTTTTTCATTATTGTTATGATGGGGTTTTTTTTGGAGGAAAAAAGGGATGCTATTCAGCAATTTGTTGGACTAATGTTATTTCCTGCAGGTACGCTTTTCTTGGCTCACTCTTGTTTCCCATCAGAATGGAGTGAGCAGAATGCCACCCACAGACACCAGAGGGTAGTACTTAATGCAGCCCTGTTGATGCTCACAGACACGGTGGGGGATTGCTTTCTAGTGCGTTGTGGTTTCTGATGCAAGCTTCATTCTCCTGCTTTGCCAAAGTCTCATTCTCATTTTCCACTCTTAGGCGTGGGAGCATGAGGAGCATCTCTTATGTTCTCCCCATGTCTCCTGAGCAGAGATGAAGCTTGTGGCAGCTGGGCAGGGTAGAGAGGCTCAGGGTCCTTGCACAGGCTCTGCAGCTCCACAGCTCCTCACTGCCCAGCCCTGCTCCAGAGGGTCCCCATGGAGCAGAGTGGGGATGGCATCCGGGCTGCATGCAGGAGAAAAAATAGCTGTGTCCAGTGGGACAAAATGCAGCTCCTGGCTGCGGAATGCCACTTATTTCTTTCCTTGCTTCATTTGAGTGCAGGAATCTCGGATGGAGAGATAGCATGGCTGATATCCCTCAGCTCCTCTCAAGCCTCCTGTCTGCAGTGCAGGACGCCTTGTCCTGGAGCAGCTGCCCTCTGTTTGTTTTTCATCTTTCTTGTGAAGTGCCTGCAGGGAATTTTTTTGAAGCCATGTAAGAGCACAGTGGGGGTCTGTGGGGCTCTGAGCGCTGATGCTTGTCCTTCCATTGCAAATGGGGCCTGCGTGGTCCAGCACTTTAAGATCTGGGGAAGCACAGGGCTGCAGATAGAGCAGGATGAGCTCTGCAGAGCCAGAGTGGGACGTGTGCAGGGCTTTCACAGGACCTGTGCTGGGCTGAATGGATTACCAGCACCAGACCCCATTTGTGACACTGGGTCCCTGATGGTGCTGTGGCCATCTGTGACTTGGGATCATGGTAACTCAGGTGGGTTAGAGACTTCAGCTCACAAGAGCTGAAGAGAGCACCAAGGGAGGGCTGGGGGTAGAGGGTTGCCATGCACAGGCTGCTTTTATGTTTGTTGTGTAGGTTCATAACAGAACATACTGTTTTCCTTATTGTCTGCAAGTCAAGAGAAGGAAGAAGGCTCAAGGGTAGCCACCGTGCCAACTGTGATGTGATTGAGAATCATGACACATTCCCCCAGATCATAAATTTGACTTTCTTGTGGTGTCCCCTCTTGAGAAAAGAAACCCAATTATTATTTCACCTTCCATTTTTGTGTTTTCAGGTTCATGCTTATGTCATAGTTTCCACGAAATGTTCTTTCTCTATTATGAGGATATTTTTAGCTTGACAAAAATGAGGAATCTTACGTAATCTTTTGACTCTTGAAGGAGAGAACATAAGCAAAAGTTCAAACGTTGCAGGAAAACACGAGCCTTGGCAGCAGCTTTTCAAAGTTTCTCCTCTTCCAGCACTTCTGATGCTTCTGTAACTATTGAATCTAAGCAGGAAAACTGGTCCACATCCATTTGTTCTTTCTGTGTTTCCTTCTCTCACACGAAGCCCTTCTGCTAAATCCACACTTGTGGCACCACTGACAGAACCACTCAAGGATTTCTTGGCGTTGCTACTCCAAAAGGTATCAAAATCCCATCTGATGCTTTATTGCAGTTTCAGAAAAGGGGTGGTGTGGGGTAGGGCTGGACCCCAAGTGCAGGGAGCAAAGCAGCTGTTGTGGGAAGCCAGAAATGAGCTAAAATATCAGCTGGCACTAATCCTGTTTGGCACCAATTCATGGTTGGGATCACCATGAGCTGTGGGGTAACTTCTCCCTGACCCTCTGCTGCTGTCGGGTGCATTTCATCCTGCCTCAATGGGGAGAGCTGGGCTGCTCCCAGCACCTGTCCTTCAGCCTGTTGGTGCTGCTGTCAGGAAGGACGTGTGGGTGCAACCAGAGAAGGGCACCCACTGGGCCCATCTGTCAGCACATCACTGGGGGAAAGCTGCTGGCTTCCTGCAGCTGGTCAGACTGCAGGAAGGAGGGAAAAAGGATCAAAATCTGCAAGGGAGGAGGGGACAGGAGTGGTTGTGGCCAAGCTGTGAGAGGGTGAAGATGCTGTTGGGCTGTCTGTCTAAGGGCTGAGTGGGGGCTTGTGAGCTTGGAGTAGAATGAGTTGGAGAAGTGACCTCCTCATGCTGTCACCACTCACTATCAGAGGAAATATGCCTTTAGGAGCGGGTTTGTAGAAGTGAGAGAGAAAATATGGGATGTGAGTGGTTTGTAGATTGATTTGGTAGAGAGAGTTCTGTGCTGTTTGCACACTGAAATCCATGAATAAATGCACAGGGATTTGGCACTCCTTGCTGCTGGTGGGTTTGCTCAAGTAAATCACAGCACCACTGTGTCACCAAGTGACCACAGACAGCTTCAGTCCCAGCCCTGATGGAGCAGAGCAGCCTCAAGGATCACAGCATGACAACCTCCCACAGACCTTCACCTGGACAGCACGGTCCAGCTTTCCATACCACCAGATCATGCCAGCACCCATGACTGGCTCTGGCACACCTCTAGGCCTGCAGGATGCACTGGATGAAGTCTCTTCCACTCACTGTTCTTCCCCTGTAGCTGCACAACAGCTTGCAAAAGAACAGAATCCTCATGGCATTTTCTTGCTGCCTGAGGGGTTCTTGGCCAGTGACACCCCCCAGCCACCACCCAGCACAATGTGGGGAAGAGTGGCAGGTGGCTGCATGAACCTGAGTAGCTGAGCAACAGGAAATTGCAACAAGGGGATTTGCAGGCTGCAGTGCCAGGAAACGGGGCTTTCCACTACCTGACTCATGACTTCCACCAGTTACGTTGCCCACAGCCCACGTTACCTCTCCCACTGCCCCCAAGCTTTCAATCCCTTCCCATCTCTGCTGCAGCTCTTACCCAGCCCTCACCTCTCTTCTGAGCTTCCTGCACGCTGCTGTGTGTGGCCAGAAAATTAAGATATTTCTTGTTGTTTCCATTGCATGTGCTCAGGGGCAAAGACTAGCAATGGCCATGTTGGTTTTGAAAAGCCATGGAGCTGCTCTCCTGTTCTCCTACTGTCCAATGTGGGATTTTCAGATGGGAGCTCTCACAACCACCTTACAGATTAGGTGGGTGGGTGTGGTGAAAGCATCTGGGCCTCTCAGGGGCACCCCTTTATCACTGTAACAGGATTGCACAGGGAGCTCGTGGGGCGCAGTGGGAGCACAGCCTGCCCCTCTGACTCCTGCTGCGCCTTCAGCTGTGAGCTGGGAATGCAGTGCGAGAGGTGAACTAAAGGTGAGCAAATGAAATCCCCAATGCCTGTGAGCAATCCGTGCTCTGAAGAGAAATGTGAGACCTTTCCAGATGAACTGGTTCTGTGAGGACATTGTGCTCATACCAGGAAACTGAAGAGGAAAACCTTATGGTCACTGCAGCCTTACTTGCAGCAACTACTTGCAGCTCGCAGATCTTCTCCATTTAATGCTCAACCTGAATCAACCCCACTGGAGGTTCACCTCCATGTACTATGGGCACAGTTTTGTTGCCCCTGCTGTAAGAGCTCACTGAAGACAATCTATTCCCAGGCATTCCTATGTGACAGTACAGCCTCAGACATACATACAGCCTCATTGTCCCTGTTTTTTGCAGGGGGATTGGACCAGATGACCTTGGATGGTCCCTTCCAACTCAAAAGATTTACAGTGCTATGATTTGATACGAACCTCTGAATCAGCACATCAGCTCCTAACAGTCTATGTGAACCCAAATCTTGGTGCCATCTGAATCCTCACTCCAGGGTCTTGCTCATGTGTGGGCAAGTGTGAGGTTAGCACTTGTGTCTGGCAATGTTCTGCAGCAGGATGGCTTATAAATTGCACCCTGCAGACATCTTGGGTCCTTCTCCTGGGTCACTTACTGCTTGGCATTTCCCCAGTTTTAGGTTGCTTTTAATGCTGAACTCTGGGTCTGTCTGCAGATGGGGTGACCAGTGGCTGCCTACGTGAGAAATAAGCACAGTTTTCTTCACCTAAACCTTCAGCGTGTGGAACCAATGGGGTATGCCAGTGAAGTGCCATCTGTACCTGCACCTTTTGCTCCTGGTTTGCTTTGTGCAGTGTGTTCTGAACCCAAAAACCACGTTTCTGCCTTTGATTGCTGTGCATTTTGCACCAACATCTTCCCCTGGGAAATCCCGAGGAGATCTTGTCTGTAGTCCAGGTGGGGAGCAGTGTACAATTAGCACTTTCCTTCCCTCGTTATGAGTCACTACCTCAGTGTTTGATTAATTCCCTACTTTTGAAACTCTGAAGAAACGAAGCAGCTGGAAGCCCCAGAGGAAAGCTATGGTACAGGAGAAAATAGAAGCAGTAGAACAGTGTTGCTTAAATTAGTGGGGCCAGAGGGAAAGGACGTCAACCATTTGTTGCCATTGGAATATATGATTTCAGAGCTCACTCCTCTCCCCTTGCAGGAAGGGCATCCCCTTACCCCAATGCCTGCGGAATTCTGCCTGAATCCCCCCAGCAATGCTTCCATGGGAATATCATCCCACTCGACTGCAGGTTTGGAGTTACAGCACAGACATCACATGTGATGGTGTATGGCAGCGGTGGACCTATGGGGCATGGCTGCATCCAGCACGGAAAAAGGTGTTACTTGAGTCAGGGTTGATTCCAGCACAGAGGAGGCTCTGGATAACATCCAGGCTCTGGATCAGATCCAGGGCTGGGCTGAGAGCTGCAAAATGAGAATAAAATTTACCTTGGGGTAAAGACTCAGAATATGCAATATTTACGCTTGGAAAAGCAGATCCCCAGCTGAGGGAAATGGCTGCAGTGTCTCAAGTTGTGGTGCTGTGCGCCAGTTGAGGCTCTGCCCTGAGGCTATGAAAGGTGTTGAAACGGAGCCAAGGCTGCATTTTGGCCATCTGCTTGGCTGGGGCCGGGGGGCTGAATTTGCCATTAGTGTTTTGTGAAACATAAAACAAGAGTTGAGGTCGTCTCTGGTCTTCATTAACACATGGAAAAGCCAGGGGGAATATCACATCTGACTGTGGGGCCAGCACAAGTCAGCAGAGAATCTAACATTTCAGTTCCCACTCAGGAAAACCCAACGGCTTTGTTTCAGTTCTGACTGCTCGTTCCAAAGTCAACCGAGACAACCAGTTATTGTGAAAAAAGTTCTTTGCCAATGAAACCATCTGAAAAGGTTCATTCTTTTCTCTTTGGGGATATTCATCTTTTTTTTTTTGGTCTACGCTCGATCTATGAATTTCATAGCAGAAAATGAACGCTTGGAACTAATCCTCAGTCTCTCACATTCACATGTTCTTGATAAGTGATGCATTTTGATGAGTTTCTCCTGGTCTCAGCTTTGACATGAACTTCTCCTGATCTGATCCTTGGGAAGACAGATTCTTAATTGATGTTATTAGTGGAGCATCAATGGCAATGCAATTATCGTGCTTTCTACAGCACTGACACAGCTGTGAACAGTCAATTGTGTTTGAATCAGGAAGTTCTTGCCCAGTTCCCAGGAAAATTACCTCTGCAAACAAAACCAGAGTAAGTCCTACAACATGGTTTCGTTCAAAAGCAAATGTGCCACCCCCTGGAAGCATTCAGATGGATGTCCACGTGATGTATAGTGTCTGCTCAAATTGCTCGTTTGGTTCCCAGCCAGAAAGACCCAAATATAGAGAGAAGCTTGTTTGTGTTCAGCCCCATGAAAGCATTCTCTGCACTCCGGCGTACGCTGAGCCACTGAGTACTGTGCAAATTGGATCCTGCTTCTCCCACTGCTTCGGGGAGGGAAGGAGCAAACAAAGACAAATAAAAGCAAATGCACATCTCAATCAGCTTTGCCTCCCCAGGAAAGGAAACACAAGAAGAAAGCAAACAGCAGGCGCCTTTATATGCTATGGACATCACCGCTCAGGTCTGGGGCTGCTGAGAGCTCAGGAATTACAGCTGTGGGTGGATAGGAAACCCAGCAGCCTCGGGCTCATGATCCCTGTCCGGTCCTCACAAATTCTTGAAATGCTTTGGTTACAGCAGCTGAGAAAACAAAACAAAAACACAATTCACCTCCGTCCTGAGAGGAAGTCGGAGAATTTCTTGGTGTTTTGAGAGGTAGAACTGACAACAACAAGAAGCAAACAGGCCAGCTGTGCAGGAAGGTTGTGCGAGAGGGTTTGTGCAGAGCCATCATCACATAACTGAGTCTTAGAGCTGAGCTAAAAGTGCTCTCTGTGGCTTTGCTGAATGTTTTCAGAGGAGCCTGATGCTGCTTTGCTGGAAGCTCTGCTCCCAGATGCTGCCCTCTCATGGTGAGGAGCACTGCCCCAGGATTGCCGATGCAAGAGAAGTCAGAGCAAATGGTGGTGAGCTTTTCAAGACCCCAAGTCTTGAAGCTGGTGACAGTGCTCCATCTCTTCTGGCACCAGGGTTACGCTGAAAGCCATTGCGGGGTGTACAGGCAAGCAGGGACAGAAAAGCCCTGTGAGGCTCTCCTGCTCCTGCTTGTCTCAGTGGAGGAATAATGCCTCCTGGTGGTCCCAAACACATCCTGCTGATGGCACAGGAGTGGGCCTGTGCCCCTTCCAGTGCTAACAAGGTCATCTGGCTGCTGGGACGTCTGGGGAAGGTACCAGAAGCATCCCATCCCCTATCTGCAGCTCGTGTGGAGATGCTCTGGGCACCAAGTGGGAAGGCTCAGGGTGACAGCAAAGATGTAAGAGACAAAGGAAAGGGAGTGGAGAAAGGGCAGAGGCTGAGGTGTGGCATGGGGCCATGGGCTGACCACGGAGGTGCAACAAAGCTGGGGGCTGTCAGAACCACTGAAACTTCAGTCCTGAAGAGAACCCAGATGCAGCATGGGCTGCTTTAACCAGGGACAAAGTGAATACACATGGAAGTGTGAATCCGAAGCTTCATCAGCAAAATCCCACTGTTTAATGAGGTCTCACTCAGTCTGGCACAGAGCAGGGCTATGGCACAGAATAAGGCTGTGGCACACAACAGAAACCCCATGGTGCAATCTGGAGCTGCACAGGGACAAAAGTTCTTGCTATGAAAAAATTCTTCTTCAGATGAAAAATACTGTAAACATGAAGAAAACCTGAAGATCTGGGGGAAAAATGATGCAGTCCTGCTCAACAGGATACAGAGGCAATAGAGATGGAGTGGTGTTGGGACAGCTGCAGGAGGAGAGACTGGAGGGTGCGTATTTCATCAGGCCAGTGGCAGCAATTCCAACAGAACTTAATAGCTGGCCTAACAAGCATAATTAGATTGTCAAATCTAGTCAGAGGCAGCTATGGAATGAGCACATGAAGTGCTGCCTGCAGAGTTTGCCCTGCTGCTGTTTGCAATGTGCCATTGCCAGGGACTTTGGGCAGAGGTTTGAGCCGTGTGCTAGTGATGGGAAGGCTGCACTGAGATCACTGTACTCCATCCCGGTTCTGTCATAACAAGTTTAAGGTAAACCGGGTTCCAGTGACCCAGGAGAATGAAAAGAACTGAAGGAAAACAAAGAGAAACTCAAAGCTTTCATCAGGAATCGATTACAGTCCCTATCATTTGCTGTGAGCACACCAAATGGCCTTTATTACAGTCATTTTTTCTGAGCACAAAAGCTACTTTGAATGACACAGGAATCCTTACCGACTTGCAAGAATCAAGGAGCATCCTGCCGAAAGCCTTTGTCATGAAACAAATTACGAAAGGCTATAAATAGATGACCATTATTAGAGCAACTGAGCTGCCTAACTAGGCTCACTGCACGGGGAATGAGCTGCCTCCCAGCAGGCAGGGGGGGAGGCCAAGCAATCAACAGGTCCATTGCACGCTGCCTAGAGTGGAGGAGAAAACAAGCTCCCAGTCATTACCTCCTGCTTCTGCAAACAGAGGAAGCATTTGGAGAAACAAGTTATTGGTAGAAATACACACGGATGGGCACATGTATTCCCAGTGATGAGCAGGGGACAGGAGGGGAGCTCGTGGCTCACACAGCCCAGTGGTTATCCAGCTCCTTCATGGCTTTGCTCCTCCTGTTGCTGAGAATGTTTGAAAACGTGACTCCTCTGCTTGTTAGAAACGTCCTGCTGAATTCCAGATGGATGCATTCGTTCATGTCAATGTCGTCGTTTCATTTCAACAGTTCTTTTCCCTTCTGGCTGTTTACACCTGTAGCATTTATATGAGATTGTCTATTTGCCTTCAGCCTTTCTGTTGTGAGGCTCACCACAAGATACTCCTTAAACTCCTCCTCTGTTCCTCTGCAGACTCCTGCCCCTGTCCCAGGTCTGCCTTGAAGTCCTTATCTGCATGGCAAGGAGCCTGGCTGGGAGCTGAGGTGGTCAGCTCGTCGTACTTTGGTTAAACTTTCTGTAACTGCAGTGATCATATTTTTTTACCCGTCTTTCGTGGAGGTTTGGACTACTGTGATGAGTGTGTTTGCTGTGATGGGGAGCACAAGGTCACCTCGTGCTCAGACTACACCCATCGAGTCAATGGTATCTCAGTGGTGGAGCCTAGAAGAAGAATAATGTTTTGTTTGTTTGCTTTGTTTGATTGATGGGGAACTCGGCAGAGGGTAAGAGGATGGGATGATGCAGCACATCCAGAAGCAGGTTGCCTTGAAAACGAACCTAGAAGTTACAGAAGAGTCCTACATCCTGACCCACCGCCTGTAGCTTTGGCACAAGCTGCTACCTGGCTGTGGGTGCTTTTGGCCCCATGTTGTGTGGGGATTTTTTCCTTGGAGCAGGGTGTTATCCTTCCCATGCATCGCTGTGGAGATACTGATGACACAGTGATAGTGCTCAGAAGCCATATTTCAGTCAACACTGGCCTAAGTTGTATTTCTAAATCAGTAAACAAAGGAACATTTTTGCTGGCACAGTTTTCATCTCTGGATTAAATGCTTTATCATTTTTTTTCCCCCATATTGCTTAACAAATGATTCTATTGAGATATGTATGGTCTTTGCCAGAACTTACTTAACTTCTGAACCCCAAAGTAAGAGGAATATTGGATTTGATCTTGAAATTTTACCTTACCCCAAGGTAAGAAGGATGTTGGATTTTATCTTGAACAAGATTCCACACCAAGAAGACCTTTGAGGTAATTGTGGGAGGCAATGGATGAGTGCAGGCTC
The DNA here is from genome assembly GCF_987193195.1 of Phasianus colchicus. Lineage (NCBI taxonomy): Eukaryota > Metazoa > Chordata > Aves > Galliformes > Phasianidae > Phasianus > Phasianus colchicus. Next base: position 3,574,091 of record NC_143454.1, on the reverse strand, counting down.
ATCCCGGTGCTGTGCAGCAACAGGACGAGGAGCAGTGCCCTAAAACTTGAACATTGGAAGTTCCATACAAACATGCAGAAGAACTTCTTGACAGTAAGGGTGACAGAGCACTGGAACAGGCTGCCCAGAGAGGTGGTGGAGTCTTCTATGGAGATATTCAAGACCCACCTGGATGCCTACCTGTGTGACCTGCTGTAGGTACCTGCATTGGCAGGGCTTGGACTTGAGGATCTCTTGAGGTCCCTTCCAACCCCTAGGTTCTGTGATTCTGTAACAAGGAACTCTTCAGCCCTGAGAGGGAAATAAACAAAGATGCAATACAGGCAAGATTTTCCATGCCATTTAGGCTGAAATGCTGGCTGTAGACCTTGTGCTCAGACAAAGGTAGAAACATGGTTAATCTGTAATCTGTTAATGTGGTCCTTGGGTTCAGGGCAGGACCGTGGGCACCACCGTGATCCAGCTGCTGCCCCACAAAGGTCAGTGCTCTTTGTGTTGGAATAAATGATTTCTCTGCCCAGCTTGATGCAACTTTTGGAGGGAGACCCAGGAATGAAAATCATGACGGAGAAATGCAAAGTATCTGGGATGTTGCTCTGTTGTTTTTTTCTTCTTTTTAAATAGAAATGCTATTCTGATGTTTTCAGGAAAACATGAAAAACCAATTTACTAGAATGTACAGGCTGATGCCTTTAAATTTCTCTCAAGAAAGCAACAAAAGACTACCTAGGTCTGGCTTAGGAGATATCATGAGTTTAAAGAGCAGAAATTCTTCCTGAGGAAAGCTACAGGGGGACCAAGCATCTTACAGTCCTTGAGCAGAGCCACACAGCCCTTCCTGCACCATTTCACAGGCTGGTGAAGATGAAGAACCAGCCTTCCTTTCCCTCAGATTTAATGGGCTTCAGGATATTGGCCGAAAGCACTTGGCCCTTTTGCCCTTCCTGCCAGGCTGTCTTTGCTTTCAGCAGAACAAGAGATGATGGACCACTGATGTGAAGGCATTGAGCCAAGACTAGTCCAAGGGCCACTGTTAAAGCCATCTTTGCATTGGGCTCATGCCTGGTTATGTATTGCAACAGGGCTGCTGGAAGAGGAGTTTCTACATTAATATTAAGTATTGTATAGATTAAGAATTCAGCAAAACATATCCTGAACATTTGTCATTTGTGCAGAGATGAGAGGCATTAATTTTTCAGAGGATCGTTTCCATCAATGTTGGGCTCAGCTGAGCTGTAGTTGGAAGCCTGAGTGCAGGAGTGAGTGTGAGCAACTAGGATGTTTTTGGCTCTTGCTCATTGGTGTCATATGAAAGTGAAATAAAGAGATAAGCCAGAATGAGGGGCAGGGTAAACAGGCACATAGCCACAACAGTCTGGAGACAAATTCCCTTTTAGTAAAACACTGTCACGACTTTCCATTTTCCAGTACCTCGGGTTAAAATAACAATAACTTGTGCTAGTCTGGTAGGCTGCGGATTAGTGGGAATCCTGCTGAGTTTTGTTTCTTTAGCCTTGTTGTGACATACACAGACGAAAGCTAGGAAATTCCTGCAGGTCACTTCTCATGTGGAGAAATGCATCACCCAGGAGCAGAACGCGCTCTCTGCTTTGGGAAAGAGATCTGCAAAGAATGGGATGAAAGGAACCACTGGGCTCCATGTCCTCGGTGGCACCCAATGTCCACCTTCACAGGGCAGATCAGTTCAGACTTGCAAGCCTTCTTTTTCTGTCCTGTGGATGGGAATCCTGAAATGTCCTTTCACTTCACCAGTTTGGATCGTTTTGAAGGAATGAAGTGGGAAATCTATTTGAAAGTGAGCAAAAAATATGGGAAATGTGTCAAGGCAAAATGCAGTACCCCACAAATCTGAAGTGCAACAGGCTGAGCTCAAGATACAACACAAGTGTAATTCCTTGCCTTTTCTCTTTCTTAAAAATGGGAACTTTCTCACCCCCTCCCCAACAAACTCTGCAGAAGACCAACGTCACTTCTCCTCCACACATCATATTTATTATTTCACAGCCAACTCTGTAATTACCGAGCTCTGGAAACATAATTCGATTGTTGTGCTGAAGTATGAAGAAATGCACCAGACCTGTCTGGGTTTCCAGCAGCCATTTCAGCTTCTCTCATCAATGAACTTTACAAAGTGTGCGGGATTCGTTATTAGTTTTTTCCTATCTCTGATTTCTGTACTTTAATAACATTTCAGTGCACTCATTTGAATGGCTTAACTCTGACCGTTGCTATTTCTTGCTGCTTCTTGCTGCTGTCCTTTGGTGTAGGTGCTCTATGAAGCATTTCACTTAAACTGGGGTGCTCGCAAAAATGATGCAAGCATTCCTATGGGGAAAAATGAAAGAATATGGCTGTGTGTCTTCACAAGATGAATAGGGACCCCAGGCTCCAGTGAGATTTGAACTCACGACCCCTGGTTTACTAGACCAGTGCTCTAACCCCTGAGCTATGGAGCCTTTGGCTTTTGGGGTTTTTTTCACTGCCAAACATTTCATATACTAATTTTCTCTGAATTTTGGAGTATAAACAGAATGTGCTCTGCTGGAAGGTGCAGCTCCAAGGATTTTCTCATTCCTTTCCAAATGGCTTCAGCACAGATCAGAGCCACAAAACCAGCAGCACCTCAGGCCAACCCAAACCTGGGCTTTACTCTTCTTCAGCTCATCCCAGCAAGGACATCACGAGTGACAGATGCCTCACCCCAACCAAAGAGCTTGGAAAGTGTCTACTATTGATTTACAAACAAGAGGTGGAGACATTTTCCCTCTTTGCAACGGTTGCACTAATTTAACGAAGATTGAAGTTAAGGTTCTAAAAAGCAGTTCTCATCCCACTGCTTCCCTTCAGACATTGGCTTTGCGTTTGCTCTCCTCCTCTCAACCCTTCTAATATGCTGATGGCTTCTTAGGAGCCCAAGATGTGCTTTGGGCACTGTGGCTGATGTGTGCACTTCTGAGCTGTTCTTTGGCATCTGAATTTTCAGCATTTTCCTCCTTCTTGTAGTCTCCTTCTTCACTGAAGGCAGTCAGAAGAGCTGGCATAAAAGCACTCTCACCCCTCATTCCCTTTTCCCCTCATTATTCCTCATTAGATATTAATGTTTGCCATTATCTCAGTGTTGCCATCAACAAAGAACGTTTCTCTGCTGGTATTTATTTGCATGGCACAGCTCTGTGCTCATGTCCAACCCCTGGCTGTGGTGTGACTTTTTGACAAAGGATTTGCTGGGTAGGGTTAACCAGAGGTTCTTTAGCTCAACACCCTCAATCCAAGTGGTTGCATTGTATTTCATTACATTTCATTGGCATGTAGTCAAGAGAATCTCCAAGAGAATCCCCGACGTACACACCTAACTGGGACCTCGTGCCCTTTTCTTCTCTTACATCTATGGCTTGTTCCCTTTGTGGCACCATGAAGCAGAAGTCACAGCCTGCTGGGATGTGTGATTTCTGTTCTTTTCATCTTGCTACAGAAAAGCCTTTGCTTTGGGCTCACTGCTTTCAGAAACACGATGGCTGTCATTGGGACCCTGCTCTTCACATCACTTTTCATCACGTTGGCATTCATTGTGTTTGCATCCTTCACAGGCTTGAAGCTCTAGCTGGGGTCTGAATGGGGGCAATGGGATGTTCAGTGCCATGATCTGTGCAAACAAAATCTGTATTTTCTGCCTCCTCCTACCTTCAGTAACCTTTTGCATGCTCTTTGCCCTAAGTCACAGCTTTGGTGCATTACAGACAGTCATCCAGATGGTTTTCTCCATTAAAAAAAACAAAGACAATTAAACCACAGAAGAAAATCCTTTCAGAGGGGATGATGTTCACATCAAGCCCTTCCAGGCAGGTGGAAGCATCATCCTGAAGCAGCCATTGTGCTCAGGCATGGACAGGACAGAGGCTGAGCAGCAGGTGGATGGGCACAGCATAACAGCGCTCAGTTTGGGACAAGCTTGGCTCCTGTGGCTGCAGTCACACTGGGTGCATGAGGCCAAGTAAGCATCAGTCTTGCCTTCAGTTTTCCTTGTTTCTGTGAGTTTGAAGCCAAGTTCCATAGTAACCAAACTTTAAAAAATATTTTTATATTTTTCCAGATGTGGGGATGAAATACTGGCAAGAATGGAGTAAATGTGGAGAGAATCAGAAGCAGATGGGGTGGGAAAGGGCTTAGTACTTAGCATCTGACCAAGCACAGGGCAACAAGAAACCCCCTGTAGAAGTGTAAAAGTGGTAAAGATGATTTGTCCCAGGTTGGTTGGGTGAGCCTTGTCCAGTCTCAGTGTGGTGCACTGAGGTGATTATCAGGCACAGAAGAAATTGAGCTCTGTCCCCACAGAGACCCTTGTGCCTCAGTGTCTTCGTGTCAAAGAGGCAAATCCTGCAGAGCTGGGGTAGAGAAACCCACTCTGGTGGACCCCAAATTTAAGGGCAATGTTTTGGAGCCTGGAGAAGATCAGAGAGAGGATGCTGGTGGTGCATGGAGCCCATGAAATGTCTTGTGGCAGGGAAAGTATATGGCTGTAACTAAAGAGGATGCTGAGATCCAGTCTTAGTCAGAAGATGCACAAAGGAAAGCATCAGTAGGAACGGTTAAAGGGTGCTCAGAATAAGCCACATTGTATCTATTATTCCTGCTCTTTTTGTGGAAGAAAATTGCTTTCTTTGAAAGAAATCGGAAATTAAGACTGTCCATCCTCCTCCCAACCATAGAGAAACACAAACCCTCATTAGGTGGGCTGAAAAGCAATTCTCAAGCCTTTATCTGACACTCTAAGAGCATGGCTCTGTCTATAGCATTCAGGGAGAAATGACGAATTACCTGGCATGGGTTCAGTGCCTGAGCCTGGCATTGGGCAAGCACACAAAGAAGCTCGAAGCCAATCATCTAACTTTGTCCAAATCCTGCCAAAAGCAGCTCTTCAGGGATACGGTGAGGACATACAACAATAAAATAATTCTGAACATCCCATGCAAGGACATGTGCTTGGAGCACGGCTTGCAGGAGCAGCTGGCTCATAGTGTGGGAGCACATGGCTGAGCCATGAGAGGCACTGGCTGGCAGAAGGAAATAGGGGACACTGTTTGGTACAGGCTGTTTTCAGACACTGCTTTCAACAATAATATGGTTTAAATATGTACAGATGCTGGAAGCCTTTTGATGAGAAGTTAATGCTTCTGGTACTAAAAAGTGATGGGGTGGTGCAAACAGGAAAGGCTTGCTGGTGCCAGAAATGCATTGGAAAGGTTGTCAAGCCCTGTCCCAGCAGGTATGAGGTTTGCATCTTGCCTTGTGCCCACTGCTCCAAGCAGGACATCTCAGATGAAAGATGCAAGTCTTGCAGTTGCCCCTTTTTTACCCTCAGCACTCCTATAAATACCTCAATTTCCATGGCGTAGGGGTGAATCTGCCTTTTTCATAGAATTGTTTGAATTTTCAATTCACCCTCCAACCCTCAAAGACCATCTGATCCAAACCTCTGTGATGAGCAGGAACACCCACAGCTCCATCAGTGCTCAGAGCCCTGTCCAGCCTGACTTTGGCTGTCTGCAGGGATGGAGCACCACCACCTCTCTGTGCAACCTGTGCAATGCCACCTTATTGCATTTTGTGGGTGCAGTGGTTGCTGGTGCAGTTGTGCAAGCAATGTTAGCCCACTGAAGGCTTTCTGGTTGTTGGGAAGCTGTGACAAACTTTCACTAGCAGGTCAGAAATTGCCAGCTGCGCGGAGGCAGTGCAGCCAGGATCAGTAGCAAAGCACATGAGCAGCTACCTGGCTGTGCGGGCTGTATGAGCAAAGCAGTCCTGTTACATCCGTGTCTCCTGCTCTGCTGATGGGACTGCTGGTGTGAAGAATACTAGAAGGAGTAATATTGCTAAAAGAGATCACTGAATGGCCAGGGCTGGAAGGGACCTCAAGGATCATGAAGCTCCAACCCCCTGCCACACGCAGGGCCACCAACCTCCACATTTCATACCAGCCCAGGCTGCCCAGGGCCCCATCCAACCTGGCCTTGAACACCTCCAGGGATGGACGGGGCATCCACAGCCTCTCTGGGCAGCTGTTCCAGCACCTCACCACTCTCATAGTAAAGAATTTCCCCCTGACATCCAACCTCAATCTTCCCTCCCTCAGCTTCAAACCATTTCCCCTTGTCCTGCTGTTATCTCCCTTTTCAAAGAGTTGAGCTGCAAATATTTATCTGTTTGGTAGGCTCACGCTGCTCAGACAGCCATTACTACCAACAGGCTTGGTGGCAAAGGAGTCTTCTGTTGCATCCCAAAGCACCTGGAACATCAGATCCTTGGGAGCCTTCCACACAGTGCCTTACCACAGAATCATGGAGTGGCTTAGGTTGGAGGGATCCTTAAATATAATCCAGTTCCAAGCTCCATGCCATGAGCAAGGTTGCCAGCCATCAGATCAGGCTGCTCCACACAACCCAGGCTCCAGAAGTGGAACATCCACAACCATTCTGGGCAGAAGTCCTTGGCCCAAGGAAGGGTTGCCCAGGTCGTTATGTTAATGGCAGTATCAGAGCTGGATTTTCTTGTTCTGTGTGAGTTACACTAATGAGAAGCTGCCTTGTGATTTGCATTTTGCTGCCTGCTGCGGCGGCCTGCCTGGATCCAAACTGCATTTACAGCCTGGCTTCTACTCCAGGAAGCTCTTGACCATCAAAACATCTAAAGCTCTCCCCCAGCCCAGCACTTCTACAGGAGATGCTTCTCCAGTTCAAATCCAGCAGCAATAAATTACACGTGAGGACAATGTTTAAGTGCACTGTTGACATAGCTTTGCTTTTCTTCTGGAATAGAGCCTTCTTCATGCAACAAGAGGCAGAACCACCCTCTGCCCGCTGTCACTCTGGCTCTCTGCTGGCTGCTCTTTGCTCCTGGAGCATTGCTGTGACCCGAACTGACTGCTGCTGTCACTTAAGTGCTGTCACTTAAACCTCCTCTTTCTAGCTGCAACAACAACAACAAATATCACCTCACCACTTTGGCAATAGCAGCACAGGGACAGACCCCAGTGCTTCTTGCAGATTTCCAGCACAAAAAAAAAAAACAAACCATCTTTCATGTTGTTTCTCCTATCTGATGGTTCCCATCTGCATTCCTGTTTTTTTTTTTTTTTTTTTTTTTCTCCTCTTTGATCCAGACTACCTGATGGTGCCATTGAGTTGTCCCAGTTTTACCTATGAGAAGTGGAGTATGAAAAGCAAAACTTGACAGTTGAAATCCTTCTGCTTTTCGTGGGAAATAGAAGCTTCCACCGTGTTCTCTGCTTTTACCCAGAGCTGAGGGAAATTGCTACAAAGTGGAAATGTTTGTGTATGACAAATTAGACCTTAGTGGCATGAATCAAGGATAATTTTAGCAATCTTCAAAAATATATCCTGAATAAAAGTCATATAAAGGGAGTCACAGGACGGTGACCTCCTGCTGCTATCTATGGGCCAAAGCTCAGCAATGGGCACCGTCTCTTGCAATAAAGCAACAAAGCCAAGCTCAGATGTTTGTTTTCCACAGCTGGAAAGATCCGTCCTGAAGTAACACCAAGCTTTGCTAACATTATTTATAGGGCTATTTATATACAGCAAAAATAAAGTGTTACATCACATTGATTTTCTGGCAAACCAACAATAACAGCCCATCGGAGCCCAGCTTTCAACTCAGATTTTGTGATGCTGCAGACAGGAGACCATCTCATATACAAACAGAAGCCAGAAAACGTGATGGACTCTGTAAACCCACTGCACAGACCCCAGTAATCATTCTATCAGAAGATAATAAGCTGTATATACAACCAATTAGAAGAAACCCATCCATTTTCAGCAGCACATTTGATCCGGCACATGGAGGAGGAAAAAACATATTCTGTTCTTGCACTTGCAGCATTTTGAATGATTTTTAAAATTACATTTTATATATATACATATATATATATGATAATTCCAACGGTGGGAAGATGAAGCTAGCTAAGGGAAAGCTGAAAAGGTTAAAGCAGTATTCTGTGGCCATGGGGCTGCTCCTGTCCTTAAAAGGACCCCCGAAGTCTGGGTTGAGTCTCCCAGCTGCAACCATTACCTTCACATTCCTTCTTTCCTTTAAAGTACTCTTGTAAAGTTTTCTTGGGAGTCAGAAAGAGTTCAAGCTCTGGAAAACTTGTCTTATATTTGGAAGAAACATCTTGCTCCAAGGGTGCCCACTTTGTTCCCTGTGCTAAGAGAACACGAGTCATTTCTGGAATGCAGCTGCCCCTCTTCAGGCTGTGCTAACTGCTCCCTGGAGTCCTCCTTGGAATACAAAGCTGGCCGAAATTTTGCCCTTGACCCACTTCAGATTAGCAAAGAGCAAAATCTGACTTCTTCTGAGAAGCGAGCGCAGCAGTCAGCGCTGGTTCTGCCCGGTGAGATTAGCAGGCACAAGTCGAAGGCTGCCTTTCCAAGAATTTACAAGAACACTTTCACAACTTATTAATAATTATATTTCTTAGTATCATATCAAGCACTTCCAGAACCCAGAAGGATGGGGTTTTGTGCTCCAGCTGGCACCTTCCACACCCCATCTGCATTTAGCAGGTCCATCAGCTCCATCCTGCTCCATGGGAACCCCCAGCTACAACCATGGGCATTCTCAGACCCGTCCACAGGCAGCCCCAGCTCTGCCCACACCGAGGGGCTGCGGAGAGCCCAGGGCCACCAGCCCGGACGGACGGTGCCCATCACACCCCGACGCCCCCAGCGCGTGGGCAGAACCAGAACCTCTAAGGAGCTCCGTCACTGTGCGGGAACAAAACCACCGCTAATGACAACCATTAGCACCTGTCAGCACAACAGCCCATAATAGAGGAGGATGTTTTATAGGCAGATGCCCTTAATTACAGATAAGTTGCTAAGCTACGGGCACTTAACTGTTTCTGAGCCATGCCACTTTTCGCTGCAGAAGAAAAATGACTTCAGTTTATCGAGTATGCCTCGATTTTAGTCTGCACGTTAACGACAGCAGAGGAAATAACGATAGTTTCCTGTCCTCGGGATGAGAGATGCAGTGTCACGGCCTCTCACGCAGTAATTGCTGGGATAGGTTAATAATGTAAGTAAGTGCATAAAAATAGGGATTTACACTTCTGTTCTATGTGAGCAACTGCTTCAGCAGATGCAGATGCAGGAGCTGTAGCGCTTCATCGCTGTAAATCACAGCGCTTCAGTGAGAAAATAAGCAAATGTTGCCGCTGTCGTTTTGGTGTGTCACAAATCAGACCCGTAAGTGCCTGTTCCTTCCGTGCCAGTGCCCGTGCTCCATCCCCGTGCGGCTCTTCCCCAGCTACTCTGCCTCTGGTGGAAGGTTGGGGGGAAGCACAGCACCACCGGCAGTTCAAATAGCCACCGCAGCTCTGCAGGGATAATAAAAGAGCACTATGAATGTGACAAACGTAACAACTAAATATCAGGAAGACGTGCTTTGTGCCAAAACCTGCTCTGGATGGATCCAGCAAACTGCTTTCCTGAGATGTGAGCTGGTAAGAAAAGAGAGCAAGGAGGGAACGGGGAGCCTGACAGCACCTGGATCCTGCAGGAAGCTTGTCTTGTCAGCTGGAAATTTCTCCTTGTAAAGCTGCAGAGGTGAAGCTGAAGGCGATGGCAAGGTGTCCCACCTGCACAATCTTCGTGTTGCTGCTCTACAAAACCCAGCGTAGAGCAGGAAACCAGCACAGATGGTCTGATTCAAAGCTACACATTGCCACGTGCCATGAGATTTATGCCCAGCGATTCCATACGCCCCCAGCTGTTGATGATGGGGGAATCTCACACACTGTTTCATTTCCAGCAGACTTGCTCCAGATTGTTTCTGCTCTAGCTGAGACAGCTCTGCAAGCAAGTCTGCAGAATAATGCAATTTTAAGAGGGAATACTAAATGCACTGTAAGAATCTCTTGGAATGCAATATGTTGCCTTGAGTGCAATGGCTGAGACCTGATTCACAGAGGAGCACAGTTTAGGGACCTGAGGGGTGGGAGGTGACAACAGGAGTCTGACTGTCAGAAGGCAAGAGACAACACAGCTGCAACAAGGACTGTGCATGCTGAGCTAGCTGAGCCTGACTCAGTGCTCATGGAAAAGAGAGGGTCCACAACTCACACAATGCTGAAGTTGCAATTCCCTGGGCCTCAGTATGGCCCCATGTGTACTCCTCTCACCAACCAGATGTAGAACCATTGATATCTGAACAAATATTTGCACTCTGGCTTATTGCAGTTCCTGAAGATATCCTCTGTCCCAAATACTCTTAGGCCAGCAAGAGGCACTTCTATAGGATTCAACAAACTGATGCTATAGAATCACAAAAGTTGGAAAAGGCCTCTAAGATCATCCAGTCCAACCATCCACCTACCACCAGTGCTGCCCACTAAACATTGTCTCAAAGTACCACATCTCCATGTTTGTTGAACCCCTCCAGGGATGGTGACTCCACCACTTCCCTGGGCAGCCCATTCCAGAGCATCACTGCTCTTTCAGAGAAGTTTTTCCTAATGTCCAGACTGAACCTCTTCTGGCTCAAACTGGGGCCATCCCCTCTTGTCCTACCACTGTTACCTGGAAACAGAGGCTGGTCCCCACCTCTCCACAGGGAGTTTTACAGAGCAATAAAGTCTCTCCTGACCATCTTCTGTCCATGCAGAATGACCAGAGTTGGGTAGAGGGCAGTATTTGGTGCCCTCAGGAAGCTGTCACCGAAATCTCTTTCCCATCAGGTCCCTTAGTAGCATACAGCCTCATTTCTGGTCTTGTACTGAGCAAAGCTTCCTTCGAGTCTCTTGGAAAGGCTGTTGTTCATTATCTCTCAGGGCATTAAAAAGAACAACCAGCATGTTTTCTTTTCTTCTCAGCTTGCACCATTCTAATGACCCCATTAAAAGCAAAATAAACAAAAACCTTCAGCACACCAAAATGAGTGGCTGGAATGAAGGAGCCAAAGGAACATTTGGTTTGCCTCCATTTGTGTAATTGGTTGCCCGGAGTTCAGTGGTTTGGGCTGAATCCACTGTTAATCCTGTCAATTAGAAGATAGCATGTTGCAAGAAGCACCCCCAGACTTTCCATGGCTTGCTGTGTGCTGTTCACACCATTAAATCCATGCTTGAGGGAGTCTGGCTTGTATTCCTGTGGACAAGCAACATCTGGGGACAATTAAGTCACCCGACAATCTGCCCTCCAGTCTGGGGAAATGTCTCACAGAGAGACACATTCACTGCTTTGTCCAGAGTTGTGCAATGTGCCAGAAGTGCCCCAACTCCAGTGCTTTGTCTTTGTTACTATCACGTTGTGGTTTGGTGACTGCTGGCCATGAAGCACTGCGTCTGTCTTTCTCTTCTGCAATCCCTCGCAAATAAATAAATGTAGTTAAGTAATAAAGCAATTTAGAAGAAGTATGTCAGTAAATAAAGTAATTTCGGGGATTTAATGAGCAAAGCATGGCAGCAAAGGAAATGTGTCTTGGCCAAAATCATCAAGCTTAAATTATGGTGAAGAGACAAAGCATTCTCTATGTGAAAAGGCAAAGACCCTGCGCTCCTTCTGGCACTGGGAGGGTTACCCAGGACAAGTCAGACTGTGGGCTGTCCACCAAAGCAGAAGCAGCCCTGTGACCTGGGGTGTATCTTTTTGTGGGTGCCATCACCAGCAAGTAGGCTGATTGCAGCAGGAATGATAAACTCACAATGAGCCAGTGAGAAAATAAACACTCCAGGGACGAACGTGGAATCAATAACTCTTCACACAAGCAGAGAAGCAGATGGTGCCTAAATCAATTACAGTGTACTTAGGAGTGTTTGCCTATCATTCAGAGCACAACGTGATGGGATTGCGGGGGTCTTAATATCTTTATTTAGATGACCTCTGAAATGCTGTCCATGCTAACAGCTGAGATTCAATATGTTGCTTTGTGTGAGATGAGCTCAGGTCAGCAATGGTCTACACATGGGTTGGGCCCTTCCAGAAGGTCTCCCAGATGGCTACAAGGGAGGCTCACGTGTTTTTTCTTTTTCCTTCTTATTCTTTGAAAAGGATGCTGGGATGCATCTAAAATCTGTTTAGCTGGAAGGTGATGGAGCTTTTGGGACCACGTCACTGGGTTCCCATACCAGGTTCCATGGAGAAGCTTTTCTGTTGGGATGGAGGCATACGTTAACTGCATTTAGGGGCATGGATGCTTCCTTTCTGCAGCAGGCTACTGTTGCATGACTTAGGAACAGCAGTAACAGGACTGCAAAACCTGAAAGGTGGGGGCTTTGTGAAGGTCCCAGATATCAGTGTCTATGTGTACACACAGCCTCCTTCAAAGTCTGTAGTGTCAGTGCTCAGAGGAATGTGGTTTGTGTTAGCCCTGCAGAGAAGGACCTGGGGTCCTGATGGATGGAAAACTGAACATGAGCCAACAGGGTGCTCTTGCAGCTCAGAAAGCAAATGGTATCCTGGGCTCCATCAGAAGAGGGGTGGCCAGCAGGGACAGGGAGGTGATTGTCCCTTTCTACTCTTCTCTTCTGAGGCCCCATCTGCAGTACTGTGTCCAGGTCTGCAGCCCCCAGTACAAGAAGGACAGGGAGCTGTTGGAGAGGGTCCAGAGGAGCCACAAAGATGATCAGGGGACTGGAGCACCTCCCCTATGAAGACAGGCTGAGGGAGATGGGCTGTTCAGCATGGAGAAGAGAAGGCTGCGGGGTGACCTCATTGCAGCATTTCAGTACCTAAAGGGAGCCTACAAACAGGAGGGGAATCAACTCTTTGAAAGGGTGGATAACTGCAGGACAAGGGGAAATGGTTTGAAGTTGAGGGAGAGGAGGTTTAGGGTGGATGTCAGGGGGAAGTTCTTGACAGAGAGAGTGGTGAGGTGCTGGAACAGCTGCCCAGAGAGGCTGTGGATGCCCCGTCCATCCCTGGAGGTGTTCAAGGCCAGGTTGGATGGGGCCCTGGGCAGCCTGGGCTGGTATGAAATGTGGAGGTTGGTGGCCCTGCCTGTGGCAGGGGGTTGGAGCTTCATGATCCTTGAGGTCCCTTCCAACCCTGGCCATTCTGTGATTCTGTGGGCAGATCTGCAGGCAACAAAGCTGTTTGTTCCTTGAGCTGTGATAAGGCAGGAGATGGAAGTTACTTTCTGATGGCATCCAGCACAGTACTGCTCTTTTAGAGTTATTTATTTGAGTATTAATTAAAATACTGATTAGAAAGATGATAAAATACTGATAAGAAAGCTGCTCCGAATCCAGTTCGCCCTCCTGTGGGCCTACAAAAGTCAGTGGGGAATGCTTTGCTCCTGCAGTCCTCCAGGCTGCAGGAACTGGGGCACAGCTGACACAGATGGCATCTACATGTGTACCTTGCTCATTAAATGTAGGTGGTATGGAAGCTCCCCATTTCTTGGTAGCAGGAGGGGACCCAGCTAATCCTGAGCCCTGTGCGCTGCTGGGGTGGAGCTAATCCCTTCCACACACAGTGGTCATCAGCATTGCAAGCTCATTAAAGTACAGCTGGACCTCAGTTCTGTCACTGCATGCTGATCCCTTTTGTGAAGGAAACAGAAAACAGCATCTTGTACACGTCTGGCCCCATTCAGATGTCTGAGCTCTCCACGCAGAGATGGCAGCAGTGCCATCAGCAGGCATGGCCACCCCTTGGCTGAGTCCTGGCCCTTCCTCCTCAACAAGGACTACCTTCCTCCTACCCAGGTGACCAAATGGGAATTTGATTACATAATCAAGATCTTGAGGTTGGAGGTGGCTGATGCTTGGGCTCAGCCAGACTTGGTCTTTGAAATGGGGGAATAACAGGCTAAGCAGAGAAATCCCTTGAGCACATGAACTCAATGTTCGCCCAGTCCTTCTCTCAGCAGCCAGGGCCCATTTTGTCTTTGAGTATGGGAACATGCAGATATGGGCTGTCTGCCTGATGTACACCCATCACCCACTGCTGCAGGGGCTGAATCCTGCACCCATCCCCAGCACAAGCACAGCCCCTCTGCTGAAGCTCATTTACCTCATTAAGACAAGAAATGTTAATAATGAGGCCATTCAGCCAACACAGCTTTCAGCTCCTTGAGAAACTAAAACACAGTTCTTTTTCTCCTTCATTTAGGCACCGCAAGGGTTTGTTTTTCTGTCCCTAAAGCACAGGCAGGGCAGAGGTGCTTAAAGGGGAGTTTTCAGAGAGCAGCAGCAGGCTCCCAGACCTTCATAAATAAACTGGCTGCAGACAGCAAAGTTGTTATCTGGTGCTCAGCACTCCCCTCCAGTAGATATGACGTGGGGAGTGTATTTACCATATGTATTTCATATCATCTGAACCGAGCCCTATAAGCATTACACAGAGGAATTGGATCCTGGGTTTAGGCTGGCCTGTTCAGCATGGACAGGCCCACCATAGAGAATGGCCACCCCTGCCCAGAACCTGGGGCTCCTTCAGCACATCTGGGGTCCTGAAACAACCTAGGGGACTGCAAGCACCCAGCTCTGCTTGAAACCCCTGCTGACGGCAGGGCTGCCTTTCCAGTACGATGAGACCAGCACTTTGTCTGGTGATGGCAGAAGGGGATGCAAGGCAGAAAGTTCTCTGAAGGTTCCTCCATGGCAGCCCATCCTGCAGCAGCTGTCTGGCTCCCCTCTGTGCCCTGGTTTGAGTGCAGCCTTGGAAATATCCTAGATTCCATCCTAAAGCATCAGCACAACGTTTGCATGGCAAGAGTGCCCTCTAGTGCAGAAAAGCTCATTCTCCATCACCCCAACCTCGGTGTGTGCCCCAGGAAAGCATCCCAGCCCTCACCCCTTACAGTGAACGTATCCCATGGACCTCCCACATGGCCAAGCTGCTGGTGTCTTTGCCACAGGAATGCCAAGGAGGAAAAAAAAAGAAGGAAAGTAATTGTTATAAAAGTTTTCTGATGCTTAAAAAATTGTTCAATTTAAATCATTTTAAATGAGGATGAGATTCTGATACTGCTGCAGAAGCTTCCTTTCTGGTGCTGCATTTCTAATCTTGCACAAGTGGCACAGAAGAGGGAAACCAGGTGAGAAACATCTCCTTGGGGGAGTCACTGAGCAGTAAGACGATGCTGAGACACGTCCCATCTGCAGGATGTCATGGCAGAAATCCAACTGAAGGCTTTTCTGGCAGGAGAAACTTTCACTGAGAAGAGCCCAGTTTGCATTGGAATCCTCCCCTGTGGCAGGACAAGTACCATGGGCATCACCAAAGGGTTTTGGGGGTTTTCTATGGGTTTTTTTTTTTTTTTTTTTTTGGCCAGGCTAATTGCAAGTTGCTTTGGAAGTGCACCCTCTAGTCTTGTATATCCCGGGCATCGTTTCCTCCTTGTGCAAAATCTTGAGCATCCTGCAGAGCTCTCCTTAGAAAACTTGTTGCTGAGATGTTGTAAACTGGCATTGCCTAGTTACTGGAAGGGGAGGCATATAAAGGAGGAGCATATAGACAGGAGAGGGAATGGCTGTTTATGAGGGTGGATAGCGATAGGACAAGGGGGAATGGTTTTACACTGAGACAGGGGAGGTTTAGGCTGGATATTAGGAGGAAGTTTTTCAGCCAGAGGGTGGTGAGGCACTGGAACAGGTTGCCCAAGGAGGCTGTAGATGCCCCATCCCTGCAGGCATTCAAGGCCAGGCTGGATGTGGCTCTGGGCAGCCTGGGCTGCTGGTTGGTGACCTGCACACAGCAGGGGGTTGGAACTGGATGAGCACTGTGGTCCTTTTCAGCCCAGAGCATTCTATGATTCTGTGATTCTAGGAAGACATTGAAAGGCATGACTGAGATGGACAGGCTGGAGGAAGCTTTGCCTTCTGAGGACCTGCTTGAAGTTTCACAGCAAATTTTCTTCTGCTGTCTATTTTGTGCGCTGTTTCTTTGTGGCTTTTTCCAATATCCCTCCATAACCCACTGAGAAGGACAGACACAGTACTCCTACCAGCAACACCATAGCCCTGAAGTGATTCTCTGCAATGAGGATCCAAGGGCTTTGGCTAAATTTCCTTCAAAAATCCCTAAATGAAGCTGCCCTAAATTATGCCATTTAGACTAATGTGACAGCGTCTGTGAAAATTACATTTTCCCAATTGTTGGTTCCTCCTGAATTTGGGAACATGTTAATTTTCTAGAGCAGCTAAATAGTTTCCTCTGATGATTAAAAAATGAATAATAATAGCAGTGCCTGCCTTCCCGAGGCTCATGTAGGACTTACCAGCAAGAAATTAAACACAGTAGGAAATTCCTTGAAAGAGTCAGAAAACAAATGGTTGATAGGATCTCTCCTCCCTCCCGGCTCTGTGATCTGCTTTTAGAATGATTATTAAACACAGCAAAATTCATTTGGTGCTGTAACATGAACAAGACAAATTACGGTCTCTGGAGCTCAGTTAATTGCTAAAGAACATACTGACCCTCTGTGGGTTCATCAGTTATGGTAACTAATGAAATGAAACGAAAGCCTGACTACGTGGGTCCGCAGCAGTGCTATCCTCCTGCTGTGTGAGGAGAGAGAGCCACCCCAGCCCTGTGTGCTCGAGGGTAGATGATGTGAAATGAAACCTCTGCATCCCTCTACTGGGCAAAATAAAAAGCTGTGGATGCTCAGGACCCAATGGGGATGTGTAGTTTGGTGATTGCATTTGATACAGCTATCCTGGAGGACCTTGCTAAGACATTGAATCTTACTGGATGTTTGGATGGATGGAGTCTTCCTGGAGTCTTTGGGTGTCTGGGGAGGAGGCTTCAGGTTGTAGGCAGATTTATGGACACCTAAAGTGAAGCATCTCCCTGTCATCCACATTCTACATCCATAAGAGCTGCACTCTACATTCTCCCAGTAGCTAATGGACACCTTACCATCACAGCCCAGTGGCTCAGCTGGTCAGATGCTGGTGCCTACATTAGGATGAGTTGAATGGGTCCAGTTCCACCATCAGTGAACTCTCCACAGACTGTTCTGAGAGCTTGGACACTGACAGCACATCTTGAGGTGTGTCTGTGCAAATACTTGAATGCAGGCATCAGCAGTGTGGAGCTGAACAGTCCTTGGACACCTATTTCTGGCTGATTGGTAGAGAAGCCATTGATGATATATCATACATGGAGATAGATGGCTACAGCAGGGCAGGTAAACTACTGTCTGAAAGCACCCTTTCCCTTCCACCGTGGAAAACAGAATACAGAAGACAAAATCAATTGCAGTAAGGCAGCAGTTGTGTGCGAGTAAAGCTTTGCAGTTTAGAGCAAAACATGGGGATATTGCTGAACTGACACACTGATCCTCCATCTAAAATGAGCTGTGCTGAAGGGAGAGTTTCTGGACATTAAAAAAATCACTGGGAATTTTCTCTTATTCTGATGTAAACAGACAGAACAGTTTGAGCAGAGAGGTGGTGGATGCTCCATCCTTAGGGATGTCTGAGGTCAGGCTGGATGGGGCTTTGAGCATCCTCTGAGCTGTGGGTGTCCCTGTTCACTGCAGGAGAGTTGGACTAGATGGCCTTTAAAGGTCTCTTCATGCTCAAATGATGCTATGAAAATTTCACTGTATGCAAGACCTCAGAGAACAGATACCCAAGCTTAATATAACCATGAAGATTCAGTTCTGATGCAGCTGGAAATAATCCACTGTATCCATTGGGTTCATCATCATCTGGCAACACTTGTGGGCATTACCTCTGCCACCAAGGGCAGTCAGCAGCTGCTCTGGCAGTTTCAGACCTGCCTGGTGGTTTACCAGCATACAAAATCCTATGGCAAGCTGACTTTGAAAGAGCACAAGATTGCCCTAAAAATCACTGGGTACCATGTAGGGATGTAAGCTCCTCCAGAGCAAATTCAGGTGCACATTTCTGTGTCAGCACAGAGGTGGAAGTGTGAGATTTGCACATAAGAAGAGTGCTGTGCATCGGAGGAGTCATGATAAATGGCACGACTGCTTACAACACTGAGTACAGTTTCATAAACAGATTCATTGCTCTGTTTTCATGAAAACATGACCAAATTATTTTTTGTTTCTTTCTTTCTTTTTTTTTTCCCCTTCCTTTCCTTTTCTCCATTGTATTGTACTGGGTTGAAATGCAAAATTATTAATAGAAGAGCTCATTAATTTTATGATATTTCATTATTCAATTATTTCCTCCATTATTCTTCCACATTAAATCTGAATAATTTATTCAGTGAATTTTGCAAGCAAAATGTTCAATGCATAATTTTCTCCTTTGTTAATATTCTCCTGGTTCTAATTGTCCATGAGAATTTGATCTAATGTTCTACTAAAGAACAGCTTGAAGACAAAAGGCCCAACACTGTGCTGTGCAGAGCACAACTGTTTGTGATTGCTCCTGGTTGGTCTCTCACCATGCCTGGCAATAGGAGGCAATGGGCCAGTATCAGGCACAGGAGCCAGCTGCAGCTCATGATACATGTGAGCACTGTCACTCCATTTGGGAATGGAATACAAAGCGTTGAAAAATGTAGAGTAGGAAAGTGGTGACATACTTGACTGACTTCTCTGATCCTATGTACAGAGCTTTCATCTCCCAGGAGGACATCAGTATGAGAATGCAACAACGAATTTCCCACTCTGTGCATCAGATCTGTGTTGATCTCTCCTGGAAGTCTTGGGAATGGAAGGAGGCAGGTTGTCCAGCCAGGCTTCAAGGTGGACGTATTCACTGCTGCCCCCAGACCTTGTAGGTGTCCAAACTCAGCTCATATTATCAAGCTCCCTTGTTGGCCTCTGGCCACTGAGCCACGGCCAACTCCACCCAACCTCTGGAACAAGTGATGCAGTCTTGTGGCTGCTGGAATCTGCAGCTTGTGTTGTGGGCACACAATGAGCACCCATGAGGAGTGATATGAGTGATATAGGCCAGCTTGTGGTAGGCTACAACTCACCTTCTTCATGCAACCTTGGGTCCAGCAAGCATTGACTGAGTCCATGTCATACCTGGATCCTTTCTTGTGGAAAGCAGAAAGGAAGAGCACTGGATGGCACTGATGTTAAGGGTAGGATTAGTACTTTCACATCCCTGCCTGGCAGCCTGGTGTCTTGTGCAGCACTTGCAGAGACCTTTAAGTCAGCCATGGGAGAGCAGCTCCTTCTGCTGGTCATTCAGACCCTTTGATGTTGTCAGGATGGACCTATAGCTGTGAGCACACTTTTCCCCTCTTTTCCATCCTCTCTTTCCTACACAAGCAGCCTTAAGCAGACAAGAAGAGACCAAACTCTGAGAAGACAGAAACTGGATCATGGAAATCCTACTTGCATGGGTGTCCAATGTTGGCTTGTCTGGGCTGTGCTGAGTGAATTTCTCTTTGGTTGCATATAAAACATGTAACAGTTAATACATACAACTAACAAAACTTATTTTTGATATATTTATTATTAAAACATCATTAGAAAAATAGAGAGCAACGAAAACAAACAAAGTGAGACGCGTGACCTTGTTTTTGTGAAACCAGTGCATCAGTCTGGTTCAGGGGAAGCGGTTGCAATTCTTAGTGTTCTCAAGGGAAGAGATTTTTGATCAGGTTTTACTCTTTCTGAGAGCAGTTGTTCACAAATGTACACACTATCAAAAAGTAATGTACATACTATCAAAAAGTAAGGCGTGATTGTGAAGCAAGGCAGGATGTTTCCTGGTAAGACAGGGCTTACAGAAGTCCAGTAAAGAGACATGATCAGATTTTTGAGCTGAACATCTGATTGCAACTCTGCACATTGTATTTGAAAGTTCACAGGTGTTTATGTCAACTGAAAATGGAGTCGCAAATATACAAAAAAAAAAAATCAATGACATTCTGACACTTTTGAAAGCTATTCTTGAATAGCTGAGGAGGGCTGGGACCTGCTGAGCAAGGGCTGGGACCTGCTGAGCAAGGGCTGCTTCTGCTGAGAAGAATGAATGAAATGCTTTCAAATGGCAGTTTAGAAAATAATAAATAGTGAACTTTTTGGTCTGGATGATCATTCAAGCAAAAACGTTGGGGAACTTTTGGAATTCACTTTTGCTTCTGTGAAAGCTCAACCATTGCTGGGATGTTTTTAGAAAATACGGTGATTTCTCAGAATTTCCCACTTTAAAACCACAAGTGAACTGAGCCCTTTTGTTTTCATTAAAAACCATTGACCAAACAGCCACCTTATGTTTACTCAGCTCTGCTGCCTGTGCTGTTTTATAGACAATATCCCACTAAAATAGGGCACAGTTCTCCGTATTAAGAGACTGTTGGAGCCACGATAAACTCAGTGCTGGCATCGTAACAGTTACAGTTCAGGGAGCAACATTTTTCTTAGCCTAGTCAATAAATTTGTGGTAGAAACAGTGGTAGCATGGAGTGGTAAAAATAGAGTCCCACAAATGTAAGTTTTCCATGGTAAAAGCTAATAACTACTATTTTCTAAAATAACAGATTAGTGCTTACCAGCTCAGCAGAAACATTCGGACTGTAGCGATGCTGTGCAGGTCTCCCACCAGCCCCACTTGGGCAAGAGCATCCAGAAATATACCTGCCTCCAATGGCCTGCAATAGGCATGCTCAAGGCACAAAGAACAACGGCGCTGCAGTGAAACCCAAGCACTCTGGCAGCCCACAGAACTGTGCCACCAGCTGAGAATCCCCATGCCAAGTCCTGCAGAGCATCAGGGCAGTCACAGCTCCAGTGCTGGCCTGCCAGGAATGTCTCCAGCCACATTGTCCCTCGGTGGTTTGTGGTTTGCAATGGCTATTTGGAGAGGCCATCGCAAACCAGCCTGGAGCCTGTATCTCTCCAGGGAAGTCTGGTTTCTGCCTGGGGTTATCTGGCTGTGCTGGTGCCTCTGCTTTAGTCCCAGTGGGTCCTTCTCAGCAGATCTGGGGCTGCCCTGAGCTCTGCAAAGCTGACCAGGAGAATATCCTTCCTAAGTGTTTGTTCTGAGGGGAATTGCCTTTGCTGCTGGCAGCTGGCATTGCTTCGTTGGTGTTTGTAATGCTGAAGATCCTGGTCTGGGTGGAGGAGAGGGGCAGGGAGAGCAGCAGGAAGTATTTCATGCACACCAAGAGGAGAAGGTCATGGCTTTTCACTGCTGTGGAAGACCTGTCTGAGCAACCGTGTTGTCAGGTACTTGGACCTTCCTTCTGCCTTGCTCAAAATGAGCATAAGAAATCAAGCAAGGAAAGAATGCTCATTTAAAGGCTTCACACATTGTGCCTGACAAAACCAAAGTGCTGGGATTGCAACAAAATGCAGCCCATACCATACAGGCACCCATACACAATGAGCCAAATTCCCTCAGTGGGAAACCTCGTACTTTTATCAATCATTAGGGGGAAAAAAAAGAAGATTAAGTATGATATTTTCTATGCAATGTAGAATCTACCTTAATTCCGACCTTGTTGAATGCATCGAGACCCATGCTCTGAGCAACAGCACTGCAACATGTTTGCAGTGGGCTGCAGAGGGGATGTCACCTGTGGCTGCAGTACCTCCAATAAGAGTGCTCTTACCTGAGCCAGGGCGGGGTGGTGACAAGGGAAAAACGGAGAAAATAAATGAAGGAGAGGGAAAGATGTTTTTTATTTGTTTGTTGGTTGGTTTAGCAAGATTGCTGTAATGGTAGTGGATGAGTACTGTGACCATAAGGCATCAAATGGGAATATTAGCTTTTCAAATTGAAAAGAGGAATTCAGGCTGGATACTTACTGTATAGAACTGAGAACTGGAGAATCCACTTTGGGGCCATTAGTTATTGCTTAATTAGAGCAAGGAGCATTTTTCAGAGTATATGATTGCAGTTAATGTCTGATTCTCCTGAGAGACACGGATCATAGACTCATAGAATCATAGAATGGCCTGGGTTGAAAAGGGCCACCATGACCATCTAGTTCCAACCCCCTGCTATGTGCAGGTCACCAACCAGCAGCCCAGTCTGCCCAGAGCCACATCCAGCCTGACCTTGAATGCCTGCAGGGATGGGGCATCCACAGCCTCCTTGGGCAGCCTGTTCCAGTGCCTCACCACCCTCTGGGTGAAAACAGATCTGGATACAGAAATAGTAAGTTCATTTCATGAAAGGCAGCTGATTTCCTTGGGAGAGGAAGAGAAGCGATGATGGAATGCACTGTCATGGACCACGTGTGCTGGAGGCAGAGCCCCATGGGCACAGCTGTGACTGAAGCACATTGCTGGGCTCCAGTGGCTGGAACCACACTGCACCCATCACCTTAGACAACCCCTTTAATGGGTGCTGTGTTTGAAAGCAGCAGCATGTCCTTCCAGCAGGTGCCTCTTGGCAGACACGTTTGTCTTGGCTTCTCTTCTTTAGGACCTTCTTCTAACTTCCCACCAAACCTGCTCATGGCTGCTCTATGCAGCTCTGCTCTAGCACTTACACTGCTCTTCAGAGAGCTCTTCCTTCCCTAAAGTTTACTCTGCTGTTTAATTTACAAAGATCAATCACTCCTCTTTCAGCCTGGCTTCACGAGCCAAGCTTTTCATCTCCCCGTGGAGAACAGTTCTTCAAGCCCCTTTGTTGTACTTGCTCCAATTTCTGCTCACCTTTTTGAACTGCAGCTGTACATGGTATTTCAGATGGGGTTTGATCAACAGCTTGTGCAGGTACATTAACATGCAATACTTCCTTTGGAAGCGCTTTATCTGTTATCTCAGACATGCCTCATTTCTCAGTTTTCACAGTAACATCGTGGTAGTGGAAATGCAACAGTTGTATTTGAGTATTTCTCTTCCTCTTCTTGCTTCTAGCTGGAAACCCTATAATACAACAGAAATTCTGGTACCGACCCATAAAAGCACGACCTAAAGTCTCACTTGGGAATTTCATTACATTTCCACTGCTCCAATCCTTAAAGCCACCAAACTCTTCAGATCCTCCACTTGACCTCGTTTCTACTTTCTCTGCCAAGGTCACTGAGCAAAAGATGGTTTTGATCTGTTGCAAGGTTGAGTTGCGAAACCTCACCACTCCCCTCCCCAGCCATACAGTTCCCCTTTCAGCACAATCTTTTTTTTTTTTTTTTTGGCTAAATCTTTAGCTCCTCACAGTTCTTTCACTAATCCCCATCTTTTCCAGCTTAAATAATAATTTCCCAGGAGGCACTGTATCAAATATGTTACTGAAGTCCATGCAGATTAGATCTGCATTTCTTTTGCCTGGAGTATCTGGTAACCAATTGAAAGACAGTATTGGGTTAGTTTGTCTTGAGCTGTTCTGGATGAATCAGCCACTCTTTCCCTCCTTGCCTCTATTTATCTTCCTGTTTTTCATCTTTCCTCCAAAATTCATTTTAAACTCCCGTGTACCACAGGTTACACGCACTGCTGCTCCATGGGTTCCTTACTACCTCCATCAGTTCAGTGCAGAAAATCAGTGTGATAAGTGCTCTGATTTGGGCTTTCTCCTCAGGCATATGAATGCCCACTCAAATCTCTCATTCATCAGCCTTTTCTAATGAGATGTCAATATATTAGTTTAAAGCTCTACCGCTCATTATTTCAAGCCTTGCTCCAACCTTATTGTCCAGTAGTGCCAATTCTTCTCCCATCCTCCTTTTACTTATAAGCCTAAGCATTGCTACAGGCTTGAAGCAGAGTCCCCGGAGGCTTTCAAGAAACATGTGGATGTTGCACTGAAGAACATCGTTTAATGGGCATGGCGGGGGTGGATTGATTGTTGGACTAGATGGCCAAATCAGTCTTTTCCAACTTTAATGATTCTATGATTCTGTGATTTCTAACAGTGTCTTTTCTACTAGGAGCCCGCAACACCACGGCATGATGCAATCTTCCTCTGCTATCTGCTCCTCACCTCTCCCATGGAACCTGCTTTGCTGCTCAGCCCTTTGCTCCCATCCTCAGTCCTTACCACCTGCTGCTCACATCCTTTCTGATGCTGTTTGAGGAGTTGGCCTCCCTACTGCTTCTTCCTCCAACTGTAGGGTTGCAAATTCCACGTGGTTTTGGACCTCTGACATACAGAAATCCCATGTCTCCTTCACATTTAACTCCCTGAGCATCTGTACCCAGTTGACTTCCCTAAACAACTTTCATAGTTTCTCCTAATTTGCCATTTTTAAAACTAAAAACCCACTTACAGGCTTAGGTTTTGTTCTCCTCCCTTCACCTGGAACAGAATCAACTCCTGATCATGCAATCCATTTCTATTTTCTATTACCAGCTCTTCTAAGAGTCTTTATCACTTGACAAAAGCACATCACAAATGGCATCCACCTCCTGTTGTTTCCATGACTAATTGATAAAGAAAGGGGTCATCATTCCACCCAGGAATACCTGCCTTCTTCTATTACTGGGATCACTTGTTCTCCAATATATAGCCTATAAGATGATGCTTGCTGCCATATTCTTGCTACCAGAGGCTCTCAGGAAGAGCATTGTAATTCTCTTGAATGGATTTTAAGTTGACTCAGTCTATGCAGGTTTAAGGAGCTGTTGCAGTGAACTGCTGTATCTTGATATCAGATCCGATTCCAGAAATGAGGATGTCCCCCTACCTTATAATTTACCCAGGAAAAAGAGCTGGATAAAGCAAAGGTGCTGCTTGATAGATGAACAGCATCCTTTATTTTACTTTTAAAGTACTGTTTCGGGCTTTGAAAATATCATTTAGGAAATACAAATAGATCTCCTGCCATTCAATATTCATACTGGAAAACTTCTGAAAAATGTGTTCAAACACAGTCAAATAATCTGCCTCTATATTATAGCTGTGTGATGAGATAGATGGTTACAAATGAGCTTATCTGGAAGGAAAATTCATCCATCAATAGCTCTGAGAAATTATAAACCATCATCTTAGACTCCGAATTGCATTGTCATTTTCCAGTACAATGCTTAAACTAAACATGCTGGTGATGAAATCACTTGTTCATATCGCCTTGTGTTGGACACAGGGTCCAGCAGAATGCAGTATGTTAGGACACGAAGGGCAGTGCATGCAGCCAGGCAGGGGTTAGCTATTGGCCTCTGCTCATGTAATGTCTTAGATACAGCATTTATTAGCAGCAGTAGCAGGGAAAGGCAGAGTTTGGGTACAGTGGCCGTGACTGTGTAATTTTAATAGACTCTTAATTTCAGTTTTCCCAGCTTAACTGTGTTTTAAATCACCCTTTAAGTTTACAGCCTAGTGATTTTCATAACCGCTGAGTACAGAGCAGAATTAGATTATTGCTCCATGCTTACTGAGCCTTACAACCTCAAAAGCACAAAATGGGGCCTCAGTGCAGCATCTTCAGGGGATGCTCTCTGCCTGTTTCTCTATTCTCCAAGGAAGGAAACAATATTTGTGGTGTGTGGTGCTCAGTCTCCCCACAAAGAGCTCAGAGGGGCTGTGCCACATCTCCCTGCTGTGCTCTGAGAAGGATGGAGACGCGGTATTGCTATGGCTGTGCTGCTCACATGCAAAATGCCAGGAGAACGCTTCTCTCTCTGTAAAACTCTGGGTTGCTTTTGGGCCACTAGAGGGAGGTGCCCGTGCCGATGCGGAGCAGAGGCAGCGCTGTGACTTTAAAGCGTTTGTAAATAACATGAAAACATCAAAAAGGAATTTGAATCTGTGTTACCAGGCTGACAAATGGCAAATGAAATATAAAGTAAAAGCTGTCAACTAACAAATGTGCTGCTGAGGGTATGGAAAGGTATCGAAAGGGAAGGCTGCAGGAGCAGAACTGCTGTTATGTGAAGGTGGGGAATGGGCTGGGAATGAGCGTGCCACGAAAATGGATGGGAAGGAGATGACTGTTAAGCTAAAAGGGGTCAAATCCCCAGAAACAAACTCTGCACATTCTACTCTTATCAGCTGCCTGGTTTAAAGTACTGTGAACACCCTGCTTTGTGCTGCCCGTGTCCCAAGACGTGGCAGCTCCAAGGCTGCAGGGTGGGCTTGTGGAGAGCAGGCCATGGGATAACGATGAGGAGCCATGGGACAGCTATGGGGTGTGAGTGGGTGGTTAGCCTGGCTCTGGGTTGGTTGTAGTTTGGTAAGGGTGAAGCTCACCTTGCAGTGTACGCACAGCTCTTTGAGCAGTCCTTATGGCCACCAGTGCAGCAAAGCTGAGAGAGACAAGGGAGGGGGAGAAAAGAGGGCTGAGGGGTCAGATGGGCCACAGAGAGGCCCTTTGGTGTGTCTTCATTTGGAGAATGAGTCTCACAGTTCAAAACTGTGCAAATTGGCTGCCTGTTTGCAGTTGTGGCATCTGCCTCCCAGTTTGATTGCACGAGTTGTGCTTCTACTCACGTTTGGCTCTTCTGGACTGTGCATGCTCACAAGCTTGCTTTTGGAGCAGCTGTTGGGCATTTTATTCACTGTGTGGGACAGTGTCATTGTCACTGTGTGCTGGACATGGAAACACCACAGCTCTGCCGCTGCTCGGGTGCTGCTCTCACGTGCTGCCTTTGCTGTCACATCCATCCCTGTAGCCCAGCGTCAGGATGCCTTTCCTTGTCTGTCACTTTGTTGTAGGGAATGTACAGCAATTAGCTGCTCAGACTTCTGACTGTTCCCTGGTTTTTGCTTTTTCTTTCATATATTATTCATCTTTCCTACTTGTATTAGATGTTTGTAAGTCTTCCTCCTTTGAGATGTGAAGAGAGCATTGGGCTTGAAATGCTTGATGGTGGTGACATCTTGGATTTTTTATGTTAGTGTTTGCTTGAACAATTTTGTGTATGAAAGTGGAGCTGATGAGCCAGGGGGAGAGGGGTGAGATCTGTGAACAGGGCTGCATGGCTGCCATCTGCTGAAAGTGTCCTGACTGCTGTGTGGGGCTCGTTCCCATCCCAGGACAGGTCTGCCTGAGAGATGAAGGGTGCTGAAGAAGAGAGGTGCTTGAATGCTTTTAGATAATTAATTTTTTGGGGGTATAATTTCTGTGAAGTTATCTTCCCCAAAAAGGCCCTTGTAAGGCAAAGTATCCAAGCTTTTTTCATCCAAAATACAAAAGACTGAGCACTGTGTCCTGTAGCATCAAAGGAAGTTTTTAATTGCTTCTAAGTTAGCGCCTCTCATTTGTGCAAAAATCTTTTATTTGTTCCTGAAGGGTCTATTAATAAAACTGGGTATTAAATACAACAAACAATCCCCCCTGCTGTAATCCTCTCCCCTCCCCCCCCCAAAAAAAAGCCCACAGTCCAAAACAGTGTTTAAAAAAGCCTCATTTTCAGTAATCACAGGGATACTATTGCCATAGAATTACCACTAGCATGCCATTTTTGTCTCGTATCCTGCGAAGCCAGGAGGTTTTGGGGGAATCAGAGACATTTATAGAAGGGAACTCAATTCAGTGAAAGCCACTTTGCATGAAAAATGTTGGTGAACTCTTCTGTTGGAGGAAAGGTGGCACCCCTGCTTTCCTCTCCCTCTGTGCTATGTGGCCCCGTCTGGCTGTGCTGCTGATGCCCACAAAGGCAGTATGCTTCTGAAGGACCACGCAACAGCTGGGTTTGCAAGGCAGCCAAAACCCACACAGAGCACGTCAGGACAGGGAAACCAGGATCCCTGCTTCCTCTCATTGACTGTGTGATGAGCAAAACCTTGGGTAGGTCTGACCTTTCTGTCCTTTAGAAAAAAACTCTCTACAACTTTTGTACATGTATCTTTAGCATACGAGGCTAAAAGGAGCCACCTGATTTCTAAATTTTTATTGTCTCTAATTTCCCACGTTCCCTTAAATGTGAGCAGAAATGTGCATACCCAGGATAGGATTGCTGAGAATTGCACTAGCATGGAGTGGAGAAATCTGCAGCCGAATTGAGCTGAGTATTTTGGTGGAAGGTTGCAGTAATGGCAACAAGCCTCAGCTCGTGCTGACTCACCCGTTAGCGTTTCCCAAAACCTCTGTTTGATTGCACATTTCCACCAACACCTGAAATGTGCTTCTCTGAGGTGCTGCAGTGCATTACTTTCTGAAGGAGGCTGGCTGTGGGTAGGCAGCACGACGCAGGCTGAGAAGCACAATTCCAGGCCCAAATGCCAAAGCTAAGATGATATCAGGAGGAATATTAACAGCACAGGCTCCAATATAACTTTTATTTGAAAACTGCCAGGCAGTGACTTAAAAATACACATCTGAAAAGATGTCTGCCTTTCAGCATTTAAACAATGATTTTAAATTCAGTTCACACATCAATAACATCCTTTGAACACAGGACCTGGCATTTATTTCAGCTGGAGTTGCAAGTGCTGAGCTCTTGTGAAAATATGCAATTGAGAGCAGTGCTGTCCACAGATATATGAAAAACTCTTGCTCTTCAATCTTTGGAACATGCTACATGAGTTTTGAAGGGTTCGCTTTCAGTGTTAGACATATTCAATATTTATTCCTTTAAAATCTGGTTTCAGCCCAAGCTTCAGAAGCCTGTTGTTTTGATCAGATTGTCAAAAAATAGAAGATTTTGTTAGAAAATTTTGAAGGAGGAACATATACATGGGAACAATTCTCATTTTCACTGGAAGGATGAAAATCCAAATCCCAGAAGGTTTTAGTCAGGTTGGATTGGGATAACTTTAATCTGACTTTTCAGAGTAGTCAAATTGCTGCAGAGGATCCTTTTATACAAAGTTAAATTTTCTCAGAATGGGAAAAGAATATTAATTCATTTAAGAATAACTTTGGTGGCATTTTTTCTCTTCCAGCCACCCTAGAACAGTACTGGAAGCACTGATATACCAATTAGCATTCTGGTTGTATTTGCGTTTTATCACACTTGAGGAGTGGATTTGCTCATTCTTATTATGATTTTAGTTAATGCAAGATGGGTGGACTCTGTTGTGCCTCTAAAAAGTCCCCCAGGAAGAAGCAATCCTTAGAGATAAGTCAGTCCTTATGCAGTGAGTATAGAAGCATCCACAGAGACTTGGGTCAAATCATGCCATAAATGAAAACTCAAGATGAGATACGTGGAAAACAAAAAACAACTTGAAGCATTTCAGTTCTGCCCGTAGCAATCTGCAGGTTTGGGGTAATTCTGTTAAAAGGCCTAAAGAGCCTGCAGGGAAGGTGGAGTCACTGCACTTGAAGGTGTGGAGCTGTGGTACCTGGGGATGTGGTTCAGTGGGCAGTGTTGGTGGATGGTTGGACCAGACGTTCTCAGAAGTCTTTTCCAACCTTTATGATTCTATGATTTGGCAACAGACGCCCTGTTGTTGTACCCACATTAAGATAAGGAGGAGCAAAGGTTTTCCTCAAGGAAAAAAATAAAGGAAAAGGAATTCTACATTTGCTTTTGTGATGGAAGACAGCGAGACCAAGAAGATACTCGGGGAAGTTTAAAAGGATTCTGTGGCTGAGGGGAGAAGAGGTGGAGCAGGAGACAAGGATTTGTCTGTGCATCGTACAGCTTGGTGGGCATCACGCTGTGTGAGCAGTGGGTAATGCAGGGCTCAATCCTTGCTGTGCTTGGTAAATCCTGCTCTGACCAAACTGCACGCGGTATCTGACCTGCTGGGGTGGGACTCACATAAGAGGACACAACCTGACCTTGCGTTTCATGCAGGAAGTCTTGTGCAGGCCTCCCACCGTGTGTGGAGTGAAAACCGGTGTGATGGAGTAGGCCAAGAAACAGCTCAGACCCTGAAAGTCCTCAATATGGAGCCGCAGCTTGGCACTGCAAGGCTGCAAAGGTCACTTTCCCAGCGGGGAGAGAATCAGCCATTTCAGCCTGGGGAATAAAAGCTACTTTTAACAGAACGGGTAAGCTCGGTGTGATGCATGGCATGGCTCCATGGGCTCCGCCGGGCCGGATATCACGGCAGGAGCGAACTCCACTGAGGAAGCCCAACTATTTTAATATTAATGGTCATCAGGGTTTTGTACTCGGTACAGACGTGCCTGGAACTACAAAAACAGCTCCAGGGAGTTGCAAGGGGTACAAAAAAAAATTACATTAAAAACTGTCCAAATTGGAATAATTTAAAGAGAGTTAAAAAAGGGTATTCAAGAATAGACTTGTTCTAAATGTCTCCATGCTGATTTCACTGCCTCCAAATGTGAGGTACAGGTATTTGCAGAGTTATAAGTAGGTCAGTTATTTTTGTCACTCATTATTACTTGTGAAAAATGTGTGTAGCAAACGTACTAACATACTGTAGCAGCTGAATTTGGGACGCTTGCATTTCTTTTACACGTTTTTAGGATATGTCTAAATGACACGATTTCCTGATTGCAATGTAAAAACCAATTATTTCCAAAGTCCAGCATATTGGGACATGCCACATGAA
The DNA here is from genome assembly GCF_987193195.1 of Phasianus colchicus. Lineage (NCBI taxonomy): Eukaryota > Metazoa > Chordata > Aves > Galliformes > Phasianidae > Phasianus > Phasianus colchicus. Next base: position 3,543,808 of record NC_143454.1, on the reverse strand, counting down.
GCTCCATTCTGCTGTCATGAAGCTGCCTCTGAAAATATTTTTGCTGCTTTGCTGCACTGTGGTTCTCACAGGAGCTGGATGCACCTTGCAAAAAGTTTGGTGAGCTCAAGTATTTCACCGGAGCTGCAGGATAAGGTTTTTTTCTGCTGTTATTTGCACAAATGTGTTCAGTCTTACAAAGCACCAAGTCTTAGAGTACTCAGGACTCTTGGGCAGGGCATGCGTAGTGTCACACTAAGGTTGCATTTCCTCTTGCTTCAAGTCTATGCTGTCTGTCTTTATAGCCAGAAGAGAGACTTGGGCGCACACAGTGGGGGATCCACCTCCCTTGAAGGTGGGAGCTGAACATTCTCAGAGAGATTTTGTCTCTCCATGGACTGGTGGACATTATAGACTTTAAAGACAGTGGAGTTATCAACACCAGTGGAGATATTCCCATCAGCTCTTGGTGTTCAGCACAGCCCTGTTGTAGTCAGATGCTACACTCCAGTTACAGTGTGAAGAAGGCCAAATAGAAACCTCCAGGAGTAATTCCTGGCAATACAGCTGAGCATTTTGGTTGGCTGTGGTGCTACTGAGAGCTCATCACTCTTGTACCGGAGAATGACAGCTGTAGGGAAAAGTGCTGTCATCTTCTGAACTTATGAAGAGCTCAAAGGGACGGATTGGTTTTCCTATCCCTAAAGGTATGTGGATGATTACAGAGGAAAAATGAAGTTTTGGGCTAGGCAGCACGTGGTCTTGAGCTGGGTGCCAGCAGAAGGCAAAACAAAAACAGCAGCTACAGGATAAATCAACTCTTGTGGGAAAGTTGTTGAATATGCTGACTCCAGGACTTTGTTTCCACCCTTTCCAAGTGGCAGCTCAACTTCCAGCATCCCTACCTTGACGAGGACACTGCGTCCATCTGTTCACTGTCAGAACATAAAATACAGAGTATGGCAAACACATAAACAACTCTTGGGTTAAGGACGACAGGAATCAGAACTCCCTCTTGCTGTCTGACTGCTTCTGTTTTCAGTGGCTGATATGTGGAGTGTTCCAGTAGAGTCACTTTTGGGAGTAGAATATGTGCAGAGCTCCTGGAAACACCTATGGGCTGCTCATTTCAGCCCTGCTGGACTTTCCCTCATGCTCCTTGGGGTATGCATGCAGAGGTAATTGGAGAGAGGATGGGTTCCTGCACCGATGCCTCTTTTTGTGCTTCTAAATGTCAGTAGTAATCTGGAGGTTTTGTCAGTGCTGGCAATGCTCACTAGAATTGGAACGAAAATTTTACATATCTTCCAGGTAAAAATAATGTTTTCCCCACTTCCTCGTTTCAGATAATCTCTTGGGGCCTTTCTCTCTCTTTGGGGAAAAAGAGAAAAAGAAAAAAAAAAATTCTACTTCTTGCAGTGTAGCCTACTAAAATTATGGCCTGTGGGCTAAGCTGTGACACTGAGATCCTCAGAGAGATCACTTACTGAATTTTCCTTTGGTATTTTTAAGTTTCATGTCATTCAGCTTCAAAGGCTGCTGTTCGGGTGTTTAAGATATGAAAATAATGAATCGTAAAATGGCTTCTTTCCTCTCCATCATTCAGTGTTTCCCATTACCTTACCTAGTCCCCACTTTTTTGTCTCCTTCAAAACTTAACGCTGCCCATTTTTGAAGTCTGTTTTCACAAAAGAGCTCTTGTCTTTCTACAGCACTTAGCTTGAGATGGAGCTCTGCTGTACAGAAATGCCTAAGGGTGATCCTCAGAGATGTTTAAACATCTAAATTCCACAGAAATTGGAGGGAATGAGGTTTATAAATGCTTTTGAAAAGCCAGGGCTTGTACTTCTGCATTAGATGCATTTGAAAGCCCAGCTCTGAGCAGAACCGAATGCAGCCTCAGGGATGATATGCAGACAATCCAGGCAATGGCTTTAGGATGTTGTTTGGATATTTTTTCACCCATTCAGAAAATCACTCAAAATACATTCATGGAAAATTTTTGAGCCTATTTGAACACGTTCTCAAAGTGAATCTGTAATTTCATTCTAATAATTCCAATGAGAAATTTTTAAATATTCTCTTACTTAAAAATCAAAAAGTTGACCAAAATCAGAGGAATCACACACAAAGGGATAAATGAATCTCTTTAGACAAACAAGGCTTTTGCTACTGAGTCGGTCAGCACCTGTGAGTAGTCAAGAGCACTGCTTCCATTGCCTTGTTACTGGCCTACAGACACAACTATCCAGTCTGAAATAGCCATTCCTCCTCAACTGGTACTTTTCCCTCCCAGTTTTCCCTCTTCTTATTCGGATCATTGCAGTCATCAATCCGGCTTTTAAATTTGTCAGAGATGGATAGCATTAGCTCGTGTTCAAAATCCGGATTCTCTTAAGATCCATGGCAGTGCAGTGCCAGCAAGGCAGCAGAGGGGCAGCCTGACCATATAGTGCCTGACATGGAAGTGTGTATCAAGCAAAGTATTGTCACTGATTTCCTCCACTGGTGAAATATTGCACCCATTGACACTGAGCATTTGGAGACCAACCAGTGGATGGAGCACAGTGTAGAGGTGGGAGGTTTCAGCAGTGGTGTCAGTGGGTCACCTCCACTGGTACAGGTTTGTACAAGCATGGCATGCGGCCCTTGTTCATCGCTGGCAAAAATGCATAGGCAGTGGTGGTGACTATGCTGAAAAACAGCATTTCGTAGCTGAGAATTTGCTCTATCAAACAGTGTTGTTGTGCTCCGTGTGTCTGTTGTAGTTTCCATGGAAATAAATAGGAGGCATTACTTTCAGAGCAACCTACATACGAAAAGAAGCCAAGAGCTGCTTAATCTGAAGGCACTGCTTCTGGTTAGGAATGAATCCTGGTTCCTTTTTGTGACTCGGCCCTGGGAAACTTCTGCAAAAGATAGTGGCCTTCCAAATGGTAGAACCCTGCTTCCACAGGGACATCAGATGAAAGCAGTCGCATTTGGAAAGGAGCTGGAAACGTCCCGCATTCTGGACATGTTGTTGCCCTTATTTACAGTCTTCTACCACTGAGAGAGCTGAAACACGTCATATCTCACTGCTGAGAGCTTTGTGTTTAACGCAAGGTAAAGCATGACTCGAATCTGTATTTTGTTATGGCTTTTAAAAACAACAAAAAGAAAGCAGGCTAATTCCACAAATCATTCCTTGTTTTCAAACCAAGCTTGCCTTTGCTGCAGCTTGACAAACCATTTTTAATAACTGAGATGAAACATCAGACTGTGACCTATCACATCACATTGCATCAGTCAAATTGTGTTACATCCAATAATAAACCACTGCAAGTGATGTTACCCAACATGACAAGCCAAATATAAACCTCGAGCTGGAGAATTCAAAGAAAAATGCAGTTTTGATAAGCCAAAGATCTTAAAAAATTCTGAGCTGCTTTTGATGGTGATTCTTAGATTTATTCTGAAGACTAAAACCTTGGAGAAATTGGACTGGCTGTGTGCAGGCATCTTTTTTTGTGGAAAGTTTTGAGGATATATGGCTTTTAATTACTTTAAAACTAAATTTCGGGTACCGTTTCTACAGAAACAGCAGATTCTTACCGACAGCAGATTCTTACAGTGCAGGAAGAACCTGAAAGGGGACCTCACACTCCCTCTTGAAATTGATGGCAACTGTTGTGTTTGACTTTTATTAATCCAAAAATCCAGTTCCATTGTGCTCCGGGCGAGTAGTGACTTCTTGTCAAAAGAAGAGTGGGTGAAGATGTGGAGGAAAAATTGAGATTTTCTGACTTTTCATTGTCGTGTGAATCATTTAAAGATCTTGTTGTAAGGGAATTTTTAATAAAAAGAAGGAAAATCTCAGAAATCAAGTCAAAATCACTTTGGGTGAAATATTTTGACAATTTTGCACTTGGAGAGCTTTGTTGCTGTAGCCGAAAGGGCACGGAAGGTATAATTTAGCTTTAGAGAGAGTGCAATATAGGTGTAAAATCTTTGACATCGGATCTGAAGGAGCAGCTCAGTCATTTGCCAAACCTTAATTCTTATTCTTTCAGAATTAGCAGCATCGTTGTTTCCTACATTCACTGAGTTTGATGGCTGTGCACAGGGTGTGTTATAGGAGGGTGGAGGATGGGTTCAGATCTGTGTGAGGTTCAGCAGAGCCACTTTCAAAACACAAATATCTCGGCGTGTTTTCATCCAATTTCTTCTTAGTGATTTCTGGTCTGTTTTAGTTTCGTACTTTGTCATCATGTCATGGCCAAACAGATGTAATGTACTGCAGTATGACCAGGGCTAATCCCATATAGGCATCAAGATGAGCATTTCAAAACAAACTACTTTTACAAACTTCTTTGACCTGGACTTGGAAAGATACTCATGCATTCAAGATGTAGGTGTTCGCTCATACATCCCTACTGGAAGCTGCTGTCTCAGAGTCTAAACGTCATCAGCTATCCCAGGCTGTACAGAACCACCAGCTATCACAAAACTGCCATTATTTTGAACTGTGCAAAACTCATGCAATCAGCCAATTATGTTGGTAAGCACTGTTTTGTGTCAAAATCCTGTGGGAGCAGCAGGTCCTTTGAAAATTCAGCCCCAGTCCAGTTCCTTTGTTCTGAGGTCTGTGTTCTCTACATTAGTGTGTTTGGCAACAAACGCCTGCACGCAGCGTAGCTGAAACCACTGAGTGATATGGCCGTGGGGATTCTACACAGCAAGTTATGAGTCACTCAAATGAAAAATTGTATTAAAATTCCAAGTACGTTACCGCTAAAAAGAAACAAAATGCAATCAAAAACTCCCAAATTCTGAAATGTCTCTGTCTGTTTACTGGATGCTTTGATATTAAACAAAATTCTATCAAGTTGCGTCTACTTTTAATATTTCTGTGTTTGTGGAAAAAATAGCATATATGCTTTATCTACTGTTTCTTATTCCTTTTCCTTTATTTTGCACAGAAAGAGAAAAGAGATTGATAGAGCTGAAATTTGAAGCCAATCTCAGGGGATTAGTTTCATATTCACTTAGTTTCCTGTAAAGCTTCTGAATTTATAGTTATTTTTAAAGAAAAACTAAACTGAAGGTTGAAAGCCATTAGCAATAACTCACTTGGATTTTAACTCATTCTGATGTTTACTTATTTTGATTTTAATGTACTCTGATATTCTTATGCCGCTTGTTGGCATATTTCCATGTATTCAAGGAGCCAAATTGTTCTTATTTGCAATTCTGCAAGAAGGAATACTGAATACCAGACCCATCAAATAATCAAAGTCCTTAAGATTTAATCTATCCATTCATTTTAGATAGGTAATGATTTAATTTAACCCCTTCAGAAATTTCATAGTCATCTAGCCTGATACAATTGCATTCAGATTCACGGAAGAGTTCCTTGAGGGGCAAAGAATCTCAGAGCTGCAATGAGCATAAGTATTTTTGCATGTGATGTAACCACAGGGGTGAAGAGCACAAACCAACCTGCCAAATGCTTCTTGCCCACGTTGACGTCGGCTGTGTTTGAATGAAGGCTTTCTGGAGCTTTAGTGACCAGATGGCACTTATTGGGTGGCGGTGTGTCTTAGAATCATATCATAGAATCATAGAATGGCCTGGGCTGAAAAGGACCACAATGCTCATCCAGTCCCAACCCCCTGCTGTGTGCAGGTCACCAACCAGCAGACCAGGCTGCCCAGAGCCACATACAGCCTGGCCTTGAATGCCTGCAGGGATGGGGCATCCACAGCCTCCTTGGGCAACCTGTTCCAGTGCCTCACCACCCTCTGGCTGAAAAACTTCCTCCTAATATCCAACTTAAACCTCCCTGTCTCAGTTTAAAACCATTCTCCCTTGTCCTATCACTATCCACCCTCACAAACAGCCATTTCCCCTCCTGTTTATCCGCTCTCTTCAAGTACTGAAGGCCACAATGAGGTCTCTCTGCAGCCTCCTCTCCTCCAAGCTAAACAAGCCCAGTTCCCTCACCCTTTCCTCATAGGAGAGTTGCTCCAGCCCTCTGATCATCTCAGTGCCCTCCTGTGGACTCATCCAAGAACTCTGCATCTTTCTTGTGCTGGGGACCCCAGGCCTGGTGTCCAGTTGAAAAGCAAAATGAGTGTGTGATCCAGAGCTGTATGGCAGGAATTGGTGCACAGCACGAGAGGAGAGTCGACTTATAAAACAATAGTGTAGTAATTCAAAAGGAGAAGGACATGCACAGGAAAAGAAAATAAAATGCTTACATACAAATAGAAAGTAATTGCCCAACCAGTCCCAACAGTAGCCAAACCCACCGTCAGCTCTGGTTTGATATAGCAGCAGTCTCACGTGGAAATAAAATATGGAAAATAATTATTTTGCTCTATTTGGCATTCATGTGGCCTCTGCCGGAGTCTGTGTCCAGTTCAGGGCACCACATGACAAGTGTTGGAGAGAATCCAGAGAAGAACAGTAAAAATGATGAGAGATTGAAAATCTTGACCTCTAAAGACAGGTTAAAAGTATTGGATTTTTTCTAGTCTTGAAAAGTGGAACAGTCAATCATTTTTCAAGGCTGCTTTGGAATGATTTGTAGGAAAAAAAAGTTACGCTGTCCTTAGGATATGATATTGGGATGATTTTGTGTTGACCTAGATTATCTAGGAAGGTTGTACAGCCATTTAAATTGGAATTCAAGGCAGTGGTACTCAGTGCTCCTTGGAAAGTGCAGTGCCTGATTGGTTGGAACTTCTTGCCTGAGGTCACAATGGCAGATTCCCCCTCCCAGGAATGAAAGGAGGGGATGCTGTCCTGCACCCTGCTCCAGGGAATTTGGACCAAATGCATGTGGATAGATGCTCATAGCCTGCCATCCATCAAAGATGACTTTCCAAGGAGGCAGCGCACATTCCCCTGTGTTTGCTCCAGTGGCTTATGGGACCAACCATCACATAAATGTCAGTGAGTTTTTCATCTTCCAGCCACTGGTTCAAGATGTCTCATCTGTTACCCAGCATTTCTCCTCATGAACAGACAAACACCTCACAATCTTTTGTAAACTGAGGCCGTCAATCTGTTAAAGTCCCACTGGAAGTATTTGCCTTGGATGCTACTCTTCACTGCACTTACTGCACCCAATTCATACTAAAGGAGTTGATAATATTTAAAATAAAACCCAAAGGTGAAGCAAAAATGTGAGGCATCAAGTCTTTAAGATTGCAAATATTCATAAAGCTGTTCTTTGGACCATGTGCTGTTACTGCTGGTAACCAATCACCATGAACCTTACCCTGCCATGCCAGGCTATCATGACCACCATATCACAGTTATCTTACAAAATAGAAACTAAGCTGCAAAATCTGCTTGGAAACTTGTCTATAAGTCTACTAAGATAAGCTTCAGTATCAGTTCTTAACTCACTTAATTCAAATTAGCTTTGCTTTGACTATGCTCTCTCCCTCACTCTCTTGGGTTGCAGTTAGGTACTGGCACACCACACTCCATCCATTCTGTCAGCTGCAATCACATCTGCAATGTGCAATAAAGAGGAAATCAAGTTTGTCTGAAACAGGCTATTTTTCCATAAAATCTCATTGAATGATGCTCACTGCGTTACTACCTTTGCTTTCAGTACAGGTGGAGCTGTTTCTGCCTTTTCCATCATCTTGCCAGGACTGAGGTAACATCCCTGCCCTCTTGGTATCCAATTAGCTCTCCCATTTTCTAGATTTTTGCCTTGGACTCCCAGATGAGTAAAAAGTGAACACCCATAAACCAGAGACTTTGATCAGCTCTCTTTGGACTGTAGGTGCAAGGCTGCTGATCTTAAAATGTTCTTGTACAGCAGATGTAGCTTAGTGTTTTATCTTTGGTTACTGAGGACTTTGTAAGTACTTCATTGACGTTACATGGGAAAAGTACATCAACTTCCTTCTTTCCAATTATATAACAAATATTTATTACATATAGCTACTCCCATTTTAAATACCCTCTTGACAGCAAATAACTAGCAAAGCAATAGGTATTTTAGAAAGTATTACTGCTGGGCAATCTGCTGGAAAATAAGTACATGGTTGTCTCCAGGCAATGCGGATGCAATGAGTCCCTCTTTTTGTGATATGCACATTACTGAGACATCCCTTGTAGAACACACAAAGCAGTAACACACATCTACTCATGCAATGGCAAGAATACTCCACAGCTTGTGGTATCACAACTGCATCACCAAGGCTGTTATCCATGGGACGGACAGAAGGAATAAACAGCAGGGCTGCTAAACAGCAAATCATGCCAGCCAAACCTGATGGCTATGGCTTTTATTTTGCTGTATGGTTCAGATGGTTCAAGTTACAGCTCTGTGACTTCTTTTTTTCTAGAAAATTAATCTTTCTCAATCTGTTTGTAGTGAAGGTCACAAGGGAAAATGCTCCATATTAGAATGAACTGACAAACTCAGGGAAAAGAAAGAAAAAATAGAGGGAGGAAAACACTGCAGAGGGATTTGTTCTTCAAGAAAAAGTGAAAGTACAAACTGTATTAAAATATTTGGATGAACAGCAGTAGCACAGTGCAAATTTGGTGCTCAGTGTGTCAACTCAATCACAAGTAGTGAAATAAGTTAGAGTCCTATGAGATTTTGTAACTCTACCTCATCAGCCTTCCCTAGATCTGTGAGGGGTGGTTTGAGTACTGTTCTCCTAAAGCACTGCCTAATGATCTGCTTCAGCATTATCTTCATATTTTGGCAGCAGACCAGAACTTGTATTTGACATCAATGACAGCACGATACAATGGGTAATCCCCAGCCTGAGAAGCCAATTGGAGGAGGCAGTCTTTTGTCTGATCAGCACAAGAGCAATGATGCACGAGAACCACCAGACAATACTGACAGGAGATTCTTTAGATGTTTAATTTCTGTCTCCTTTCTTCTTGTTGCATAGTCAGAATGCTGCACTTGCTGCTAAAGGTGTCTTTGCTGCTGTGTTTAAGATCCATGTTGAGCTGTGCTGACTGAAGATATACAATCTGCAGAGGAATGAAAGCATCAGCTTTCAACTTTCAATTAATGTGCAGATTTTCCATTCTTGGCCTATTGAATTGAATCTGGACCTGATATAAAGGGAATTAAAGTCTGTAAAAATTCCATCAATTTTCCCAAAACTGTATAAAACTTTGCCTTTCATTGGCGTGGTCAACTCAACGTGCAACAAAACCCTCTGATAACAGAGGCCAAACCATACTGAGAGTAAGAGCTAGTATTTGGGAGCTTCGTTGCACCTTTCATGGTGAAAACTGGTTTATAGCAAGTGACCTCCAGTACAGCTGTCCTGATGTTACAGAGGTGAGGCTAAGACCTGCTTGGATTTGTCCGTTCAGATTGTCTCAGAGTCATCCTGCCAGTGCTACAAACCAAAAAGACGTGACGTTATCAGTTCATAGGAGAAATCTGAACATTTGGTTTTGTCCCAACTCAGAACATGAGCAAAATGTTGACATGTCAAATGGACTGGAAATTCTGGCCAGCTGGTTTCACCCAGCCTGCAAGCAGGACCACAGCCATGGTGCCAAGAATGAGGCATAAATAGTGAGTGATACGTCATGTTTTGGTGAGATTGAGGATGCCCCCCTGCTGCATGCAGGATGATGAGGACTTCTGCCATAAAATAACACAGCTGGAATGATAGTATTTTTCTCCAAGATATAGCAAGTCAGAAAATGTAAATTCCAGCCTTGACCCGTGAGCAGCTCTGTATTTCACCTTTTAATTCAAGCCAATTTTGTACTTCAGTCCCTGTTCTGCTGTTGGAGGAACTGAAACTGCCAGTCCCAAATTTATCGGCTTTGAAGGGCTGAATCCAACAGGGTTTCTACCCTGTTTTCCCTTCCTCAACTGTCCTTAGGTCAAGAGCAGTGGGAATGAACAACAAAGAAATTATTGCTCTTGGAAGCATACTCACCTGGACACTCTTTAAAACACACAGAAGATGTACAGAGATAAATGCCAACGATCAGCATCGAAGGAGGATGAGAAACTTGGTCCAACTGTTTCCACCTTCAATAAGGATGTTCCAATAGCTTTACAGAATCACAGAATCACAGAATGGCCAGGGTTGGAAGGGACCTCAAGGATCATGAAGCTCCAACCCCCTGCCACACGCAGGGCCACCAACCTCCACATTTCATACCAGCCCAGGCTGCCCAGGGCCCCATCCAACCTGGCCTTGAACACCTCCAGGGATGGACGGGGCATCCACAGCCTCTCTGGGCAGCTGTTCCAGCACCTTACCACCCTCTCTGTAAAGAACTTAAAATAGCTTACAGAAATGTACCTGTGCATAGCACTGAATGATCTTTAAGGTGCTTATTTTGGATGGCCCTTGTTCTAATCTATTTGTACTGTGATTTATCATACATGATCTTTTCCTGATGGTCTGCTTGTTGTCAGCCCTCAGGCCATGGTTCATACGTTTCCTCTAGGAGCTGCTGCAGTGGGGAACAGTTGACATACATTTTGCCATTTTTGACTAAAACTTTTTCATCTGGATGATCACCTCATTTATAATTGCAGAAGTGCCTAATATCTTCTGAAATAAGCAAAATAAATGGAATTTTCAAGTATCTCTGGTGCCTCTGACCTTCACGTGCTCTGGAAAGATAAGGAGGTGAAATGGAGCGAAGGCTCCTGAAGGAGCTTTTGGAACATCTGTCCATGTGTGCTCATCCTATGCTTTGAGTCCAGCAGATCTCAGGAATCTGTACAAGCTGATCCCACACTGATCTCTAGAGATCCTTCTAACCTCAACAGTTCTGTGATTCCATTCTTCAATGTACCTGTTCTCTTTCTCATTTTTCTCTCTCTATCCCAGGCCTTCTCCATCTCTTTCTGCCACATTGCACAGGTGAGCTGATATGCTGAGATGAAGTTATCAAGATGCTCTAAGACCCTTTCATACCTTGTAAAATGATCGTGATTACTGTTTGCATGGCAGGAGAAGGTTAGTTTGCTACATCAGTGTCCGAGATCAGAGTGTGCAGTAACAGCTCATGCAAAGCACTGAGTTGGCACACAACAATTTGCTAGTTCAAATTTCTCCAAGATTGTTTACAGGGGAATTTGCCTTGGCAGGCTTTCTGCCAGGTCTGGTGCTGCTTGTCCTACAGACCACGGAAAGCTAACATTTATACAATGTCACATGGTCTGCTTAATCCAACAGGAATGTGATCAATGCTCTAGACCAAACTTGTACTGAATGGTGAGCTGTGATTGCACAGATGCACAGTTAGACACAGCCTCGGAAATGTTGCTCTTTGAAAATTAATTAGAGCAAAACTTTGCTTTACAAAAACAATTGCACTGGGAAAGAAAAAAAAAAAAAGGAAAAATGAGTATTACATTAATCCTCAGCTGCCTTGAGGAGAATAAGCAACAAACATCCTGCAGCCGTATCCCATTATCTTCCAGTTTCCATCATCTTAGGACAAGGTGAACCCCATCAGCAGAAAGTCTGATCACTCCATGGGACCCATCATGCATCCCTATTAGCTGTTAGGAAAACACCTGGGCTGATCCATTGCCATGAACAAGATAATGGTTCACCTTGTCAAACTGCACTTTTTAGTACACAGGAAAATTTGCCAGTGTCCTGAGGAGATCTGAAGGGTACAAAATAAAAAGTAAGTTGGAAACCCAGCCACAGCAATAGTGGCTGGAAGGATGGCAGAACTCTTTGCTTCCCCAGTGAAATGCTGTCAGGTCAGGCTGAGGCTGGAATCTCAAATAAAGTGAACCTGTTTTTCCTGCCTGGAAACATCTCAGGACTTCCAAGCAATCTGGTGTCATATTGCCAGCAGTGTTGGGCAAATGATTTATTCCACAGTTTTGGTGTCTTTTTCTTTTTTTCTCTCTACGTGAGTAGTTCAGGATGTCTTCAAATATTCAGCTTGATCAGATTTCTTCAATGAAATGATGGCAGGGCTCTTTTCCAGTCCGTGATCGTTATGCTAGGAGAGTGAGATTCCTGCAGTACAGAGAGCTCTGCTATGGTTTCTGTTCCCATACTTCCTTGATGCCCTTCTTGGCTGAACTAAGAGCGTTCAGAAGTTGCCTTAAGAATACCTGAGCAAATGTGTGCTAGGATTTTGGATGCCTAATGTATGCCATTAACAGTTGTTCGAAGTAAAAAGAGCAGTAGTCTTGGCTGAGTCAAATGCTACCCTCCTTTTTGCATGGACGATGTGTCCCTGAGCCAAAGAAGAGGTCTCTCGCAGCTCTTGCAGCCCAACAGCATATCCCAGCACCAATCTGGGTGCAAAAGACCAGAGCTACCCATGTGATTGGGCTCCAGGTGCCTCTTCAAGCTTGTAAAGTCTCAGTGAGATATCTTGGGAAGGTAGGAGCAGAGATAGGTGTGATGGACTCAACCCACCCACCCATGTAGGAGACCTAAGAATTCAAGGCAATGTCTACCTCACTACTCCTGAAAAGTTATTTTAAAAAACAAGAAGCTCACTAAGAATGTACAACAACTGTGCAAAGTGGGGGACAGTGCACATGGAGAGGTGCATATTCAATTTATGCACAAGGTGGGAGGGAAGTGCTGGAGGCAACTGGGGAATTTTACACCCGCCTTGGCAGAGTTCAGGTTTAGAATGAACTAGGGAGAAAGAAACAGTAAAGGTATGGTGGAAAATGGGATTTGATGAAACAGGGAAATTGCCTTAAAAATAATTTAATATACTCTTTAAATGCTTGACGTATCAGGCAGCAAGTTGCAGCAGAGTGTTTTAGAAATATATTTCATTGAAAAAAAAAAAAAAAAGTATATATATATATATATATATATATATATATATATATATATATATAGCTCAGGTAAGTGTTTCCCTCTTGGCAGACAGCTAAAGAAATTCATTAAACAAAGAACAGAGAGTGGCCTCGCAATAAACGTAATCCATGTGAACAGGTTTGGGGTGGAAACCAACAATAACTACAGGCAGCAATGCATAAATGTGCTGACACTTTCTCTTATGAGACTCAATTCTCACTTTTTGATAACTTTGCTACTTTTATTCACTTGGGTTACTCTCTCCCATCACAGTTTTTCTTCAGTTTGGGTTTGGAAACTTTCTGCTGTGGATCACAGTTATGGGTGGAGGTCTCTGAATTTATTAGCCCTGCCTCTGACAACAGCCCATGCAAGGGGCCAAAATGATTCCAAGCTTTTTTCCTCCAAAATGCTTTAAAAATCTGGAAGCTCATCCAAGTATTACATTAAAAGGAGGCTCTAAAGGGGAGCACCAAGGAATTTGAAAATGTCATAGAGTCGGTTGCCCTGATCTGTTGGCCATATGGCCCAAGAGCCCCAGCTTGTCTGCCAGGCAGAGTGGTTGTCTAATATCATTGCAAGAAGTCAAGAGATTATAATGCCATATAATACTAGATTTTCCATTTTAGCCTGGGAGAAAAAAAGATCTGTAAAAATATGACTTTCACATTACAATTTCACTTGAAATATTTATTACTGTTTGTGCATAGCTTCGGCAGTGGAGAGAATCTCCCATTACAGCTTTGTTATGACTATTTCAGTGAGGATCATCACTTACATCCACAAATGGATTTTGGTGCCTAAATATGTCTTCTGTTTAAAACCAACTTACAGACTTCTCTAACACTCATTGATGTCCTTCGTAGCCATCATATTCTCTTGCAGACCCATATTCTTCACGTTTCTATCCAAGCCCTGGATCTACCTCCCTGCTTCTGACCCTGATTACAGTCTGCTTCTTGCCAAATCTTGGGTTAATTCTATGTGTCTGACACAGACATGCTTTCCCAGCTCTGCAGTGTAATGATCTCAGGGAGTCTCTATACCTAACACAGCTCTGCAGTCCTGTAGAGAGAGCTAAGCAAGTGCGTTCTCTAGAAGGTGCCCTAACATGAACAGTCCAATGTAGACATGCTTTTTTTGTGTCTCCCACACCAGCTGTTTACTGGGCAGGAAGGAAAGAGCTGGAATGCCTTTGGTACAGTTCAATGGCTTTGTCTTTTGCTGGATGTCATGGATGGTTGGTTGGACATCTCCTCTTTTACTATCTTGAGGGTGACCCAGCTCTGGAGCAGGTTGCCCATGCCGGGTGTGGGGTCTCCATTCTTGGAGACATTCAAAATCAATGGGACTTAGTCCTGAGCAACCTGTTCTTGGAACAAGTAGGTGATACAGAATCATAGCATTACAGAATGGCTTAGGTTGGAAGGGACCTTGGAGTTCATCTACTTTCACCCCTCTGCCATGGACTGGGTTGAATATCCAACACCTGATCCTGTGGTACTTCACAGCTATCTCAGATTCCTGTTTTCTGAAGACCCACATCCCATTGAAGGGTGAATAACAAGTGAGATCCCTTGTTTTATGCAGGGTGGATAAATTCTCATGATATGTAATGTTTCTATGAAAGGCATATGCTAGTGTTAGATTACAGGATTCTGGGATAATATGAGCTGGATTTGATTTTAGGTAAGTCCTTGGAACAGAACTTTGCAATGCACAGAAAGCTATTAAATCATGGGCTGACCTTGCTGAGGTCTTCAGCTTCTTGTTCCTTTTTGCACACAGTTCCATAGTGCAGATTTGCATGGAGATGGTGTGGCACACTTTTATTTCCATCATACTGTTCTTTATTTGAGTGCTGTTTGGGTCGCTAGAGGCCAATTACAACCATGTAAAGCTGCCTGCCAGTAAACTCACCTGCAGAAGAGCTCCAGTCTGATGCTTATGTGAATATTATCTGTACCTGGCATGTATTCTTAGATGAAGTTTCAGTGCAGATCCCACTTTTCCCCAGATAAACATTTTCTAATTTATTCTTGAGGGGGTTGCTGACCCCCAACGACTGAGCTGAGGCACTTCCCAAGTAGGCCATGTCCCTTAGAAGAGCACAAACTGGTACCATGTTCAAGGAGTTCCTCAAACCCACTTCCCCAAAAGCTAGCACTACCAATTAAGTAGCTGTTAGAAGGTGCTAACCCCAGAAATGCCTGTTCCAAGCACAAACAAAACCAGAGAAGTCTCAGTGCTGCTGCTGCAAGTTTCAAAGGAATCCAAGGAAGCAGATTGATTGAGGCATTTGGATTTAGTCTGTCTGCAAAGGAAAATTTCAGCAACTTAACTCTGCCAGCGTAATTATACACCTACAAGTACAGCTCTTCACATGAGCACTTGTAGGCAGCTGAGTTTTTTTTTGTTTTGTTTTGTTTTATCTTGCATTGCATTCAAAGCAAAGACACTAAACTGGAAAAAGCATCTGTAGGAAGGAACTTGAGTGGGAGTTGTACTGGTAAAATTATAACGGTGCTATAATTATCCTGATCAATTTTCCATATAAAACAGACTTCAGAAGAACTCATTTGTTAAACAGTATGTAAGCCTCAGCCTTTACTCTTGTGGCGTCTCTGTTCACCAATCAACATAATGAACATAAGCAATTAAGGTGCACCAGGAACCTGGCTACATTTCCTGAAGGCATTTCCCAATGTCCAAATGCTTGATTTGCAAAATTAATGAGCTGCTAAGGTCCCTTGGTATAAATCAGCACATCTCCACTGACTTTGGCTGAGATCCTCTTACACCTACCAGCTGAAGTTGGGTTCTTTGTACCACGGTCTGCTCTAGGAAGCAGAATTATGGTTATTTTCAATATTTACATCTTGATCTTAGAAGTTAATTTGGACAATGTAACCAATGATTGAATTAAATAGCAGCCTCAGCACAACCATAAGAACTTGTGCTGAGAAAAAATGGCACTTTTCTACGGCATGAACTCTGCATAGTGAGGTGCCATTCTGTGTTCTACCCTAATGGCCAGTCTCAGAGACCCCAGTTTTCATCCAAACAAATTTCTTCCCACAAAACTACATAAAAGCTGCAGGATTTAGCCCCCCAGAAGCCAGGAACCGGCACTGCCTCCTCATTAGCAGTAGGATATAATAGTAGCTGTGGTACATTTGCCATTTGCTAGGTGAATGCCATTTAAATATATAAAAGATTCTGGTGCTCGATTGTTCAGCGGCAGAAAGCGAATTGATGTCAAGTCCTTTGCTCACAACTGTGTTGGCTAATGCTGCCCTCAGGGGGTGAGACTCTTTCTAAAACCTGAAGTGTTTATAGCTGATTTGAATGAAAGTGATTTGCTCAAAAACCTTCCCGGTATTTAGTGGTTTGAGCTTTGAAGAACCGGCCCTACTCCTACAAAGGATCTGATTTCAATTCTGTACTTTGTTCCAGAAAAGCATCGAGAGAAGAAAGAATGCAAGGAGCGGTGTGAGAGGTGCAGCTTGTCCTGTTTTAGCAGCAGTGTGACCCACAGCTTCATCCCCAGCTGCAGAGACCTGGCTTTGCTCAGGGGCAGCATGAATTTGTAGGCAAAAAGGGAGGACTTAGGGATCTGAATTTGCTGTCAGCATCCCTTCAAGAACTTCTGCTTAGGTGATATCGTTAATACAAGATTGATGATTGGACAGCCTTCACTGTTGTTCTCTTGCATGGATATTCTTATTGACACAGCTCTGGGCAATGCTGTGCTCATCAAACATCACACGAAAGAGGGCTTGTGCATCCCAATGCAAACTCCCTAAATTGTGAGGCAAGAGTTTTGGCCAACCCAAGAAGAAGACTGGAAATCCTAAAGGAGCAATGTTTACATAACCTCCTTGCAATGTTAAATGGATGATGAATTGTGGCTTTGCCATGGTCCTGATCTTATGTGTATGCAGGCTGCCCTGAGAGTAAAGCCTCCCATCTTATTGTGCTGGCAGACGACATCAGAGGCAAATGCTGAGGGGAATGGAAATACATGCTGAGCCTTCCCACCAATATTCCACTCCATGTTGTTGCCTTGTGACAGATGGCAACAGAGGGGTGGTCTGACAGAATGGTGCATGACATGGATGGGCACATGAAGCAAAGGTGTGTCATTGACTTTCTCCATCTGGAAAAATGGCACCCACTGACAGCCACTGACACTTCATGAACATTTATGGGACCAAAAAGTGGATGAGAGCACAGTGAGAGATGGATGATGTGTTTCAGGAGTGGCAACAGAGATGTGAAAGACAAACTACATTCCAGAAGGTCATACAGATTTTTACAAGCTCGTCATGCGGCTCTTGCTCATCAGTGGTGAAAATGCAGAGCTAACAGTGGTAACAATGTTGAAATATAGCATTTTGTAGCCGAGAATTTGCCCTATCAAATAGTGTTGTTGTGCTGTTTGCCTCTGTTGTAGTTTTCAAGGAAATAAACAGGAGGCATTACTTTCAGAGCAACCTACGGATTTCCTGGCACCAACGTATTTGTTGATCTCGTGCCATATCAGAAAAGTGACTGCAGCTCTGGTATTGAGCTGCCACCATGTAGTATGGCAGGGCTATTGGGGGCTTCCAAACAATGTACGAGGTAAGCCAGCAAGGTACTTCACTTTGCCAGCTCTCAAAATAACCCCACAATTAGGGAAGTAAGGAAAAAACATTCTTATGAAGCCCACTGCCTCAGAGCATCACTGAGGCTCTGGGAACAGAAGACTGGAAAAGAGTTAGGAACTACCCTGAAGAATGGAGACCATCCATGAGTCTCTGGGGAATGATGTGAATGGAACAAGTATTTCTGTGTCTGGGCACAGCAGTACGCATTTAGAGGTTGGTCAAAATTCCTTGATTTCTATATATTTACTGATATCCTTTTCACCTGGCTCTTCTCCTCTAACAAATCTGCCTCGTGTCGATCAGTACCAGGCATGATGGACCAAAGACTGAAATTGTGATAAATGGAGACTACCATTACTGGTCTTGGGGTTGATTTTCCTCTGTAGGCACTGATTATTCACGACTTCGACAAAAAGTGAAGTTTTGGACTCTAAATCTCACACTAAGGCAAGAATTTTTAATGTTTTCCTGGGTTAAAGCCCCATCACAAAGAAGAATCAGAACGTAACAAAAAAGAAAGGGAACAGTAGTGAAATTTCAGTTTGGTTTTGATAGCAGCTGTTAGGTGGTTGCTCTATTAGCAACAAGGAGCAACTGCATTAGTGGGGATGGGTAGGTTGTGGCAGGACTGATAACACTGTCGGTGGTATCCAAGAGGACACTGTTCTTTTTGTACATTAGTGAGAAGAGAAAGATCAAGGAAGGATTTGATATGCTATTCAAGTAAAGTAGGAGATATCAATAGGTGACACGAAGGTGACTGAAAGGTTTAATGCCTCTTTGGCATTCACTAAAAAAGTCACATGCAGTCAGACAGAGACCACAATTAAAACTTGTGCTAAATAGAAAGTTGTCTGCCTTGAATAAGGTTGGAACAAAGAATGTGTTCCTAAGGAGGCATTCACAAATTGTCTTGGCCTGATGAATTTTGCCTCAGTTTTGTGCAATTAATGAAATCTCAGATTTCAGGCATTTATGTAGGATGGGCAAGGTGCTGAAATACTGGAGGAAAGCAGCAACGTGACAGGAATGTAGAAAATAAAGGCTGAGCCCCAAAATCATTATCTCCCCAACTTTGCTCCTGCACAGATTATTGCAAGGAATAGGAAAGAGGATAAAATACATATTTGGATTAAACAAAAGCAAATGTTGTTTATTTAAGAGAGTTATTTGGGCAACTGTACTTTGAGAACATGATTTTAAGTGCTCACATTCTCTTGAAGAAGTGAGAAAAAACAAAATCTGAGTGAATTCACAACAGGTGGTGCACAGCAAAGGATCAAGGAAGTCGTCCTCAGAGGTTAAGCTGAGGGATGCAGAGAGGTTCCACACAAACAGACGTCCTCAGAACGGGGTGATGTAGTGGGAATGTGCATTTTAAAGCCTTGGAAGGCATCGAGTCCAAAGGATCTGTAAACATGTCCAAAGACAAATATCTTGGAAAAATATGAGAGTCTGAAAAGGATAAAAAGTGCGGAACAGCACTGCATGGAGAAAAGGATTTGGCAAGAGGTAGAAGGGTACATGAGCAGGGATATTCTGCTGCTGCAAAAAGAGCAAGCTGCATGCAGGCATTTACAAATGGGTATTCCATCCTCTTAGATGTGGACCGCAGCCAACGCTCTCCTCAGTGCTGAGCTGGGATCCAGGCTTGGGTCACTTTAGGAAAAGTTTGCATAGGTCCTGAGGAAAGGGATGAAGATGATGAGAATCTAGAAAGCTATGGGCTGCTTAAGCTCTGGTAGGAGGGGTGAGGAAATGAGAACAGAACGATGCTCATTCCAAGGACATCTTCAAAAGGAGAGTGAGAATAGAGGGCTGAGATTGGACCAGGGAGGATTTCATACAGTCAGTGGGAAAGCCTTCCTGAAGGTAACTAAGTACACAGATTTCTCATAAACTGTGAAGTGCCTGTCTTTGACAGCCTTAGAAAAAGACAAACCTATGAGATGGGGCTCATCTGGTCCCGGTGCAAAAGATAGACCAGAAAGTTCTGTGATGACCATTTGACTTCAGCTGTGAAGCACTCTGTTGTTTTACTGCAGCCTTTTAACACGAGTTTTATACTCCCATCTCTGCATGGCTGTAATCACAGATTGCATACATGGCTTAACCATTTGGCTCTGTACAATCTCTGCTGGCAGAAGCACTTGGGAGGTCATCGGTGGCATCTGTTTGGCAGCAATGGGACTATAGGGAAGGGTGGGAACTTTTCAGGGGCGAGACCACTGTGAAATTGCATCCTTGTGTTTTGGAGATATACTGAGTGAAGGTTCAGCAGCACAGAGACTTTTTGAAGAGCCCAGCACATTTCCAGAAGGAGCTGCATTTCTTGTGGTGTGCAAATAGGCCAGGCTGAATGTCCTTCATAGAACAAGGACACTGAAGCATTTCAGATGCAGAATTTACAGCATTTTTAATGACCCATTCTTTACTCACATTCATTATTTAGGTCTGACTGTTTCAGAAACCTGAGTATTTCTCTGTATTCTTAGAGACAGATACCATTGCTGAATTGGAAGTTTTTCATCCGATATTTACCTTGAGCTGACCTCCATCTCTCCTGCTTTGAGCGCTGATGTACATTAAAACAAATCCAGAGCTGTTGCCTTTTTCATTCTGTGTTGAAGAGCAGAGACTCTAAGGCCTTTTCTATCACTGATGGAGCCAGAGTTGGTTTCATAGGAGGCCACAAGATGCTCAGAGGGCTGGAGCACCTCTGCTACAAAGAGAAGCTGAGAGTTGAGTTCAGGCTGGAGAACAGAAGGCTCCAGCAAGACCTCACTGTGGCTTTCCAATACATAAAGGGTTCCTACAAGAAAGATGGGGAGGGACTCTATTAGGTGATTGGACAAGGAGCAACAGTTTCAAACTGGAAATGGTGGGTTTTGATTAGATGTGAAGAGGAAATCCTTTCCTCAGAGGGCAGTGAGGCCCCAGCAGTGCTGCCCAGAGCTGTGGGTGCCCATCCCTGGAGTTACACAAGGCCGTGGATGGGCACTGAGCATCCTGAGCTGGGGGGAATTGTCCCTGCCAGGGGATTGGAACTGGGTGGTCTGTAAGGTCTCTTCTAGTCCACACCATTATATGACTGTATGATAAGTTAGTGTTAAACAAGTTACACCTTTATCTCACTGAGCATTTGAATCTCTTTGTGTCATGAGTGCTCTTCAGGTCCATAGAATGCTGAAGGGAAGCCCACCCTGCTCTTCACCTCTGGCACACTCAGATTTCACCTAACAGCCATCTGCTTTCAACAAAGCAAGACCAGCTGCAAGCAGCATGTTGTTCCTTAGTGAACGCCCCAAGAGCAACTCCACAGCCCTACCTCCCAGATGTGCCACACTATGCAAAGAAACAGCTTAGGTCTGGAGAAGTCAAACCAAGAACTGGCAGAGGGACACAGTGGAAGCAGAATACACCCTACTCTGAATTAAGGAACTTGGTTCATCAGTCCAGAATACTGGATATCTTCCTTTTGCTACCTCCATCTTGGTCTTTGCAGGGCTAGATGTCTTTGCTCTTGTATGTCTGCACAGCATGGAGCCAACCAATAGAGGGTCTGAATTTGATGATCTCAGAAGTTTTTTTTTTTTTTGCACCTACAATGTTTCTGTGATTCTGTGGTGACATTAGAGGCTGTGAGATGGTGACAGACACGTTACATAGTGCTGACTCAGCACCATTTCCACCTGAGCTCAGGTGGAAATGTTGTGTCATGGTTACTGGAATTGTCATCCGTGCTGAAAGCAAACATTCACCCATCTCTTGGAAAGTAAGTCTTTGAATTAAAGTCAGCCTCCACATCGTCTGCAGTAAGAGCTCAGCAGGCAGGTCTGACTGAATCCTGCCACTGGCTGCAGCTGTGGGCTTCAGGTTATATTGGTGTAATGGGCAGCTGGAAAGGGGCCAATACAGGGAGACATTGAGGCTCCCACGTAGAGACAGTTGTTTTAGCTCATGTTTCTTATTTTATGAGTTTTAATGCATTCATTTTAATTTCTTGCTGTGGTAAAGTCTTTAAAGGTTGCATGTCAGAAATGCGCATAGAAGAATGTCAATCTTGCATGGATTCTGTAGATGGAGATAGTGTTTTATGACCTGAGTCTGGGATGGAACGACAGGGACAAGTCTCATCCTGCATCTGCAGGTACGTAAGAAAAAGCCTTTTACCTTTATAACAAGTCTGAGCTGCAGCCTGAGTTCTGGAAAAAAAAATGACTGATGGGGACCTAGCAACCTTTGGTATTTTAGTTCTCATTTTACAGTATCCATAGGCAATTAACATTCTGCAACCTCCTTCAGAGGTACTCGTGCTCCTTTAGAAATACGTATGTTCTTTTCGGGAATCTGACAGATTCTGCCAAGTCACTGTGTCACTTCAATTCAAAATGTTCAGAACTGCTGTTTTCCAGTCAGGAAAAAAATTAAAAAATATATATTCCTGTTTCGGAGGTTTATAGCTTGGCACAATCCAGCTCTGAGGGAATTCTTATGGCTGTGCTCCTAAAAATCCCAATGGAAATGGGATAGCTATGAAAGATGAGCATCCCCACTCCTTTGCTATCCAAAGGAGACCTGCAAGTGAATCAGAACTGTGTGGGTTGAGCGTCCAGCAGTGTTTCTGGCTTTGAAAATACATTTGATTTCATATCTCTGTGGATATCAGACAATATTCTGCATTGTGGAGAGAGTGTAGAAATCGTGTGTGTGAATTCCAGAACAGTAAGTGAAGGAAAAAAAGCCTCTAAGGAAATAAAATCTTTAAGTGGACTTTCAGAATTTAATGCTGGCTTTGTTTGATTGCAAATGAAAACCATGTGGAGGCTCTGCAGAAAAGATCTTGTGGA
This sequence comes from Phasianus colchicus, assembly GCF_987193195.1. NCBI lineage: Eukaryota > Metazoa > Chordata > Aves > Galliformes > Phasianidae > Phasianus > Phasianus colchicus. The sequence continues at coordinate 3,521,524 of NC_143454.1, read as the reverse complement.
TATTTTCTTTTTTTTCTTACTCTAAGAGGTCTTTCAAGATTAAATGCTAAAAGATACTGGTCTATGCATGCAGATGGGACACTGAGGCATAGCTAACTGCAGTGGTGTGCCATTCAGTAACGTGAGAAATCTCTGCCTTTAACGGAGGTGAAGGGCTCCGAAGGCACAGTTTGGAATGAGATGCAACCCATTGGTGCTCTTTGGGTTTATTTTTCCTGCCAAACCTTAAGACCTGAGAACCTATAGCTATGTGGATGGGATGCGGGATTTGTTAATGGTGTTTCTAAGCATGAGTTAAATGTGGCTGAAGATATTTTATATGTTCCAAGACCTCCATCCTGACATGCTAGAAAGACAAAACCCGCAATGTTTTCTCCTCTGCTCTGTGGGTGTCTCAGGATTTCTATTTAAAGATGATCACAGATTTTCCTGTTCCTGGACTGTCATCTCTTTGCCGACCCCAGCCTGCCCCGTTAGCTCAGAGAGGTTCTGGTGTTTGACAACCAGCAGAAAATTCCTGTCCACCCTGATTTCCTTCAGCAGCTTTCATTTAATTAGGTCCTCATTAAAGCGCCTTTGTCCAGACAGCACCTTATCTCCATGCCCATCGATTGTTCCTGGCTCACAGGTAATGGTTTTTTAACCTTTAAGTTAACACTATTCTATACATCCAGAAGAAAATCTATGAGGGAAATGACTCTTGGAGCAGAATTGAAGGGCACGGAATGGGAACAGGAACAGATTCTGCTGCCAGACCCTCCAAAAAGGGAACTTTTGCCCAGATACCATCACACAGCAGATGCTTCAGAGCTGTGCCCTGCTGGGCCCTTTGTAGGACACAGCCAGACTGAATGGGCTGGAATGGGATGCCTGGAACTCTTCAAGAGTGGATTAGAATGTGATGGGAATTGAACTGCACCTAGCAGGCCAGGCAACAGGTTCTGTTTGTCACAGAATCACAGATTGGCCTGGGCTGAAAAGGCCCACAATGCTCATCCAGTTCCAATCCCCTGCTGTGTGCAGGTCGCCAACCAGCAGCCCAGGCTGCCCAGAGCCACATCCAGCCTGGCCTTGAATGCCTGCAGGGATGGGGCATCCACAGCCTCCTTGGGCAACCTGTTCCAGTGCATCACCACCCTCTGGCTGAAAAACTTCCTCCTCATATCCAACCTAAACCTCCCCTGTCTCAGTTTAAGACCATTCCCCCTTGTCCTATCACTATCAAATTTTATTGTCAGGCTGTTTGTGCCCTATTTCACTGGATGCATGAGCCTGGTCCCTACAGCTTTTCCTGATTGCTTTTCCTTTCCTTATTGGCAATGAGTGTTGATGGTGTTGTGTCAGTTGCCCTTGGAGAAGACCAGCTTCTTAATCTATTCATTGAATTTCAACCCAACTTGCAGTTGGTCGTCAGGGATCCCATATCTTTGTGAGCCCATGCTCCATTCTGGCAGCACTCTGTGTCCCCCCATCCCCTCTGCTGAGGCAGGGCACAATGGGAGCAGAGCCAGCCCCATTCAGATGGGATTTCTTTTTTTCTTTTCAGTGAGAGCTAGATCTGAGATTCATCACAAAAAGCTATAGGGTATTATTCTATTTTTTTATTAAATGGGCTTTCTTTCTTGTGAAGTTCCCTCAGTACCTCCCAAACAGGCCAGCAGTCACCATCACCTTCACCTTCCAGGTCACACAGCTCAAGTTCTCCAAAGCAGCACAGATTTGGTGATTGCCACGAATTGTTTTGTCATGATGATCAGATACGCTTTGCCCTTCCAACAAAACTGCTAACACCATCTGCCTGGCTTTTTGCCTTTTCTTCACATAGCAAGAACTGTAACTTCACATAGTAGGACTGTAGAATCATTTGAATTAGAAGGGACCATAAAGGCCATCAGGTCCCACTCCCTGCAGTGCACAGGGACACCCACAGCTCCAGCAGTGCTCAGAGCCCCAGCAGCCTGAGCTTGGCTGTCTGCAGGGATGGGGCATCACCACCTCTGTGCAACCTGTGCAGTGCCTCACCATCTTTGTATGCAATTATTCTTTCTAATTCTTCAAACTTTCAGAAAATAATTGATTACTCAGTGAAACATCATTATCAGCAGAGAACTGGAGAAACTCAGTGGGCTAAATGACTGGTGGCAGTGTTCCTTCTTAAAGCAGAATCATTGTGTGAGGCACAGGACTGCTTGAGTGGTGATGTTCGATGCCACGTGGCCAAGTGTGTGTGAAAATGTGTGTGTGTGTATAAACACTTGCGGGTGTTTTTTTTAAATCAGCACAGCATGCAAATATATATTTCTGCTGAAATTATGTTCAAACAGTCAAAGTAGAAACAGATGTATTGAAAATATAAATACAGGGCTTGATAAATATTTTATCATCAAATATTTCAGAAATGTCATCTTTAAAAACATGAAAATTCAGCCTCAGGAAGACCAAAATATTTAATCGCTCTCAAGAAGTTCTTAAAAGGAAATCTCTTTCTATCAAATTCCTTCTGAATAAAAGAATGAATTTCCAGGTGCTGTGAGCTATATTTATTTTAATCAAAATCAGTCAGTTAAAGGAGATAGAATAATCAGTGAGGTCATTATTAAGTGAGATAACAACTTCTGAATGAATACTCTCATTAATCTAATTATAAAATGGAATGGTATCCTACTAATCAGGCTGTTAATTGAATCACAGAACATGTAAGGCTGTAATCACAGTTATTCGAACCACTCCAGGCTCAAAGCACAAAGGAGACCCAGAACCTCTGGCAAAGACCACATTTGCTCTGCAGAGTGGTTTCTGGCTGACAGTGGGGTTTGGAGGAGGCATGATTTCTTAGAGGAAGCTGTTCAGATGGCAACACCTGAACATCAGACACATGGCCAGCAGGAGCGCCCTGGAAGCTGCTTGGTGCTGGAGCACACTCCTCTTGTTCACTGCTGGCCAGTTATCCTTGGCTTGTAAGGTGCAACCAGACTGTGTTTCATATCTGCACTCTCTGCTCAGCTCTACAGAGGAGTATTGTTCCTTTTCCAAGCCCCTCTCTTTTCTGTTTGTAGGGTGGGAGCAGAAAATGCTGCCAGTCCACCTCACCTAAGTCACCAGCAGAGGTGGTTCTGTGATGGAGTGGTGGCTGTGAGCAAAGGAGGGGCTGCTGATGTTGTCTGCTTGGACCTGTGCAAGGCCTTTGACATGGTTCTGGGCCACATTCTTATCTCTAAATTGGAAAGAGATGGATTTGAAGGCTGGAGAGGTTGGTGGATGCCTGATCCATGGAGGCAATCAATTCTGGGTTGGATGGGATCTTGGGCAGCCTGACCTGGTGGTTGGCAACCCTGCCCATGGCTGGGGGATCTGTAGATGGATAATCTTTAACATCCTCTCCAACCAAAGCCATTCTGTGATTTTCTGAGATTGCTTTGTTCCGGATGGAAAGCTAAGAATTCTGCATCTCTAATTGGTACCAGGTGAGTGAGGAATGCTTGCTTGTTTTAGAATATATACCAACAAATATATGCACTGGAGCTTGATGAAAAGCTAAAATGACATACCCCTGAGTGAGCTTTCCAAACAGTATAACAGCTTTTTAAACATTTGAGAAGAAAGATAACATTGTACAAATTGTATAGAAAATAGGCAGCAGCAGCACTGCACCAGCCAGGAATGCATTTCAAGGGGAGAGGAGGTGTATTTCTTTCCTAGGTATCACCCCGTGTCTTCCTACATTTTTTGCTCATAAATTCTTTTCAAAGTCTGATCTTGCAATCTATTTCTTTGAGGAAACAGAGAGAGAGAGAAAGAGAAAAGGATTTTTCTTTGAGTTATTAACGCCTGCTAAGAATTTTCACAGCTATTAGTAAAAACAGAGGATTTTATTTCACTTCAGCAGATACGGGAGCCAACTGATGTCCCACCAGACGTGTTTTGAAATTTCCAGTAAAAATACATTGTCACAAATAATATGGAAAGAACAGTTCATTACAACACTCAGACTCAGTGTTTTCTATTCTCTGTGTTCCACAGCCTGGTACACTCAGCTTTTGAAATACGAAATAAATCTTGATTGAAAAAAAGGAAGAATGGTCACTTGGAACCTATACCATAATAAATCTTCCTTCCTGAAAGATTTTTGTCATCTCCCCTGGATCATGGCATGAAGATCCTATGAGAGATGGAGTAAGTATGAAGGAAGGAGGGGTGTAGGCTGAGGGATCAGGTGGGAGCTGCACAGAGGTCGGGTTTGTTTTCTAGTGCTGAGTGCTGAGTAAGGAACAGACATTGTTATTTTCTATTTTTTTATATGAAAGCTAAGAATGTCTTGAGTAACTTAAAGCAAGTGCTTGTTTTTGAGACTGTCTGGGACCAGGCACACCAATGGGATGTTCACGGACAGAGGATGCATGACAGCACATGAAAGATGCAACATGATGGATTGGAAGATGTGGTTGCACACATAAATCTCCTCCTATCTGAGGCCTCCATACCGCATCATAAATCTTTCTTCTAATTAAGAGTGACCAGAAATGCTAAGCAGAATATGATCTGGCCTTGCACTGATAGCCTACCATGAGGACGCCTTCAGCCAGTTCTTTTCACTTTGAAACCCATTCACCATTTCACAGCATGATCTCTGAAGCCAAGCTGGTCTGATGTTCCCAACACCAGCAGCTGCCTCTTCGATGCCTTCTGTGACTCAGAGGAAGAGTTCAATGAGTGAGAGAAAAAGTCTCTCCTGTGAGAGATGGGAATTGGTGTTTAAATAGTTTGTATCACCAGTGAGGAATGACTGAGGTGGGCTGCTGGAGAATCTGCTGGAGACTGTTGCACTACCATGAGTCTCAGGGTACCATTCAAATTTGGAGTTGAAGCTTCCATCATTTATGAAAGTTTTTAGCCCTTCATAGTAGCTCTGCTTTCCATAATTCCATACATCATGCCATACTGGACAACGTCTTGATCACAAGTTCAGTAGAGGGTGAATTTGTTGATCAGCTTAGGGAATTTTCATTTGGAAAGTCACATGCCTGACTTGAGAAAGAAAGCAATCAGTGTTCCCCTCTTGAGATACTCCACTGATGCACATCATTCTCTAACACTGTAGTAACTGACATATGGGCATTTCTGGAGAAATTAAAGCTACAGTTCAAGAACATTGAGAGCAGTTTGAGAGCATTGAAATCTGGGATATCAAACACTTATGTGGGAGCATTAGCCAAGATGTAATCCTGCTTGCCCAAATCAGCCTAATAAACGGAGAGAATTCTAAGTGCAGGTTTCTCCTGCCAAGCTATGCCCCAGGCCATGCTAAAAGCTTGAATGTTTCCATGGAAAGTATCCAGAGGCAATGGTCCAGCATCAAAACTGATTTCATTTGGCTTGTTGAGGGGAATGAACTTCCAGACTACGGTGGCTTCTTACTTACAGTAGTTGGAGGTGGTTTTAGTCTTATCTCCAATATTTACCACCATCATTTCTGTGCTTTTGGGAATTGGAACCTTTTGTGGATTCAAACATACGAAAAGTATGTCATAGTATAACATCTGAGGGTGGAAATGTCATCTCCTTTAACAAGTTATAAGATTAAACTCAAAGCAACCTTATTTCAATTCCCATCAAGATGCCATACAAACAGACCCTCCCAAGTGATAGCGAGGATGAACAGATCTTGCAGAAGCCAAAGGTGCCTCAGAAGAGATTTCAGAGGCTTGGTTGGCTTCTCACTCAGCAGGTTGGACTTTGTCTGGCTGTTAGAGCCATCCAAATTCATCTTCAGAGCCCTATTTAAGGACTGATACCAACAGAATGACTTTTAGTGCATTTGTCATCACTTCCCTTAGGCCACACTGCATTGCAGCACTCATTTATGAGGGAAACTATGGAGTTGGAATACAGTAGATGCTTTCACCAGCTGCCACAGTCACTGCAACTTAATTCCCTCAGCCCCACTGCAGAGCCCCTTCCTACAATTTACCTTATCCAAACCCATTACATCTCTCTCCTGCCCCACACCATTCCCACCTATGGACTCCAAACCCCCCAGTGCTCCAGGCCTTCCTCTCTCCCCTTGTCTCCAGCACAGCCCTCTCTCCCCAGACCCCAGGGAGATCTTCCCTGTCTGCCCTGCCCATCAGACAACCCTCATGGCATCACCTGGGGTATGCATCACCCCTGTCCTGCCCCTTGACCCCCACCCCACAGCAGCAAAGATCAGGCTCCAGTTCTGTAGAGGTGAAGGCAGTGATCAGCTGCACCAAGGGCCAGGGGCAAGCTTGGCCTCAGAGCAGGCAGAGCTGCTCCCAACACTCTCAGAGTGCTGAGTACACACTGGGGCACTGCTACCACTGGAAAAGTTTTGCAGAAGGCACTGACAAGGCACGCAGGGCCAAATTAGGCTGTGCTTGCTGCCATCAGCTTAGCTGACTTGCTGGTGTGGGTGTGTATCTGCAAGATAAAGGGTGAAGCACTGGGGATAAAGAAAAAAATCCACCATTATTAAACATTCCCTCCCACCATTTACCAAATCACATAATACTGATACTCTCACTATTTTGCCTCAGGAAAGGCATGGTGGGTTAAAATTAACAGTGATTCTATATTCATTGCAAGCTCCTAATTAACCAGGCTGGGCCGTACTGCTCCAGCCAGATAATTCCCCAATATTTAGCCATTAGTTCTTTCCAATTTGGCCTGCTGCTGCTTCTGGCAAGTTTTGTCTCATAAACAATTACGCTGAATGCCAGATGTCCCAATAGACTGCTCTACTTTCACTCGCGGCTGTCTCATCAGGCCAGCTTTGCTGGAGCTGGGGAGACAGTTTGACATTTGACATCCATGTGTGTATAAAGCGAAGGGTCAGTCAGAATCCCAGCGAGGACTTTTAATTACAGCTGAACACACACACGTATCACAGCTATTTTCTGCGCCTACGTTTCATGCTCCAAGGAGGACCCGAGCTCCTGCCATCCCCTTTTTCTTCTTGAGTTTGATTTGCACGGGAGAAGGGTTTGGAGATGGTGACCTGGATATGGGGACGGGCAAAGGGTGTATCAGTGTAAAGCACACTGATAAAGCACGTATTATACTCTGCAGGGAGGAGTGGTTGGACCAAAGTACTGTTTATTATTTACTTCAAAGCAAACTTCACAGAAGATGTGTCTATTACATGAAGAAACTTTAAGAGCTGAAAGGGCTTCATTTACCTTAATGCAGAGGAACACAGTTCCCAGCTGAAATTTCCTGAAAGAGTCCCACGAGATTCAGAAAGAAGCAAAGAATGTGCATTTTAATATAATATTCTTTCAGATTCTCACATGAAACACCGCATGTTTTTATGCTCAGTGCAGCAGCTTACTTTTATTTTAAAATAAACAAGCTCAGGTTTAATGGAAGGGCATTTGTTGACAGACAGATTAATTTCTCGCTGAAGAAACACAGAAAAAGCACAGGTAAATTCCTGAGACGAGTGTATTTTAAGATAAAAGGCTGATGGCGTTTCATATTCCTGAGCTGCTGGTTTAAGCAGACGTGAATTGATCCAGCTGGAGCAGTTGAAGCTGGTTCTAGGGCAAATAGCGTGGTGGTACCCATGGGTACGGGTTGTGGAGATGTGATGGCACACAGGAATGAGATAGAATTTTGCTGTCATTTATTATCAAGTTGAGAAATACAGGAGTTTTTCTACTCTCTTGGAATTACTGAGATACTCTACAGATGTCCATCCCGGCCCTAATCAGACAGAAGCTGGTATGCCTGCTCCTAATGATTGACATGGTCTAACTTAGGTCATGATCCAGGAAAAAGTGAGCCCCTTCAAATGTCATAAAATGCACTTCTGATAAAAGTTTGGTAAACTTCTGAGGTTCTCCCAAGTGCCTGTCCTCTCTCTGCCCCTAGAATCAGGTTCTGCTTGGAAAGCACCAAAAGGAAATGCCATTTCTTCCTCCTACTGGAGCTGTTCTGGCTGGAGGAGGGGTTAGTCCCCTTCCATTGGAGCCAGCACCACAACACACTGCATTCTGCAGGCTGTTCTACCCCAGGTGTGACAGGTGATGCAATTTCCTCAACATTCTCCCACCAACAGGGAACGATGCTGCATTATATTTGACTGTCAGAGACAGTTACCAACAGAGATTTATGTTGGATTATTTTAGTTCTGACAAAAGGAGGGCTTTATTTATTAGTCTGCAGGTGAGGCTCTTGGTTTCAAAGGGCAGATAAGCCAAATGGGCTAAGATGACTGCTCTGAGTAGCTCAGAGACATAAGTAAGAAAGCAGCGGGAAGATATTGAAATTCATTGCAACAGAGTCTGGAGCGGGCTCCCAAAGCAAGTGGAAAAATCCTGGGAGTTTGGGCTCCAAGTTTAACACAGCAAATAACCTCATCCAAAAGTCTGTTAGAATGGAGTAGATGGGCTGCAAGGACAAGAAGAGACAACTGAGCAGCAAATAAACCTATATCTTGAATCTCAGAAAGTGTAGGAAAAAAGTGAGAATTGGTAAAAGTCAAGCTGAGTTAAAGATGAACTGAAGTGAATTGTAAAAGACTTGTTCGTGTTATGAATAAAAAGAGAAGAAAGAAAGGAAGGTATTTGCTGATCGGTGACGGTGAAGATTAAAGATTTTTTTGGATATGGTCCCAAAATTACAGATATACTTTGTGTCAGATTTCACTAATGAAGGAGATGCTGAACGCAGAAGCAACAGCAGGATGCTGCTGTGAGCCAGGGCTTGGAAAGGGAGATGGTCACCTCAATGGAGGAGTGACTTCCGAACAACTTGGAGCACAGGAGGGAGCTGAGGGCTGTGCAGTCTGTCTTGGACTACTGAAAATAGCCAGAACATCAAATCCAGACCCAGCCATATCATCAAATCCAAATCCACCCATAGATCTACCAAGTTTAGGGTGGCACTGGAGAGAAGAATAGGTGTGGGTGGGAGGAAAAGAGCAGTCTGGCACCTATCAATTTGATCCCTGCGGTGTCTGAGATGCTACAGCTGATTTGGACAGAGAGAAATTGAAGGTGTGGGATAAATGAAGAGAGGCTGGAACCTAACACAGATTTATTAAGCCAGATGATGCAAGACTAACTGGAGAACTTTGAATAAAAAAGTGGTTTTCTCAATAAAAATAATGTTGTGCTTCTAATTAGTGACACTGGAGGAGTTCTGTGTCAAATAGGAAAAGATTATTTAAATTACAGTAATGGACAGAGGGAGCAGATGGGTGTCAATCAGGGAAAACACTCTTTTGTAGTTCTGCCAGAAGGTCTCCATTTCCCTCACATCCCTGCTTGTCCCATATCTTCACCTCTGACTTCTCAGAGCATTCTTCTCCTTTGCTCACCCCAGAATATTTCCAGATCCTTTCCTGCACCCCCCTGAACATCTTCCATATCAAGTCCACTGTGGTGTATTCATCAGTCACTAAATTTTGTGCATCTCTTTGTGTGATGCCCAAATTCAAAATTCACGAACAGTATTTCAAGAAAACATTGGTCACATATTCTGCTGTCTCCACGTGAAAAACTACAGAAGCATCCGCACTGGAAAGTCACTTGGATGGAAAAAAACAAAACATCCACCAACCCTGTCAGATTCAGCCAATGGCTATCAGCATCGCAAACATTTGTCTTCCAAATGTCTTCTTAAATAGCTCAGCTTGCCGCAGCACAGTTATACTGCCTCCTCCCTTGCTCTGTCTGGAGTACTGTATATAGATATACATACAGATGGGCGGAATCTAGCTGGTGTTCCTTGACCATTGCTTCTGTTAGTGGGAGGGAGCCTGGCGGACATCTCAGCGCCCAGGGCACGGCACCATGGACAGTGCCTGCAGCAAGGCCGCCTGCAGGACCAATCCATGCCCCCCGCGAGCATTATCTTCTTATTATAAGAGGGAGAAATAATTAATTAACCAGTTAATTAAACTTTCTTTGCTTTTTATTCCAGTTCAACTTGTAATTTAAAACTAGCACGACAGCTAAGATAACAGTAATTAGGAAGGCAGTCAGGTATACACTGGGATTTCAAGATGAAATTTGCGACCTAGAAGAAAAATTGAACCAGAGGCCCTTGTCTACCTTATCAGAGTCATTTTCTTCTTCTTCTGGGGCTGGGACAGCATTATAGCACCTGTGTTTCTACAGGAGGATAAAAGAAAGGGGATCTGCCTTTCTGCAGACTGAGCAGAGCGCACTGGACAGGTTCCCAGTAAAGGCAATGCCCAGAGATGCATTGCGAATGCATTTTGAAGATTTTTAATACCTCTGAAACTGAAAAAAATACCCAAATATTTCTTCTTCTCCCCTCGAATTATTAGGAAATAATTCAAAGCTAGGTGAAAGTTCTTGCTGGTGATAATGATCCTACACCTGTCACAGTTCCTATATACTTGGAGCCTGTCCGTGCACTGATCAATGTCAAAATAACCATTTCTGTGCTTTTTGCATGCTTGAAAACTTTTCAGAACGGTACCATCATCAGTAATTATTTTTCCTCTTATATTTATGCAACATATTATTGTGACTTTAAAATTTAAATGAAGAAGGAGTTTGGGACATAGGACATTGTATAATGTATTCGCTCATCTGCATATTAGAATTCAGAAAGCAACAAATGATCATTTATTTTTATTATAAGGGAGCTGACAGAACTGCTTTACGCTTCAGGTTGCCTGACAACTCTGCTTTAAAACATCATTCTGAATTTCTTAAAGCCTTGCCAGATCCTGAGCATTTTGTCAGAAACTTTCCAAGCCGAGTTCCTGCCTCAGACTGCTGCTTTTAATACATATATTCTTTGGAAACTGGAACTCAAATAGGTCGCTTGTCTCTTCGGACACAATTGAGGGAAATATATTGCTATGCTAATGTCTAAAAGCTCTTGAAGTTTGTGTGTGTGTACGTTGAATGGCTCCGATAGCTTCATGGTTGGGAAGTGTGACAGTCTGGATAGATGTGTGTTTTATTGCTCCTATGGATAACAGCCAGATGTGTGTGTATTGTGTTCTACAAGACAGAATAATCTTCAGGGCATGGAAACCTGCAGAGAATATTTGCTGTATCTTCATGTCTCCATGACAAAGGTGAAATCTTCATCTGTGGTGCAGAGCTGCTTGGAGAGCGGAGGGCTTTGAGCTGAGCACACCTCTGCCCAACTACGTTGTCCTCCATAGAGCAGGAAGATGGGGACAGTGCATGTAGACATGCTGTGGAGGGACCCACATCTGTGTTCTGCTCCCAGGAGCAGGTCAGGAGCTGCCAGCAGGGAGGAAGGGGCTCTGTGCTGTGCACACAGGATGACTTCAATGGGTTCCTGGGCGTTTCCCATGACTGCATACCTTTCTATTAAAAAAGACTAATTAGAATTTTCTTTCTGCATTTGGCTTTGGAAAAAAAATTAAAAATGCATAAGCCCCTCTGTACTGCATATGTATATTTTATTGCTGTATAATTGGGATCTTCATTAGTTCCCTGGGTGGCGAAGTGACAGGCTTTTCATGTGATACAGACACTAATGCATTGCGATACAGTTCTTTTATTTTTTTTTTTTCTGAGATGCTCATTGCTAAACACATGCAATACTCCCTAATAAGGATTTATGCATAAAGCCTCTTTTTCTGGGCAACGCTCTCCACTGTAGCACCATTGAAAGACTGTGACTGCAGCAGGAGTGGGGGCGGGAGGGCCACTTGGAGATGGAGAAAGTATTAATCACGTTAATCCCAAACCCCAGGGTATAATTGCTACTGCTCTCAAAACAAAATGTTACTTTTATCTAAATTACTAAAGTGGGAAAAGTGCAATCCAGCTTAATTTAGCACTGGTTGAGAGGGAAGGGAGCAGCAGGGCTCTGGGCACCAGTGCTGTCCCCATCTCTTTGAGGACCTGAGATCTTCCAAAGCCAGAGGAGTCCCACCTGGAACCATCAGGGATAGGAGGGAGACCAAAAGGCTGATGAAAACCTTTAGGTGAAAGGTTGCCAACCCTGTGAGGGAGAGGAGATTCCCAAACATCTTCTTCATCTCTTTTTCTGCCAGAATTCAAGATCCTCCTTCCCTCGTGAGCCCGAGGAAGTTTTTCTTTCACTACTCAAGACCTTCACAATTCAATTTCAAGTTTAATATGCTGATTCGTATTGCAAATCAAAACAAAGATGCTTTTGTCTTGCTTCAGAATGATAATTTCAAATGAAATTTCTCATTCTAAAATTACCATGTTTAATAAAATCAAAACATCTCCTTTTGGGAAAATGGATTCCTTTTGTACAAGCATCTGGCCCACAAGGAGGTCAATCAGTTATTCTATTTCAGTTGCCCTTGGTCCTGGTAGCTGATATTTGTCAAGATGCCACGCACCAAAGGAGCCAAGGGTCTGCGTGCCAGCTTCCTTCACAGGTCCCTTCCTCTCAAAGAGATTAGAATAGACCTGAAGAAAGTTTGGAGAAGACAGTGGCTGTGATCAAAGGTTTGGGGAAGCCCAGTGCAAGGACCAGATAAGTACAGCAAGACTCTTTGACCTAGAAAGAAGAGAACTGAGAGAGCTGTGGCAGATGCTTACAGAATTATGAGCAGCCTGGGAGAAATCAGGTAAGTTCACTAATGCCAGTGTACAAGAAAACCTAGTAGAAACCAGTCTCAGAACATGGAAAAGGAGATGGGCCTTCAAAAACAGGCAGCTGACCTGCAGCCTGCCCTCTCAAGGAATTTGTGGATGGTTGGAGCTCACAGGACTCAGAATGATAGAATGGTGTGAGCTGGAAGGGACCCTTACAGGCCATCTGGTCCAACTCCTTGCAATGACAGGGACACCCACAGCTCCATCAGTGCTCAGAGCCTCGTCCTGACCTTGGCTGTCTGCAGGGATGGGGCACCACCACCTTTCTGGGCAACCTGTGCCACTGCCTTGCCAAATGAACGAAGGGATTCATCCTCTGGGAAGTGCAGAAGCCACAGCTGGCTCAAGCAGTTGTTAAGACGAAAATATCTGTAAGACTTCCCTATCCAGTTCTTCTCTGGTTCACTGGGCTCTGCCTTCTCCATCCTTCTGGTTCTATCCCATCATTTTTTGAGCTTGGACACTCTCCCACACCGATCTGATTTCTCACCCCTGTGCAGAGTGACTTCAAAGCGTTTGCAGCTGGAGGAGGCACAACTGGGATTTAGCAGGAAGAAAGCAAAGTGCAAGACAATGTGGTCACAGTTACAGGTGGTGAAGGGCACAGCTCTTCACATGGGATCTGGGCCAGCTGTGCAACAAAGGCTCTACATCCATCTACATCTAATAGACTGCTGGGAATGTCAGGGAGAATTCATCAGGTGAAATTTTGATGCCTCCAAGAGCCACAGATGACTAACTCACTGTGCAGGAGGCTGACCCATTATTTATTAGTTCAAGTGGACTTGGCTTTTGTGCATTTCTGGTGTCCTACCACACGAAATTTTATGCAATTCATTCTGACAAGGTCTTAAAATAAAATAAAAAAAAAATATGCAATATGCTTATGCAAGACATACTGTTATCCTGACCAGAACTGACTCTGTGCTTACTAGGATCAAACAGCCTGGCAGAAGGAGATTTCAATGCAAAAAAAACCCAACAGTGTGAGAATGGAGAGGAAAGCCAAGTCACTGTGTGGTTACTGTCAAGGGCTGGTCCTCTGCTTAAAGCTTGTGTCAATGATGCTTGTTCAGTGATTCATGATAAGCTCATTAGAACATGGAGTTACTGGGAAAAAAAATCCTCCACACCAAGTAATATGCTCATGTCACTGTTGAATTGGATGTGACACCAGCATACATTTTAAAAAGTGCATTTTTTAATTCTAAAAACACTGTTGACAAATACGTGTCCCAGTTTTTTAAGACTGATCATATTTCTGTTCTCTAAGCAGAATAAAGATCAGCTCTTCCCTTTGTTGTCAGAAATTCTAATTCACTGCTGTCCACTACTGTAATTCATGCTTTTATTAAAAAATCCCCAAAACACCCTGGACTGAGAATCCTCACACTGTGCCAGTGACTAACCTTGTATCAGGATGGGATAAGACCGAAGGAATAGACAACCTGGGTCAGATCCTTCTGCCCATTACCCATCGCTGCCAATGGTCACCAGAGGATGCTCAGGAGAAACAGAAAAAAGGGCCTTGTTGTGGAGGGGCCTTTCCCTGGTGAGTCCCCCATCTTCCAGCAGATGCCTTCTTGTTTAACATTGTTCTGCACTGTTGTATGTCAGACTCCACCCTTTTCATCCACGAGTCTGTGCCACCACTTTCTGATCCTGTTTGTACCTTTGGGCTCACCAATGTGCTCAGACATTGTGTTAACGAGAGTAATTGTGTGATCTCTACTGGTTTTGCACCCCTTGCCTTATAACTCCAGATGCTGATTGCAGGGTTTGGAGTTCTCTGCTCCAGGCCAGCAGTTCCCTGCTCACTCTGTCAGTGCCAATCATGATTTTGTAGGACTTTGTCCACCAGTCTTCCTCCTCTCTCTGCATCCATCCTTCTTCCAAGCTGGGCAGAGTTAACCTTCTAGCAGCATGAACTGCACATTTCTGCTCAATCTCACCACATCACTGATAAATTTGCTAAATATCACTGCTCCCAGTGCAGACCTCTGTGGGGAGCCACTCATCACTGGTCTCCACTTGGACACCAAACTGTTGACCACAACTCTTCAGATGTAGCTGTCCATCAAGCGGTCCATCTGTCACATCCACATCTCTACGTTTTACAGAAAAGAATACATCAAAAATTTGCACAAGTTTAGGGAGAGGACATCAGTTGCTATTCTTGTGGTCACCATCCCAGCCCATCCCAGAAGCAACCAAATTTGTCAAGTGTGATTTGGCTTTAGTGAAGCTCTTTTAGCTGTCACCAGCCCCTCTTTTCTCCATGTGCCTTAGCATGGTTTCCAGGAGGATCTGCTCCATGATCACAGGGGGAAAAGAAATGAGACTGACTGGCCTGTAGTTCCCAAAGTCTGCCTTCTTTCCCTTTTTAAAAACAGGGATTATTTTCTCCCCTTTGCAGTCCTTGGAAGCTTCACCTGACCACTGCAATGTTCCAAATATGATGGAGAGTAGCTTACAATCTTTATACATCTTCATATTACACCCCTTACCCCGTTTCATATCACATCTGGCACGGCGTGACCCATGTCCATCCATGCACTGTGTTAGTATTCCTCCACCCTCCAGCAAAGAGTGCTTGTATCCACACTGACCACTGGGAATTATTCCTGGGCCCCACCAAGTGCCTTTGAATTGCTCAGCACAGTGTGTGTTGGCTAGGAGCAAACAAACCATTTGTGTTGTAATTAGTGAATTCCACTGCCCAGGAAGATTCCCTGGCACTGTTTAATTTACCATTGTAGACAGATGCCCCCCAGCTCCAGCATTACTCTCTTGAGATACAAATGTCTCTGATTGTGATTCTTTGATTCCTCTTCTTTCCTATCATTTAAGTGGCTGTTACACAGCATAAGGGCCTTTCCTTTTATCCCATGAGTACTTCCAGGGCAAACTTTACTGAAAACTTTTTGGAAACCCGAGTACTCATGGCTACATCTGTCCTCGCTTCCAGGATCTCAGAGTGCTCCATTGGTCAATTTTGGATGATATTATGTCTGCCTTATAGGTCTGCTTAGTTTGTCAAGTAGCTTTCCTTAAAACAAAAACAAAAACAAAACAAAACAAAAAAAGAAAAAGAAAATCTGGCTTCCCATTTTGCAGCTTTTCATATTTCCACTTCAACTCTTTTTAATAAATTGGCAAGAAATTTTCCACCTTCAATTTTTTGGTGCCTATACAGATAGAAGGACAGGTTACCCAGCACTGTTAATAGACTGGAATTTCATTTTTTCATTTCTTTGCGGCTCTTTGGAAAATAACATCTGGTCTCTATGAATTTTTATTACTCAATTTTTAATTTCAACCCTAAAATATAAAGCAATTCTTTATACTCATCCCTCGCAATGAAAGTTTCCCATGTGGGAACATTACTAAATTCCTCTGTTTATTTAACTTTCCTGTTGAACTATTTCTTCCATTGTTGTCCCTCTGACTTTTGAACTTCCACGGGTTCACAGGCCCTGCAGCATGTGCTCACCTCCTAATGCTTGAAAAAATGTAAATGTCTTTAGCAAGTGCTTCCTTAAGCACAAAACGTTTGGCCCACATTAATGGTTTTACATTAACTTGCAAGAATTTATTTTCCTCATCTGAAAGGTATCTTGTTAGTTCAAGTCACTTCTTTTATGGCTGCTCTATAACCATGACCAGAATTATTTTTGTCCATTAAAAGTTTTTAATAATGTTCCAGAGCTTCTAATATAATGTCTTTTAAACGTATCCCCACCACTTTCAATCATTTTACCCTTTTAGCCATTCCTTTAAATTCCCTTTTAACTGATCTCCTCTTTTTTTTTTTTTTTGGTAGATTCCCTTTAAACTTTATCAGAGTTATTTCTGAGTTTTTCCCACACACTCCTACAGAGTGCTGAACCTCACTCTGTTATGGTCACTCTTGCAGAGCTGCGTTTTGATGGTTGGACCTTGAACCAGCTCTCCCACACTGCTCCACACTACATCAAAAGTTGCTTCTCCTCTTTCATATTCTCTGAAGGAAGTCACTTACCCTGCCTGAAAACGTAGGCTCAGCACCTCCCCCCTTTTAACAGCCTCTGCTCACCATGGGGGTAATTGAAGTCTACTTCTAATACTACTCAGTGCTTGATGACCTCCTTCACCACCATGATGTTCTCACCTATGCATAGACTACAGCGTGCAGCCGTATTTCTTCCCACATACATTTGCAGTTTCCATCACAGGAATTGTGTTTTACTTGTTGGTACAGCAAACATTTTATTTACCTTTAAGATTTCCCTAATGCCTCTTGACCACTGCTGGTTACTTTACTGTTGTTACCCTGTGCATTACCCCAGTATGAATGCCCCACTGATTGCTACTGCTCTGCCAGTAGGCCTGCTAAGTCAAATCCCCCACTTAAAATTGAGTTCTCCGTTCACCTGTCTTAATCTTTTAAATTCTAGCATCCAAATAGACTCATGCAAGTCTGATTCTAGTTAGTCTTGGCTCAGCTGTTGTTTTTTAAACTGAATTCTTAAAGGCCATTTCCAGCTGAGGTCTATTTTGGCCATGTGGGAACCCAACTCTCCAGGGCGTATTCTATTAATTCAAAAAATTGTTGAATTTCTATCAAGTCCAGATCTCCATCCCATATGCATTTTTCTCATATGTGCCTTGAGACATTTCCCTTCCCCTGCGTCTGCTTCACGGTTGGCTCTGAGGGCATTACTGCACTGCTGAGATCCTGCTATTTAAATCCTTAATATCGAATTAAGCTTTGTGTCTAAAACTTTCCTTCTGTTACCCCTTGGACCAACAATACTCACAAAGACCACCACCATTATCTTTTCTCAGCGTAAGGAGATGAGCTAGACCCCTTATGAGGTCTGCACTTTATGTCTCACCCTGTGGTTCTCTGAGAGCAGATAATAGAATTATAAGGGTTGGAAGGAACCTCTGGAGATCACTGAGTCCAAAAGTCCGACAGATCCTCTCTGCTGCATCCTCCATATGAGAACATCACATTCTGTGATGCCATTCTGTGGTGTCTGTTGGCAAGTGTCCTCTTCTGGATGCCCACATACCTCTCTTGGATGATGGAGTCCAAATCTTAGGTTACTGGGGAAAAAAAAAAAGTGATATGTGTGTTGTGGTTGGATTGCATTTGTTAAATTTTATTGGGGATGAATGCAACAAATCAAAATTAATTCCTCAGAACAACCAGATGAAGCTATATCAAAAGCACTTGAAACGATTGCCTGAGAATTTTGATGTCCTGCCAGTATTTTCTCCAGCAAAAGATAATTTAGAAATTGAGCCAAACCAACTCTACAAAACTGTGTTATTTCTAAAAGTTCTGTGAAGATCAGAACTGAAACAATTTAAACAGGGAAAAAACACTCTTTTCTCATGTCTCTACTTTTCAGTATGAGGAAATGAACTGTTGGCTTAGCTGACAGGGGACACCAAGGAGTTAAAGACATTAAATTAAATCTGCAGACCAAGAGGCCCAAACCAGTCTGTGTCCAGGTGGATCACTGCTGTTACTGAGAGACATGGGAGAATCAGGTGCTGTGGAGATTGGGGTAATTAGTTTCCTATAAAGATGAAGGAGTAGAAAATGATGCTCTTGAGTATTAAACCACAGAGATTTAAATGGATAACGTTTACAAATGAAGACAAACACACACACAGAATGCACGCCCTGAGCACGCTGTCTGGAGCTGAAATGGGCAGGTGGTGGATTGCCTCTTAAGTGTCTGTCTTGGTTAGAGCAATTTACTTTAAGATATGTGTGCTGCCCTGACCTTCCTGCTGCCACCAGTGTCCGCAGCAATCGCTCAGTCTGCAGCTGAATGCTGTGATGCATTGCTGGTGTTCTTTGGGAATGGGCAACACTTGTGGCAGCCCTTAGCAGCCGCAGTGACACACAGTTTGCCATTCATTCCAACAGCACAGGACTTCTTTTCCTCTCAGAAACTGTGACTGTAGGCTGTTTGTTTTGTACGAATGTGCCCAGTTATTACAAATGTCCTTATTGTGGGAACACGTTTCTGTGCTCTGATGGCCTGTGAACCACTCATAGTGGTACTTTTCTTCCACCACTCTTTATTTGTGGTGAATCATCTGTCAGATAAATCACCTGACACTGCTTTGGTTCCATGACCAAGTGACTGAAATGTTTACAGATAGGTGGAAGGGAGGTGGGAGGGAGGTCCACCATAGAGTTAGGTCCTCAACCCTTGGCACATCCAAGCAGAAAAGTCAGAAGATCCCATAATATTGTTGAGATGGATCTCTGCCCATCAGAGAGGGCTCTTCTCCTGCAAAAAGGCAAATCCCTGTTTGGGTCGAGCATGTCTTTGAGGAAATAAACCGGGGTTCTGAACAGGAGCCTTCTGGAGAACACAGAGAACACTCACCTTTCCTCAGGACTTTAATCAGCTTCATTGTTCAAACCTTGTGGCTTTTCTAGTGTGAATTTTCCCAGCTTCAGCTCCCAGCTATGAGCTCTTATTATGCCTTTCTCCATTAAATTAAAGAGCCCTTTAGTACCTGGTATTTCCTCCCCATGAAGGTACTTACACGCTAATCAAGTCACCTCTCACTTGTCCTTTCTATAATCTAAACAGATTGTGCTTCTCAAATCATCCAGTGTAGGGACTTTTTTTTTTTTTTTTTTTTTTTCAGACCTCTAATTATTCTCATGGCTCTTTTCTGCAGCTTCTCCAGTTCCTGTACCCTTTTACAAGTCCAAACATTAGATTGGCAACTTGCGACTTGTAACCCAGGCTGGATGTGAGCACTTGTATGGGGAGAGAAGAAATCTCCCTTCACCCCACCTCATCCCTGTGTCAATCAGCACTGACCTTCCTCAGCTCTTCATGCTCCAGGAGCTCATACAGGCTCACTTACCTGCAGTGGTCCTCAATCCATCTTTGGGTGCAGTTTCCCAGATGCCCTCATTGCCCTCAGATGCACAAGTTGCACTTGGCTTTGCACTGACACACTGTGCCCACACTGTGCCAATCACTCTGCCAATTACCTGCTCCATCAGAGGCACTGCAATCATCTTCTACATCCACACAACTTGCTTCCAGTTCCACCACAGTAAGGAAATCAGCCTGATTCGACAGGTGTAATTGCTATAAAACCATATGGACAAACATGGCTTGGTGTTCTAGGTGCTCCTTTTCAGTCTGGGTGGTTCCATTGCTTTGCCCAGCACTTGTGTCAGGTTTTCTGGCTTAGAACTTCACACGTTTTCCTGCTGCAACTGCTTAACTACAAACCCACTGCCATTTCAACATGTCTTAAGAAGTCAGCACTGGAGAGCAAGTGATCTGGTATTTAAGGATGCTAAAGTATAAAGTTAGATGCGTTAGAATGCTTGGCTTTGACAACCTGCTCTAGGGAGCCTGCTGTAGCAGGGGTTGGATGAGATGATCTCCAAAGGTCCCTTCCAACCCCTACGATTCTGCAAGTCTGTCACAGGTGCTGCTTGATGTGATCCTGGTTTACCAACACACAGAATGAAACACATCTGCACGCTGTGATGCATATTTGCACCAAGACATTCCATGCCCACTCATGTCACCCAAGAGTCTTTTTGCAGCTCAAAGGCATTTTCATCTGGAAAGGAAAGCAGCTAAGTAGAGCTTTCCTATGTAGTATTTTTTACTCTATTTGTAAAGCAAGGCTGAGTGTGTAACAGAGGGTGTGGGCTCATGTGAGTGTTCTGGTGGTGAGGTTGATGTTACAAACCAGCTTACTGTTTTCTCAGACCAGCATCCCCTTAGATTAAGGATTGTATGCAGTGCTGTTGGCTCAGACTCTTTTCAGACTTCTCTGTCTCTTTAAAAATAAATATGTGTGTATGAAAAGCATCTGTAATTATCATATAGTGCAGCACATTAGTACAGTTATAGCTACAGTCCTGTCACTTTGTAGTGATAATAGTGTATTGTTGGGTGTTGCATTTCTCCTATAATGACAGCCATAAAGGAACACTAATGCCTGGCAGCCTGCATGCACAGATACACCGTTATTTTACTACAAATCTGAGGGTAAATACAACAAATTCATGGCATGTACAATGTACACGGTTGGATTAGAGGACAACACATGGGGATGCCAAGCAAACCCTGCCAGCTGGGCTGAGGGCAAGGGGAAACTCCACTTTTCCTGGGTGATCCTTCTCCAGACCTCGGTGGATATGGGAACTGATATTTGCAGTCAGGGGTCAATGACGTGGCGCCCAGAAATATGGGAAGCCACAAATATCCTCTGCATTCCTCAAACACGTGCATTCCTCCTCACAAAAAGGAGTCTGTGTTAAGGATGGGGACGCAGTATGGAAATAGAAATTGAATTGGTGCTGGAAGCAAACAGGAGGGAAAGAGCAGCCTATGCATGGGCACAGCACAGCTGCTGGGCTTCACTGAGCCCTCACTCCGCTCACTCTGCATCCATCCCTCTGCAATGAGGCAAACACAGAGCACACAGCCCAACCTGGGAGCTTCCTTCCAGCCTGGCTCAAAAAGGAGCCCATGGAGATCCCACCTCAATGCAAGAAATCTTACATTTAAGCAGACTGTGAGATCTTTATGGGATGATGACAGCACCATCTGTGCCAAGTAACTGCCTTAACTCTGCTTTTACTGCAATGCTCTACCCTGTAGGGAAGGATGCTCTGTGGGAAGAGCACATAAAGCTGCAGTGGTACAACTGACCCAATACCCATGCCCATCAGATAACTGGAGGGTCCCAGAAGAGATTTGTCCTGCAGTGAGCACCAGTATTTGTCTTCCTGCCTTAGCACAAGCATCCTCAGGACTGACAATTACAGTCTGAAGGAGAAAATAACAAAATATGACAAGATGGGAATGGGAGCTGTTGGGAAGGGCTCCCAGTCTCGAGATGGACAAGTTTCTGCAGGAGGGTTTGTCACAAGTGACCCCAGCACAGTTCAGAGACAGAAACCCCATGGGAACAGCCTGTGAGGGGACCTCAGTTTGCATTTTCCCCAACTTTCCTTCCTTCTGTTAGCAACAAGCTAAAATCCTGACAGTCCTGAGAAGACCCCTCACACCTACCCCCATCCAGGCTGTGGCTGTTGTACCACTCCCACCTGCCCTGCAAATAGCTGAGAAACACCAACCATATATTTTGACAACATTTTGTAGAGACTTAATGGGAGTTCATCTGTATCTGACACAAATTTCCCACAGCACACAGACCCCAAATCTCCAGCCCAGCACTCAACTTTCAGCCTATTTCTGTGCTTTCAGCTGCAGGCAAGGTCAGCAGGACTTATTTGATGGAGGAGACAGGATTTTCTCCTGATGCCTGATGCCAGCTGCACTATTTCTGTAATATCCACTGAAGAAACCCACTTGGAAGTAGAGGAAGAGCCCAGAAAAAATTTTAAAATATTTGCTTCCAACAGAACCGAACCAAGAGCCAGAAACAAGGGAATGATTGGAGACAGTGATACTATCTGTAGCATCTCGTTCTTCCTTATCTATATTCTCATAATAAATTATAAACATCTTAAAAGCAAACGTGTGGTCTCTCTTAGAGTTGGAAATGCCCAATGAATGGGTGTCGTAGAGCTGCTAGCTCTGTTTTTATGTGGAAGGTGGCAAAGCAGAGCAGCATAGGTGATAATTCACTTGTGCCCACGTGTACACCACGTGGTTAATCAAACTCCTATTAAAATAGAACATTAATTAGCACCCAAGACCAGTATCTTCACTCACCTACAAAATGAGGCAGGACTGGGAGGAGAGGACAAGGCACCACAAACACTACTTCTACTGCTACTGCAATCATACAGAATCACAGAATCACAGAATTGCCAGGGTTGGAAGGGACCTCAAGGATCATGAATCTCCAACCCCCTGCCACATGCAGGGCAATGGGTGTGTGTGTAGGCTGTTACATTACAGGGATGCCTGAGCAGTTGTCCTCAGTCTGGTCTGGGTGGGAACTGGTCCATACAGGGAGCAGCCATTGGTGTCTTAATGGAGGAGGTGCTCAGTGGAGATGCACCCCCTTTCCAGGTGTATCCCACATCTCCCTGCAGAATTTGGGAGCCAAAATACTGCAATCTAGGGAAAGCTTTTCCTTCTACCACAGACCTGGGCTTCAGCACATGGGATGTTTGGGCTTTTCTCCTCTCCAGGTGACATCACGTGAATGCCCATCTGCTGAAGCAGTGTGTGGCCCCACGGATGGGCCAGGTGTGCATACACAAAGTGCTGAGTGCAGGAGATAGGGCAGTGCAAGGAGGACACGCTATGGGCAGCCTTGGGCGTTTTGGCCATCTGCCATGGTACCCAGCCCCGCCGAAATGAGAATCTTTATTTCTCCAAATGTTTCAGAACTGAGAAATTTAAGGAAACCAATACATAGTGGTGACCTTCAGACAGGCGTATATCCTACAGAGTCTGCATTCCAGGAGATACTGTATACTGAGCCACAGTGTTACGGTGTCACGTGTTGTTCTCCTATAATTAAAGGTCTGTCAGTGTTTCCACTGTAAACTCAATTTTTAGGGGTTTATAACTTTCCTTTAGAGAGTGAACAGCAATGACCTGTTTCTGCATTCTAAGCAGGTTTTAAGGTCATTATGTGAGTGTTAACGTTCCGTTACATTATATTGTAATGAAATGAGTCTTTCATAGTAAAAGCATTTCACACTATTGGCAAAAATGAGCATATTCATCTTAATTTTTTGCATCTACTTAATTTCAGGAGCTTTTATAATTAAATGTTTGGTTGCACTGGCAAATAGAGGAAGCAAATCCTTGTCATCATGAAAACAACCCCATCCCATCTGCGTGCTCTGCTGGGGAGGAATGAAAACAGCTTTATAGGGAACTTCTTAAAAAGCCAAATGATGATTTTTCCATGCTGGAGGAGCAGATGGGTATTATTTTCTCAATGCACTCGCAGGCAGTTGGTGGCACCCCCAGCCAATGTATGGCAATCACCTGCCTGAGAATCCTGCACTTTCTGAGGTCATTCTTGCAGTGTACGTAAAGGACACCATCGTGTTTTGTGGGATTCCCATTGGGATCATGCAGCACCTCCTTGCTCAGGTGCATGATTGCTGTGGTATTTTCTACCACCTGAGATGGATGAGCCCATGACTGGGAATTCTTGTCCTGTTGGGTTGTTCCTGTGCCAAAAAGTTGTTGACACATCGGTGTGGGAGAACAACAACGGTTCAAAGGCTGGAGAAGATCTAAAATTACTCTTCAGCCTTTTTAAAAGCAGTTCAAAAGATTCGGCTCATAGATTTGAAGCTCTTCCATGGGGAAAGAAACTGGAGGGTGGATGGTTCTTTGACAGAGTAGGAAAAAGCAAGCTGAGAACCAACGGGTTGAAAATGAAGGTGTTCACGTTTGGGCCAGAAATAAAGCACAATTTTTATTAGTGAGGTACCTGATCATGGAAACAGCATGGCTGGGGACACAGTGGGCATTTCATCACATGGATGATGATGTCTTGCTATCCCTTCAGAGGTGTTAAATGGAAGTTATGAGTCTGAACTGTACACTGCTGGTGGGAATCCTTAGGCTCAGCCAGGCAGAAGGTCTGATCAGTAGTTGCAATGTGTTTTTTACAGCTTGAAGTCCACAGATTTCTGCCTTCCAGCACCTTGGTTCAGCGATGAGAATACCCACATCTTCTGAGTCATGCATCTGAGAAGAGCTAAAACTTCTTGAGCATCGTGCTGAATGGTTCTGCCAATAATTAGGGTTGGAAGCAGCTGAGCTGAAGGATTAACAAACACATCCCTGTGCTGCAGTGGGGCCAGCACTCAGGACAGTGGGGAACGTTCTAAAATCATGGGGAAGGGATGAAGAAAAGAAGTTCAAAAGGTCTCAGTGCACAATCCAACTCTTGGGCTCTGATTTGTTGCACTGGACTACATGCAGATCTTTTTATTCATGCTCAAGAACCTGACCTCACAGGTGACGGGGAACAGGAGGACCCACAGGAATGAGCTAAAAACCTGTGTCTTTCTATAGTTTGGTTTGTGAATGTATTTGAGGGACAGCAGAGAAGGAGAGCAGCAAGAGTGTGGTGGCACAAGAACAGCTGTCCTGCCACAGCTGTGACCTGGCAGGATCCAAGCTCCAAGGGAAACTGGGGTCTGGTGGGACAGGCAAGAATCATAGAATCATTATGGTTGGAAAAGACCACTGAGATCATCAAGTCCAACCACCAGCCCATCCCCACCATGCCCATTAACCACGTCTCTCAGTGCCACATCTCCACAGCTCCCGAACATCCCCAGGGACAGCAACTCCACCAAACTGTTTTTCAGATGAAGACAAAAACATTTCTGAGCAAGACTGCCATCAATATGGGGCAGCCTTTGCATTGAGGGGCAGGTGCTCAAAATCCTCCCCTTTCATGTTCTCCATTCCCAAATTTCCCAGTCCCTGTTAACAAAGAGAAATCTCCCACGAAGCAAAGGATTCCTTACTTCGACATGGAGCAAAACCAAAGACACACAGCTGTGACTTCAAAACCCAGGGGTGAGTCAGAATCAGGAGAAAAATGAAAGGAAATAGAGAATCTGGTCCTGAAGCCTATTCCAACACTTCACCTAAGTGTGAGCCAGGAGACAGGCCAAGGAGGTGAGTGCTGCTGCTGAGTTGTCCCAGTGTCCCTTTGCAGAGGGTTCCCCCAGCAGTGCTCCTCTTGCACCTGGAAAGGGTGGTTGTCCTGTTTGATGTCACTGTCTGAGCTCACTTTGTTTCTCATACACACCTACAAAGGCACAGGAGAAATGCCATAAAGGAGGTTATGGTAGTTCATGCATTCCAATGCCTTACAAGCAGCCAGTTTTACTAGTTTTACCAAGAAGAGTTTTTGAAGTCTTTTTTCAAGTTAGAGCTCTTCCTCTATCAGGAAGGAGCATCCCTGCTGCCAGCCAAGGGTCTGCTGCAACAAACAGGTATCCCATCTCTAGGGACAGATTGCTGGGGAAGCGGCACAGAAAGGAGTGCAGAGCTCCCAATGGCACACAGGAGATGGTCCCATGCATCTGTGTGAGGCTGACACCAATGGGCCAGGGCAGGGAGCACTACAGAGCAGTCCCTCTTCAAACATTTATCAGAGTTCACATGGTTAACTGAAGTATTTCTGCTCCTACTGCTTTAATTCATTCAATGAAGCTCAGAAGCTTCTGATAATAAGACCTAATTTATAATTAGGCTTTATCAGTAATCAGTTAATTTATAGAACCCTAATTCTCTTGAAGGTATTTCAGAAGCTTTGCTTATTATATTGCAGAGCTGATGTCCGTAGACAACCAAATCACAATGATAGGATAGAAACAAATTTCAGGGTAATCCTGCTGCGTGAGCGCTCTGTTTATTTACTTCACAATTTGTGCAGTAGCTGTAATACCATGCATCATTTCTTCAGGCAGACAGGGACAAGGGTGCTTCACTCAAACATGTCGGGAATAGTGTATTAATAGCAGGCAACCTTCCGTGTGCATTCAACAAGGGGGTCACCAGGATACGTGCAGAGATGTGTGGTCCATGCAAGGGAAGGGATGAGGCTGCAGGGATAAGTGCATCAGGTGGTGGGAGACACCACCTCCAGGATGGAACCAAAAGCTCATGGAGGATCACAGAGAGCTTCTCAGGGGCTTCAGTGGGATCAGGTCTAATGGTCTGACCATTGCCAGCATGGATTAGGATAAGTCAGTTGTAAAAAATGTCCAGCTGTTGGGATATTTCTGGTACAGCTGATTCCTTCGACAGCCAGCTAGTGCTCACCTCTTGCTCATTGAGATGGCTGCACAAACAGTGCCAGCCTTTCTGCATCCATATCACTCTGCAAACCCACCCTCATGTTCCCATCAGCTCTCCCCATGCTATCAGTCCACAAATCTGCCTCTTGATTTCTCCCTCTCAGGTCCCTCAGTGCCCACCTGATCCCCTCCACTTCACTGGGAAGAAAACCAACACAACCCCCCTCTCTACCTCTCTAGGACCTTTTGAATCCCTTCTCTGTCTCTTCATGCCTGTTCTTCTTCCAAGTTAAGAGCAACTCACAAACCTTCTTGCTGTGCTTTAGAGAACTGACAGCTGTTTCAGCCAAGCCCAGGCTCTAATGAGCCCAAATCGTTGCCTTGCAGTGCAATGCTCTCCTTGGCTGGCTGTCATTCCTGCAGCTCTGAAACCCTCCGGGAGCTCCTAGCCAACCAGTTTCAATTAAATTTCAATTAACATATCTGAGCAAAACGTTATATGCTACAGAGTCTCCAGGAGGGCTGGATTAAAGAACAAACATGAGTTGCTCACCCCTGTGGCACTCACTTCTGGGATTATGGGGCCATATTGAAACCTCAGCTTGCTCTAAAAAGTGTGGCCATACTGAAGGATGCTGGCCCACAAAGGGTGTTTAGGGCAGATTTGGTGCAAAGATTCACCAGAGACCTCTCAGCCTGGGACAGTGAGCAGGATGGTGCTGCCCAGATGACGTGGCACAGTGGTTGTGGTCCTGCCCTCACCCCTGGGTGCTGAGGCATGGTCCATGTCTTCCAGCACTTCCCTTTCAGTTTTGCCCCCTTAACACCACATCCATCATCTGTGTGATGATCTTAGAGGTTGTTTCCAACCTTCATGATTTTATGATTCTATAATGATTCTATGAACTGGACAAGTCATGTTTTGTCTAATGTGGAAAGCTTCATTCATAGGGCTGATCATTGTGCTGGGAGATCACTGGAGGGTATGAGTAGGCACCCATTGATTCTGTGCTCATCACTCCAGGGTGGGCTGAGCACTTCCTGCACCTTTAGTGTGGTGCGGGGGAAACCTTGGGGTTCTACAAGGAATGGGAGCATAGTCCCGAGGCCTCATGCAGTGAGGGGCATGAGGTACTCAAGCAGT
The DNA here is from genome assembly GCF_987193195.1 of Phasianus colchicus. Classification (NCBI taxonomy): domain Eukaryota; kingdom Metazoa; phylum Chordata; class Aves; order Galliformes; family Phasianidae; genus Phasianus; species Phasianus colchicus. The sequence goes on along the minus strand of NC_143454.1, from coordinate 3,494,013 downwards.
GGCACAAACTGTCCAGGGAAGTGATGGAGTCACCGTCCCTGGAAATGTTCAGGAAATGTGAAGATGTGGCACTGCGGGACATGGCCAGAGGGCATGGGGGAGTTGGGTTGGGGTTAGACTTGGTCATCTTGGAGGATTTTTCCAACTGCAATAATTCTATGTTTCTATGAGACATTTCAGTAAGGCATTCAGGGTCTCACCTCCAGCAGCTCTGGGTCACCATCCATGTGCACCCATTGCACTGCCATGGCCATCAGCCCACAGATATTTCTATTAGCAACATGTGCCACAGCAACACTGCTTGTGCTGCTTTCCAGTCCTTGCCTTTTCCTTTTGAACTCTACCACTCTTCACTTACATCTCTCCCACTCCCCTTCCCACACCCAGGACTGGTTTTCTTGCATCCTCAAATCCACAAACTGTCTTCTTCTGATGCCACGTCAGCCAATTCTCCTTCCTTGTAACTGCAGAGGAGCTGCAGTCTGCTGTGCTTTAATTAAAGTGTATTACTAGTGGCATGTTATTGATTTACTATACATTTGCATTAGCTGAGTACTTCACACTCTTATCTGATGGGCAGAGGATTGATACAGACTCTGCACCTCCCCTGATGAAACAAAGCTGAGATGCAGAAGCCCACCTGGGTAGCGCTGGTTGGCAGGAGCCAGCACACATCCAGAGGAGAAGGCATCGTGCTGGAAAAGCTGCTTTGTTTGGACTGGCAGAATTTTTCAATCAGAAGCCTTCTTGTTTTGTGTTGTTTTGTTAATTCCTTGCTCAGAGCATAAAATAAAATAGCTGGGCTTGTTCCCCCTGATGCTGCTTGAGTTCCGGGAGCTCTCTACAGCTCCATGAAAGGAGATTGTGGTGAGGTGGGGTTGGTCTCTGCTGCCAGGCAACAGCAATAGAACAAGTGGTGATGGCTTCAGGTTGCACCAGGGGAGGTTCAGGTTGGGTATTAAGAAACTTCTGTTCCCCGAAAGAGTGCTTGAGCATTGGCAGAGCTGCCAGGGAGTGGTGGAGCTGCTGTGCCTGGAGGAAGGTGGGGATGTGGCACTTGGGGACATGGTAAGTTGGCACGGCTTGGGTGGGTCCATGTTGGACTTGGTGGTCTTAGAGGTCTTTTCCATCCTTAATGATTCTATGATTCTAACTGCCCAGCACAGCAAAATGCACTGAAAACCACAAGTTCAGCCCTTTGGAGGAGACTCATGGCATGTGGAAGGTGTGTTACTGAGATCTGTGCCTTACGGATACGTGGCTGTGAGGATTCCCTGTGGGTCTGCAGGGAGATCTGGTGCTGTCCCCACCAGTGCAAGGGAGCTGTTTGAAATTCCTCTCCTGAAAAGCAGATTTATCCAAATCCAACCATTTCATGGGGCTGTACAGATTTTAACAAACATATGCGCTGAAATACACGAATAAAGTCATAGCCATTTTGTTTCTGCTCAGATTTACTCTTAATAATTACTGCATGAAAAAGTTTACATATTACTGACAAATATTTTTTAATTTGCTTTATAAAATGGCTTTTCATTTTGCAGGTTTACTTTATACAAGTTGCAATGTAGTGTGCAGTTGCAAAAGGCACCTTATGAAAGAGAGCACAGATTTACAAAAAAAGCTAAGAGCAATGCTCAGGAAATCAGAATTCTGAAAAAAAAAAAAAGTTGATGGATTTTGATGGATTTGGAATTGTTGTGCTAATATTCTTCCAGGCAGACATTTTTCACTTTCAAGATCACAGAATCATAGAATGGCCTGGGCTGAAAAGGCCCACAATGCTCATCCAGTTCCAACCCCCTGCTGTGTGCAGGTCACCAACCAGCAGCCCAGGCTGCCCAGAGCCACATCCAGCCTGGCCTTGAATGCCTGCAGGGATGGGGCATCTACAGCCTCCTTGGGCAACCTGTTCCAGTGCCTCACCACCCTCTGGCTGAAAAACTTCCTCCTAATGTCCAACCTAAACCTCCCCTGTCTCAGTTAAAACCATTCCCCCTTGTCCTATCACTATCCACCTTTACAAACAGCCGTTCCCCCTCCTGTTTATGTGCTCTCTTCAAGTACTGGAAGGCCACAACAAGGTCAACCTTTCCTCATAGGAGAGGTGCTCCAACCCTCTGATCATCTTAGTGGCCCTATGTTACCAAGGAGATGTACTCTACTGTCCAGTTCCATGGACCATGGTACATTACAAATTAAAGACATCAAATTTGCAAAATTCTTCAATAAAAAAGAAAAATCACAATGATTCACCCTGTACCTGCATGCTGCTCAGGGCACTCATGCCATGCACATGGGCATCCTCTCCAGATAGGTGCTGGGGTTTCTGCATAGAACATCCCACTGTCAGCCCACTAAATGCAGTACTGCAGTGCTCTGGGACCACATTTCTGCTATATGGTCGATGTCTCCAGCAAAGCCAAATGAGGATTCTCCTACAGCTTTTTTTTCCCACAGCAAACTCCACAGCTGGGAGTTTGCAGCTCCCAGCACACTGCAAAGTGCAGAATCCTGGGGACAGACCCTGAACAGCCTCAGGCTGAGCGCAGAGGAGCCAACACTCAGACAGAACACGTGTCCCATTCAGCTCAGCTATGGGCTGTATGGCCATCCTCAACACGCAACACTCCATACAGGAAACTCAACCTCAGGCTGAAGGAGGGTTCCCAAAAGCAGTGTGGGCACAACCTCCTCTTGCTGGATTCAGGGCTTTGGGGCTGGCTTGGAGTCAGATGCCAGCTCTGTGCACTGATCCAGCACTGCTGCTTTCCACCAAATTGATCTGAGCACGCTCTTCCATCCAAGAGAGAAACATAACATTCAGCAACTTTAAATCTTGAGCATTTCACATGCACCGTCTGCCTTGGGGGAACAATTTAACAGCAGAAGCAAACCCCACCCATGTGGAAAGTCCCAACACTCATTGGGAGGTCCCATATAACAGATATCTGCAGAAAATCCTGGTGGACTTGCCCATGCAATGGATCCTATAGAGGGGTTCCCTTGTCGGCACCCAGCAGCTGCAGCCCTCGCTCCTCCCATGGCTCTGCCACCGGGAGCCCAACTGCAGCCAGACTGCAGTGATGTCAACTGAGTGACTGTATCTGAAAGCTCACAGAGCTGTAAATAAACAAGTCTTCCAGGTAATGTAAAAGAAACCTGAAATGAGAGAGTTGGCCTATATTATTCTCAACTAGTTCTCAGCAAAAATATGCAGAAAGCACATTTCCATACGGAGGATGTTTCATTAGCTGACAGAGATGAGCCAAATAACTCAGTCTCTTTTCTTTGCTAAGGATGCAGCAGCTATTTTAAATAGTTGGGAGCTCACAGTTATCTACTCCTGCACCTTTGTTTAAATTGATTTGCAGTGGTGCTTTATTGACCTTGCTCCATAAGACAGCTCAAAGAAATCAAAATTAGACCTCATTAGAAGATTCAGAACAAGCGTCAGCCAAACCGTGAGCTTTATCCATCCCACCACCTGGAGCAAACCACAGCCTGTGCTTGCATCTAACTGTTTTATTATCTGTTCTGTTGTGTTCATTATTGCTCTGCTTTGAGGGTGTGGATGCACCTTGCACCACTTCCAACAGCAAAGCCCCAACCAGGAGCACCTCTCAGAGTGATGCCCCATGCTGCCGTATACCACACACAACCATTCTCTTCCTTCTGTGGTCCCATTCTAAGGTATTCCCTGCAGATATTCCCTACATTAATTTTAATCCCTGCTTTTTGCAGACCACAAATGTTCTGGTTAATGCAGCAATTCCAGCCTCCGTAAGAACACTCTGTCTTCACAGACTTGTACCTTTTCCCAAAACTCTCCTCTTGGAATAAATGTGTTTTGTGGAAAGTTGGAGGGAAATCAATTTGGCCACATTTGCATTAGGAGAGAAGGGGAAAAGCACACTATTTTCCTACCTTGGAAAAAAAAAAAAAGAAAAAAAAGAAAAAAGAAAAAAAAAAACTACATTTTTCATACAATGCAAACAGCTCTAAAATCCTGAAAGTCTGCATTCCCCCATTCCCCTTCCCCACTGCAGCTGGGGGTGCCAAGAGGAGCGCCGGAGCAAAGGGGCAGACAGATGCAAGGGAGGAAGGATGGGGCTGCATGTCTTTTTTCTTTTCTTTCTTTTTTTTTCTTTTTTTTTCCTTTTTGGGCACTAATCGAATCAATCAGGAAAGTAAAAGAAGAAAAGAAGACACTTTCAAGCATGTCAACAAACTTTGACAGGCCCAGGTGGAGCACTTCAGTTCCAGTTCTATGATTTCTACAGTCATGTTGTCCTTGTCCATACCCACTTATCCACACACCTCACATGATTTAAAGGACTACCTGGGTGCAGGTATGCATTCTCACAGTAAGCCAGAAACATACAGTGATGAAAGACCTTTTTAACTGCCAGAAGGAAGAAAACAGGGAGAGGTGCAGAGAAGCTCCCAGTGCCATATGACCATTTGAAGACGCACCACTACAAGTCCTGGTAGATGTATTCGCCTTGGCCACCAGGCCAGGGTTAGGAGGAGCTGGGAGGTGTTGGGGTGGAGGATTTCTCATTCTCTGTGTGCTTTTCTGATGTGTTTTCCCTGCAACTGATGCTTTGCATCTCAGGTATCCCACAAAACACATCTCCTTGTGGTTTAATGAAGTCGGTACCGTCAAACCAGTGTCAAGCTTTCCTCTTCTCTGCTTCCCTGAAAAGAAGTTTTATTTCACATTGATAATCTCTGCTAAAGTCATGGAGAACAACACTTTTCTTTGTGGTTTAAGAGAAAGCTCTTTCTATGTTTTCTGCTCTTTTCTTCAGTGGTTTGAGCGTGTGTGACCATTCCCTCAGCCTATATTCTTTGCCAAGAGAAGCCTTGATCAACACTTTAGGGCAACCCTGAGAGCAGAGAAACCACAAAGAGCAGAGCAGCTGGAAAAGGAAGTTAAGCACACTCAGACTCAAATTAATGTGCGTGTCTTTATCAACACTGGTTAATTAATCATTGAAACAACATTCTGAGAGACGCGGCGAATTCTCTGCTGCTCGCTGTCAAAGGTGAGACTGCGTTTGTTTCCAGTTGATGACCCTTCTCAATCCTGTCGTGCTGCCTGGGTGAGGCTCTGGCTGAACCTAAGGATCCCAGCAATATTCAAAGCAGAAAGTCAAAGAACTGAGCGGAGCAAGGGCTGAAATGTGGCTCAGGAGGTGGCTGCTCACAGCATCGTGTGACTGCTGGTGAAACCCGATGTTCAGAGATGCTTCCTAGGAATCTGGCTTCGACTTTCTATCCTTTTTGCAGTCAGTTAAATATCAATTACAGGAAATCAGCTTACTGAACACCAATGACAGTAGGCTGCTGTGCTGTCATTAACCAATGCCCTTCTTGTTTCTTTACAGCCTTTGCTGAAGCTGGGAGGAGAGATGCCATTGTTTGTTTATTTGTTGAGTAAAAAAGGGATCAACGTTAAAGAATCTCCCAAGCGTGGGTGATTCTCTTCAGGGCAGATGTATGGATGGGATCGATCTGGGTGGTAATCTCTTGGGCTGTGTGGGATCTTCCACTGGGAAAGGGCACTGTGCTCAGCACTGGAATTAAAACCAGAAGGATGTTTCTGTTTACTTTCTGCATGTTCCATGTTTCCCACTTCCATTGGGCCGGGACCAGTGATCTGTTGTGCTAACATCACCAGAAACAAACCGGTCCTGAGAAAGAGTACCAAGAAAGAGAGAACTCCACCTCTTTCTTGAGCAGTCTGTTCCAGTGATTAATTGACCGCATTGCTAAAGTTCGAGTCCAGTTTCCAGTTTGTCACTTGGTGCTTTCCATACACCAATAGTCCACAGGATCACACTGGAGCTAGCCCAATAACCCCTCCAGAATACAGAATGCATGCTTACCTGCCTGTGTCACCTGTGCCACTCTAAAGATCATTCTTTCCCCCTCTAGGTCTTCAGAAGCCATGGAGATGAATTCCTTCACAGGATGAGAGGTGACTGCCTCACACCGTGCCAGGAGAGGTTCAGGTTGGATATTAGGAAAAATTTCTTCTCAGAAAGCACAGTTGGGCACTGGCACAGGCTGCACAGGGAGTGGTGGGGTCACCGTCCCTGGAGGTGTGCAAGAAAAGAGGAGATGTGGCACTGAGGGACGTGGTCAGTGGGCATGGTGGGGATGGGTTAGGATTGACTTAATGATCTTAGGGTTCTTTTCAAACCTTCTTGATTCTATGATTCTAAGATTAATTGGGTTTGAGCACAGCTTAGATTTCTACCAATCCAAAAAGTCTGATGGTGGTGAAAGGTTTATGTCCTGGATACAGTGACTGTCCTGTCTGTGCAGCCATGGCTGTAGGACTTTTGAAAAAGCTGCCTGCCTCTGTCCTGCTGCCCTTTAAAATGCTGTGCTCCTTTGGCCATCGTGTTCTTTATAAGAAGGCCATTGGCCGCAGGGGAGGCTGCAGCAGCAGTTACTGTGGCACCTCCCTCATCTATGGTTGAGCAATGATGGGATTTCCTGGAGAGCAAAGGCAGGTGATCAGTGATGACAGTGGTGCTGATGTGTTTGTGGAGGACTCAGAAACTCCTCAAAAAGACAAAGTTTCATCTGCCCCCGATAATTTCAGCCATTCCAAGAATCTGTACTGCTGTCCCTACTCCTTCAGGAGTTCAGGCTGTAGTTGCTGTGTTCAAGCTGCAAGTGGGAAGGCTTTTCAGCTGTTTCTACAGCCACCATCAAAACAAGCAGTGACTGTGGCTTCCTAACGCATCTGTGTGCCACCCCCCAGGCAGGTGACGTGGAGTGTAAATGAACACCTTTATGTCTACATGGTGGTATCTGCCAAAAAGTGTGATTTGCTTCTAGTTAACTAAAAATAAATAAAGCGAGCTTTGTCCTATATTTAATGAAAGGATCTATAGGCAGATTTTCATCATTTAAAGATACTGCTTTTAAGCCACACTAAGGTCCCTGTTACTGGGTTTCATCAGCATGACACAATTAAAATGTTTTGGTACGCATTCTGTTTGGAAATAAATGGTACACAAAATATGATGCTCCAACTGAGATATAAGTAAACACAGACTGCCAAATTACTGCAGCTTAATGAGATGCTGCTCATCAGCTGAGCTGCAGGCGCTGGCCTTGTGCGTACCTCTTTGAAGTGCAGTGCACTCATGTAAGCCACCCTAAGAGGCTTTAGGTGGGGATTCTTGTTTGGGCAAAGCTTCACAATGGCTGGTGCTGGGATGCTGGAGAATTAGGTGGCTGCTTTGCTCATATTTCCCCCCTGTCCTTGCCTCCAGTTGAGTCTCTACTTCATAGACGAGCTCTAAACAACATCTCTGAGCTTTTATCTGCAGGTGACAAACAGAGGCATACAAACTGGATTGGCAGGAACACAAAGAAGGCTTTCATCTCATCATTGCACGAGGCACTTACAGTAACTTCTCAAGGAAAAAAAGAGATTATGCATCAACATTGTGAGCATAAAGACAATTTAAAAGGGATGTTAAGAAACTTCATGTCAGGAAAATATAGAACATCTGCAAACAGACGAGTATTCAGCAATAAGCTACGTCAACAATCCTGGAGGAACAAGCCTGTTGTTTTTTTTTTTGTGGTGCCAGTCCCACTGAGTACCCCAGAGGAGATTTTAACAGGTTAGAGTGCCAGACAGTGAAATGTGAAGTTTGGTGGGGTGTAAGGTGTCATCTCCAGGCCCACCTGGGACACTGTGAGTCAAGCCAAGCACTGCTGCACGAGGCACATTGCTCACACCTGCTCTGATGCCCGTGTGCAAGTCCAAAATGGCCTCCCCAGTTAGTGTCAGCCAAATGACTGCTGATCTTGCAATGCTGTCTGTCTGCAATGCACTTTTTCAAATAACTCCCTCCTGCAGCATAGCAGGGTGCCAGCTGGGACAGGGTGTGCTACGCCTTCTCCAGCAGCTATTTCATCAAATGTCCTGCAAAATGAGAGTCTGAGGAAGCCAGTGGATTTTGGCCGATGTGACCTATGGTGTTTCACTTCTAGATCTTGAAGCCAGTAGGTGGACTCTGTCATTGCCCCTCTGGTTTTAAGGTGAGACCACCTAAGATTTGTGACTCAGTTCAATCAGCTCAGGGGTTGTCTGCAGCCCTGAGGAAGCTAAGCTGGGGTGGATCCTGATCTTGCTACTGAGTGAGGCATCCCAGTGCTCAGTGAGTGCACTTCTGCCCCAGAGCTCGAGCTCTGCAACCACCTCTGCAGTGGATGCTCGAGCAGGATCTGCTGTCGAATTGCAAAATCAACCATGAGGTCCAGGTGCTAAATTTCAGGCACAAGTTTGTGTGAAACCAAAGAGCCCCTGAGCTCTGTGATGCAGAATCTTCTGCAGAAGACACTGAGCTCCTCCAGCTGAAGGCTGTCACCTGCTGCCATTTGCCTCTCCTTGCTCCTCCCTTCCACTGTCGCTTTGACATCAGGAAGCACAGTGCTAACTGGCTTTGTCTGTGGGGGAATCGTGGATGCCCCATCCCTGCAGACAGCCAAGGTCAGGGGATGGGGCTCTGAGCACAGTTGGAGCTGTGGGTGTCCCTGTGCACTGCAGGGAGTGGGACCAGATGGCCCTTAATGGTCCCTAGCAACTCAAAAAGTTCCATGATTCTATGATCCCCATTGCTCCAACATCACGCAGGACAATGAGAGGAAGCAGCAGCTGGGGGTGGCCGTGTCTTTGCCACTTCAGCTGTGTGAAAATGAGCCCATTCCCAGCAGGGCAGGGAGGACAGGGAGCAGTGATGGTCGCTGTACAGCCCATGTGAGCACAGGAAGCTGCCAGCATGTGTTGGCTGGGTAGAAAGCAATATTTCAGCTGCAATGCTTTTAACAGCAGTGGGCATGAAGGGTGTGAATTTTCTGACTCACAGCAGATGCCCGGTGCTGTTTTAAGCACCTAGATGTTTGGCAGTGCTTACTCTCGACTACCCCAAACACCAGCATGCTGCTGATTCTGGGACTGCCTGCATTTAGCACCCTCTGCACAGGAAGATGTCTGTGCCATCTGCTCATGGTGCCAGGCCCAGCCTGACGCTCACCTCCTGGAGATGTCTCCAGTCCCTGCTGCTTTTCCAGCTGCCTACTGCTGTTTGTTGAAATGGTGATTTTTCCCCATCTCTTTTTCTTTTCCCCTCTAAGGGTTGCCTTTCCATGAGCTCAGAATGCCATCCAGGACTCCTCTCCCTGGACCATGCAAACCTGAGCTCTCCCAAAGACAGTCTGAAAGCGCATAGCTCGCCAAGAAACTCTATTGTGGCCCCAAAGGATGGGTGGATGACAGCAGGAACTGTCCCCATGCAGTTCTGGCTGTGGATCGAGATGGGTTATGGGAGGGAGAGGCGCTCACCATGCGCAGGAGACTGAGTTTGTTACTGTGAAGGGGTGTAGCAGCTTTTGAGCACCTTGGGAGCATCTTTTGGATGTGAACGCCTGTTGAAGTTCCCTTGAAGCCTGAAGGCTATTTGGTCTGCTTGGGAACCTAGAGAGCTGGAAGCCTTTTGTAGACCAGGTGATCCGTACACCTTAGCTGCGTGTGGGCATCAGGTTCAGAAGAGTCATCTCCCTTCATATGGAGAAATTCCACCCAAGATTTTCACACCCATAGGCACAGAGACGTGGATGCACAAGTCTCTGCCCCTGTGCTAATTGCTTGGGGCTCTTCCTTTCTAAGCTGAAATGACACAGATGAAGATCTTAAGTACATGGTCCTTCCTGCCCAAGTTTTGACTGAATTTCTACTTAATGAATCCAGCTTTGTCATTTAGGGGATGTTCCGGCAATAAGATATGACAAGGTGTGAATTATAGTACAATAATTCATGCCTGGAGCATTGTCAGGCACAAGGCTGAAAGCTGAGTACCATCCATGCAACTCAGCGTGAATTATTGCACCATAATTCAAGCCCTGAGGAAACAATAAGGGACTAGCCAGAGACTATCAATATGAAGAAAAAATTGGGTTAAATCTATTAATTTTATTTAGGTTGCTGAATTTAAAAGAAAAATTATATTCTTTGTAACATTCCCTTCTGTCCATCCCCATGTTTTCTTTGCAGAGAAGTGAAATTAGAAAAACAATAACCTGGCTTAATGTGGAATGGGAGAGCAGAGAGGACTGTTCAGGCTCCTGGAGGGCAGGGCCAGAGCTGAGGGCAGAGCAGCTGGCAGCTACCTGCTCATTTTTCCCTCTTCCCTGCTTTAAATATTCAACACATGTGTCATTGGATCCTAAAGCACTTCACCAACTTAGCACAAAGGATGGATGTGGATCAGTTCGCCTGTCAGGTTGAGCTCAAAGGAGGGCACCAAGCATGTCCACGGGAGTGCATTCAGTGAGGGAGGACGTGAGGAAGGGGTTGGTCATTGCACAACGTGGACATGCAATGAGCTGCATCTCCTGCTTGGCCTGAAGGTAACCTTTCCCTTCACCTGGGCAGAAAACACTCAAGTGACTGCAGGGAATGAACCAAGAATTGGTAGCAGCAAAAGAGATGTCGTCATCAGAGCCTCTGCAGAGGTCAATGATTGGCTTCTTCCATTTCTTACTGCACTGTATGTCCAGTAGGGCATGCAGCAGAGACTTAAAAAAGAATTAGATGAATATTTTAAAGGCGATTTTTATGTAGTTGAATAGAAGTTCCATAGAAGACTGTACTTGCATAACGTTATTATTATTTTTTTTAATAAATCTGATAAAAACAGCCATGCCCAAGGTTATTCCTGTCCCTGAGTCTTATTCTAGAAACACGTTAGGGCTTAAAGATAAAACTGCCTGTCTTCCAGGGCTCTGTGAGAGACAATCTCCCTCCATGAGCCGTATTTTGCAATAGACATCATGCAATTTGCCCCTTTTTTGGGCCAACAAACACAGAAGCCCCGTAATTTCCTTCAGGATTTCTTCTACTGAACAAGGAGGCAAGTCTTCAATCTGCAAGATGTCCTTCTCTCCACATCTTGATTTCTTCTTAGGGATTTCTCCAGCCCCTCCGTTGCAATGAGAGACATGGGATAGCCCTGAACAAGAGCAAGTCCTCTTCCTTCCACAGTTCTTCAACTGGGACAGCTGGTAAGGATTAAGGATTGGCTGCCAACCACAGTGGATGCAGGGTGGTAGGAAATTTAAGGTTATCCAGAAGAAATTTTAAGTGAACATTTGGACCTCATTTACCCCATCGGTATAGATTTCATTTTGAGATGTATCCAGGATTATTTATTTATTTATCTATCTATCTATCTATCTATCTATCTATCTATCTATCTATCTATCTATTTATTTATTTATTTGAGACAGCTATTGATTTTTGAATAATTATTCCAATTATTTTTCATATAGCTATCTTTCTGTCCCTCTTACCAGGCAGTCTGATGCAGTCTTGGAATTATTTACTTGCGCAGCCCCACACCAAAGGCTGATTTCTGGTATTTCCACTTGACAACTGGACACAGATAGAGCAAGGCTCAAGGGCAGAGCCCCATCTCTTCTTCTGCCCATGGAACGGGACACCCAACAGCAAAGGAGTGTGGGATGATCCCATATCCTCTGCCCCAGGGCTGGGAGGACTCACCTCCTGAAAGCTGCAGAGCCTGGATGAGCTCAGCCACTCCTCATCTCCTGGGCTGTCTGTGTCCCTAAACCACCTGCACACATGAGCACAGAAAGCTTCAACACACCTAACCTTGCCTTTAAGGCTGCAGAGACACCAGCTCTGCCCCAGCCCTGCTTCTGCCAATAACTGCAATGGATTCCCTGTAAAACCGAGTGTTGCTTATATCGATTTATTTACCCTATCACTCACAGTGCCATTCAAAGATGCCAAACAAGAACAGGGCTCCTTTCCCAGGATTTGCACAGACACAAGATGCAATCTCAGCTCCAAAGACTAAAAGCAGCCGCTTTTTTCAGTCTAAAATCAGCCAAGAGGAAATAATAACGGGTGGAAATACAATGGCAATGTTGATTAAAAAGTCAGTTGTCTTCAATAAGATTGATTTTTTAAATCACCGGTTTTCATTACACTCCTCAAAATTCTGAATTATCCTCACTGATCAAAGATGTTTCAAAACATCCTTATGACTTAGCACATTGATGGGCTCAATGGGGATCCCTCCATCGTTCAGATGGTGACACAATTTGCCAGCTCTTCCATTCGTGCCCAGGTGTGCGCACAGTGAGGGAGCCGGGTGTGTCGGAGGGTCTTTGGAAGGGCTGGAAGATCTTCTTCATAAGAAATTGATGGGGTCGTGAGCATACAGAAGCGAGATAAGAAGTTATAGAAGAAGAAATGGTTGTGATAACTGTCTGTAAACAAGAGGATGTGGCAATTCTTGCTGTGTTGATAAGCAGTAATGTGTGCATGGTGCGACGTGGTAAAACTTTGAGGGAGGTGAACGCTGGAGACCTCCTGCAGGCAGTGATAAAACATGGGTGGCATCTCTAAAAATTATAGATGATCATTTTCTAGCACAGAAAGGATGGCACCTAACGCGAGGTAATGCTATTTTAGATCTTGTTATGATGGATAAAGATGAATTGATCACTGAACTAGAAATCGGTGGTTGCCTAGAGACCGGTGATCATGACCTGATTACATTAATTATGAGATAATAAAAGACAGTCCCGACCAGTAATACATAGATATATACCTGGTGCTTCTCCCAGGGTCTGTTGAGCTGAATAAAGAGATGAGTGGAATTCACTGGGAAGAAAAACAAACATGTAAGTAAATGAGTAAAAAAAAGTTCCTGCTAACCTGGCTAAAAAGTTCTATTCCCACTCTAATTTTTTTAAGCATGGTGTTTGATTTTGAGGTCTTTCTAGGTGAAAGTGGCAATTAGAAACAAACAACATATAAAAAAACAGGGGAAAAAAAAACCAGAAAAATTGAGATAATTTAACATTTCTGAGTGGTAGAAGACTGATAAGGGAAGCTAAATGCATTAAGAAAAATCTAGCTGTTGAGTTAGAGGTAACAGGAGTTGTTATTATCAACAAGAAAAAGAATCCTAATGGTGGCACCCAATACTGAAAAAGATGTTAAAAATGATAAAACTGGATCATAAAATCAGCAACATTGACACAGAGAAGATCCACAAACGTCAGAGTGTTTTTATCTTGGTCAAGCAGCTCATAAGCTCCTCAGGGCAATGGAGGAAGCTCAAATTTAGAGAGAGGGTCTACAAAAGATGTTGAGCTCTGAGGGCTTCATGGCAGTGTTGCAGATGGCACACTGTGTGCTGCCTGAGTTCTTTGCAATAAGGCAGTCGTCACCCTTTGCTCATAGGTGTGAGCCATGCCACACATCTCTGCTTATCCTGAGCTCTATCCTGAGCTCACCCTCTGCCACTGTACTCAGAGTCTTTAGAAATGCCTTTAAAAATGGTGGCAAATCGCCCTCTCTTACTTTGTATAGATTTTGTCTGGGGACAGCTGCTGGCTTACAGCCAGTTGTTGCAGTACATTTTGTAAAAAGCAAACCAAAATTAAGATTTTTATTTTTTTTTTAAATCCAGAGATTATTTGTATAACCCCCATTATTAAAACTGCTGAGCCACCTGGAGTCTGGAGTGATATATTTATTCCTGCAAGAAGCAATGAAGTAGAGAACGAGATTAGTGCAGGTCTCAGTGCAGCTCCCAGAGCCAACTCCACGAGTAGCTGGATGTGTCCCAGTGCCACCACTGTGTTGGGTGCCCGTGTGAACCATGTGCTTCACTTCCCAACGCTGCTCAGCAGGAGCTCAGCACTGTGCTAGCACCAAGTGCCAGCATCTCTACTTCCCACCACAGACTAGGGGAGCAGATAGGGAAGAAGGGAGACAAGCCCAAAGTACATTGCCCAGAAGTATTTTATTATCCAAGCTGAGGCATCCACAGCCCCCAGATCAACCTGCCACATCCTGCTAGGGATCCCCAGAAAATAGCAAGGTCCCCATCATGTTATCTGCCATGGTCACGCTTCTGATGGTGCCAGGGCAGGAAGAAGGACCAAAAATTTATCCCTGTGCTTCCTACATGCTTCTCAGCATCCCCCCAGGGAATCCTTGCCCTGCACCAGGAGGAAGGTGCCCAGGCCCTGAGCTGCAGCAGCCCTGATGCAACAGTGCGGCTGTGTGGGTAGCAGGAGGGTGGCTGATGGGGTGCAGGGCTCCTGTAAAAGGGTTTGGAGGTATTTCTGCAACATAGTGCAGGCAAACAAGGAGCCTGCAAAATGGTTGGGAACTGGGTTCAGTCTGCAAGTTCACAAGGGTTTGATAGGACAAGATGTAACAGCCTTAAGTTGCACCAGGGCAGGATCAGGTTAGATATTAGGAAACATTTCTTCTCCAAAAGAGTGGTGATGTGCTGGCACAGCTGCACAGGGAGGCAGTCCCTGGAGGTGTTCAAGAACCATGGAGGTATAGCACTGAATGACACGGTCAGTGGGCGAGATGGGGGTGGGTTCAGGTTGGACTTGAAGATCTTAGGTATAGTTCCATGAGAAGACTCTCAAAGAGCTCCATAAATGGGGAAAACAGCGTGACCAGCAACTATCAAACTACCACTACACACTATGTTAACACAGTCTGGTCAGATCTGCTGTTTCCTCAACCCTTGGAGCCCCACGTTGGGCACCAAATGGCCTGTTGAGGTTTAACCCAGCAGTGGCTCAGCACCACTCAGCCATTCGCTCACTCCTCCTCTTCCCAGTGGGATGGGAGAGAGAATTTGAGAACAAACAAGTAGATCTCAGGAGCTGAGATAAAACCACTAAGATAAAGAAAAGGACAGTAGTTATGAATATATATGTATATGTCTGTATATAACAAGTGATGCACAAACAATTGCTCACCACCCCCCGACAGATGCTCAGCTAGCATCCTGAGCAGCAGAAGAGAAGGAAATGAACTCCTTCCCCCTTCAGAACTCCTTTCACTTGATGCCATATGCTATGAAATATCCCTATGGTCAGTTTCAGTCTGCTGTCCTACTTCTGTTCCCTCCCAGCTGCCTGGGCCCTTCACTGGCTCTGTACAACACCGCTCAGCAGCAGCTATAAACATCAGTGTGTTATCATCATGGCTTTTCTGCTTGAACTGATACAAAGCATCAGACCAGACTCTGAAGAAAACAATTCCACAATGGTGACTCTGATTGCTCACGAGGTGAGGCAGTCCTTTGGGTGCAGAAAGGCCCACATCTCTTGCTGCCTCAAAACTGGAACCAATGGGTGCAAATCTCAGCCAAGAGACCCAGACCAGAGCCATGGACTGCTCTGCTCCTTGTAGAGCTGCAGCCCAATGTCTGACAGTTCAGAACTCAGCCCTGAGCACTGGTGCCCACCTCTGTTCCATCCCAGCACAGAATGTGGCTCTGCTCCTGGCACTGCACAGCACTGCCTCGCTGCAGAACGTAAAATGCAGGTTTCCAGAATGCCAAAAAGGTAATTTAAATGTTAAAACATTCGTGATTGCATAAATGGCAATGTATTATTCCAATTGAATTGTAGTGGAGTTAATCTGACCTTAATAGAAAACTACTAATAATTTATATTATTATCTTTAATAATATTAATTCTACTTAATTTTTTTTTCATTCACTTTGTTCGTTTAAGGGCAGCTCCGCTGAGCCTCCGAGCGCTCAGCTCTTGGTGTGCAGCAGCCACTTATCATTTGCACAAGTGGGGATTCCACCAGGCAATTTTCAGAGAAATAAAGATCATCTTTTAGCAAAAAGAACTCAAAAAAAAAAAAAAATTACAGTATTAAATAAGTAGATCTTAATGTGTCATATTTAGAATATAAAACAACCCATAATCTGTTCTGAAGTCTCTTCCACCTAAACATATACTTCTTTATCCTTCTAGAGGAATCCTTTATTCTGCTGTTTAACTTATTAGGCATTCCCATTCTAACTGTTAAAATAGAATTGCTGAGATCGTAACGTCAGGAAAATAAAAACCTCGGCAGTGTGAGAGTGCCTTCTGAGAGAGCAGTTTGTTGGTGATGAATCGGAATTGCACATTTCATTAGGATTTATATCAGAAGCCAAGGGATGAAGCATTATTTCATTAAGTATCTTGAAATTTCACCAACTTAATGAAGCTGTCAAAATTCTATTAAGAAAGCACTGGAAATGTTTGTTTGTTTGTTTGCATGCGTTGGCCGTTATTTAATGTTGTATCGGCAGTTTGTTAATTTATGGGCCGTACGCTGGGGGTGAGGAACCGGGGGGAGAACAGCACTGAGCGCTGTGAGCTGTGGCACGCAGGTGCTGCTGTGGGCTGTGCTGGAGCTGGCGCTCAGTGAGGCACAGCAGGCACAGACCTCGCCGTGCCACTCTGTTTTTCAAAGGTTTTTTGAGACGTGCCCCCTTCTGACTGACTCCATTTTTCCTTTTTTCTTTCATAGAAATCATAGAATGGCCCAGGTTGGAAGGGACCTCAAGGATCATGAAGCTCCAACCCCCTGCCACATGCAGGGCCACCAACCTCCACATTTCATAGCAGCCCAGGCTGCCCAGGGCCCCATCCAACCTGGCCTTGAACACCTCCAGGGATGGACGGAGCATCCACAGCCTCTCTGGGCAGCTGTTCCAGCACCTCACCACTCTCTCTGTCAAGAACTTCCCCCTGACATCCAACATAAATCTGCCTTCCCTCAGCTTCAAACCATTTCCCCTTGTCCTGCTGTTATCTACCCTTTCCAAGAGTTGATTCCCCTCCTGTTTGTAGGCTCCCTTTAGGTACTGAAAGGCTGCAATGAGGTCACCCCGCAGCCTTCTTTTCTCCAGGCTGAACAAGCCCATCTCCCTCAGCCTGTCTTCATAGGGGAGGTGCTCCAGCCCCCTGATCATCTTTGTGGCTCCTCTGGACCCTCTCCAACAGCTCCCTGTCCTTCTTGTACTGGGGGCTGCAGACCTGGACACAGTACTGCAGATGGGGCCTCAGAAGAGAAGAGTAGAAAGGGACAATCACCTCCCTGTCCCTGCTGGCCACCCCTCTTCTGATGGAGCCCAGGATCCCATTTGCTTTCTGAGCTGCAGGAGCACACTGCTGGCTCATGTTCAGTTTTTCATCCATCAGGACCCCGAGGTCCTTCTCTGCAGGGCTGCTCTCAAGGATTGCTCCTCCCAGTCTGTAGAAATGCCTGGGATTCCAAGGTACTCAGTTCATCTCTGCAGGATAGCAAACTTCAGTGAGAGCGAAGTAATAGGGGCTATTATCATCATTAAAGAAATGCTAAGTTTGGGGAAAATTGGGGATTTGCTGCATGCTGTGCCAGGCCCTTTTGCCAGCCTGTCCCACCCCAGGTGGGCAGCAGCTGTGGCCAAGCACAAGTGACATCTGTGTCACATCTGTGTCACATCTGTGTCATGCAGGTCGGGCTCATGGCCTCAAACACCCCACGGAAGCTCTGTGTGGTTCCCTGAGGTGATGCTACCTGCAGTGGCTCTCAGGGCTTTGCTGAGGGACAGGCACGTTGTCAAGTGTGGTAAGTCCATGAGTGGGCCATTGGGAGCAGCCCAGCTGAGTGCTGCCCAAATCACACCAGCTCTTCAACTCACAGAATCATAGAAGCATTAAGGTTGGAAAAAACCTCGGAGGTCAACTAGTCCATTCATCAGTCCGTCACCACCATGCCCACCAGGTCCACCTACCACCAATACTGCCCATTAAACCACGTTCCTCAGTGCCACATCTCCACAGTTCTTGAACCCCTCCAGGGGCAGCCCGGCCCGATGCACTACGACTCTTCCTGAGAAGAAACTTTTTTCTAATAGTACTCAATAAAACTCAATGTTCTATTTGTGACGGCAAAAATACTGAGGAAATCTTTCAGTTGTGGAACTCCAGACCTGCAGAGCTCGCTGCTCCGTGCCCCATGAGCATCCAGCACGTTGAGATTGGCCCTTGTCTTTGCCATTGGGAACCAGTTGAGTTCCAACCAGTTGGGTACCAACCATTGAGTGCAAATCTGTACAGGAACTATGGGAATCTTTGAGGGAAAATCTCGCAGAGCAGAGCTGCTGAATAAACCTCCAGCTACTGAGCAGAATCTCTTAAGAGACCATTCATTGTAGAAGAAGTGAAATTTATATGTAAGATTTCAGAGAGTATTAATTACACAGGAAGGTTGCAGGGTCTGCATTATTCCGTTAATAGGATCTTCGGGAGAGAGAAATAGACAGTTCTGACACAACACATTAGATTTGTTAAAGGGTCGATGTTTAATTAGTTTTAACTGATAAATTAATTAATGAATTTGCAAATACATGCCCTGGACATGCATTCGATATTCAGAAAGTAGATGGTGGGATTTTGGAGAGAATACTCTTTCACAAAGAGATTGCACGCCTGCCTGAAGTGCACAATTCAACACAGCCGTAACTGCGGATCCCTAAATAGTGATTTCCATAATTACACAATTAAAACAGAAAGGCTCTGTTTAAGGCATGCAGATATCCTTAATTCTGCTCTGCCACGACACCGTAAAGAGGAGAGAGATGAATCTGATGACGGGCCCAGGAAGCTGCAGTTCCCCCGTAATGCTGAGCTGATGGCTGGGTGTTACAGCACGGCAGAGCCGGGATTTCCTGAGCGAACTCCACGTGCTGCTCTTAAGCACAACGTTAACTTTCCATTTCTTCCGTTTATGCTACTTAGCATGGGGATAACTGCAAATCACTTTAATCTAATTTACCCCCAAATAGCGATGATACATCTCTCAGTATAAACTCCTTCTTAACGTAACATCTCTCTAGGAATATCAATACCGCGTACGATTTTTCAATTAAAGCAGAAACTCAACCTTTTCTGTCTGAAGAACATTTTTGTTATCTTTTTCTAAGCTTACAGCACCTGATGTGTGGATAAAGAATCCGTCTTCTGGGGATTTTTGGCTAAATCTATTATTTAAATCCCATTTATTAAGGTTCTTTGCTTCAGCGACTGAATTTTTCTGGACACCTTTTCCTGCCAAATGCAATCCTCAGCGTGGTGTTGAGAAAACACCCCCCGCACGCCTGCACAGCCGGCACACACACAGCAGCCCTGCACCTCCCGGGGCTCCAGGGCTCATTGCAGCTCAGTGCTTCATCTGCTGCAGAACCGATGCTCTCCATCACCCAGCGCTGGTGCCCAGGTAAGGCAGTTTGCTCCAGCCCTGCTCACAGCCCTCAAGAGGGCAGCTGGGCTCCCAGCATCCCATAAAGGTCCACCCCATCTGGAGGGCACACAAGGAGAGGTCTATGGCCATCACAGCTCCAAACTAAGGGCTGGATTTAGGAGCTGACCATTGCATGGCTCGTCTCAGGTGGGAAGGAAGCTTTTGTTGTAGCAATAAACCTCTCATGGGCAGCTGCAATGTGCAGTGAAGAGCAGGGAAGGGGTGCCCAGCAGCTTGGGATTGCATGGTTTTGCAGTTTGCTCTGGAGAGGGTTGTGTTTATACAATCTTAATGCTTTTAAACCCAAAGGTTTCTTGTTTTACATGGGTAACACGCACTCATGCTTACAAACACTCCCACACCACAGTGCTTTCTCGCACAATTTGTCTGTGCCCAGAGGTTACAGCCCTGTCACCAAAGCATTCAGAAGAGGGGAGTGAAGCACCACGTGCATCCCACACTGTGCATCACTTCGGCACTCAGAAAAGCACTGGCATTTCCCTGTATAGGGCTTCACCACCATCACCCAAACAGATCCTCATGGCTCAGCCGCTGAAAATTCAAGACTGATGCAAATGAAGAATGTGTTCATCATCCCCCAGAGGAAAACAATGGAGCTACACCTGCATGCTTCCAAGGATGCAGAAAAGAAAGCTGCAGGGTGACCTCATTGCAGCCTTTCAGTACCTAAAGGGAACTTACACACAAGAGGAGAGTCAGCTGCTTACAGAGGTAGATAATGGCAGGACAAGGGGAAATTGTTTGAAGTTGAAGGAGGGAAGATTTAGGTTGGATGTCAGGGGGAAGTTCTTTACTATGAGAGTGGTGAGGTGCTGGAACAGCTGCCCAGAGAGGCTGTGGATGCCCCGTCCATCCCTGGAGGTGTTCAGGGCCAGGTTGGATGGGGCCCTGGGCAGCCTGGGCTGGTATGAAATGTGGAGGTTGGTGGCCCTGCATGTGGCAGAGGGTTGGAGCTTCATGATCCTGGAGGTGCCTTCCAATCTGAGCCGTTCTGTGATTCTCACCTCCTGCTCCCCATTGTTGTTAGTGCACTATTGGTGTCAAGGCACTGCAGAGAGCAGCTACCCCTGTTGGATGAAAGGGCAAAACTCCAACCCCTGCACACCGCCTGGAGGGCTCTCAGAATGACCGTGAGCATTCAGGGCACCCAGCATCCCAATGGGGGAGGGCACAAAGAGGATGGCAACCTGAAAAAGAAGGACCAGGAACAGCTCAGTGCTGCCAAGGATGAACACTATCCTACTCTTCCTCTTACATAACCACTGGCAAACATTTCTGATGAGCCGAAACGCCTCAGAGTGAAGCAAATAGAGGGCACTGGGGTCAGGAAGAGCGACATGGGGATTTTTTTGCTGGTCTCACAAATATCTTTGCAGATAGGGGTGGTTTATAAATAACCATTTTGCCATTTCCTGATTGTGGTTTGCCTTATTTATGGCAGCATACGAGAAAAGCTCAGCATTTTGTTTGGGCACGGGGCTGGACTGCAGCACTTCAGATGCAGAGCTTGAACTCTGGAGAGGGCACTGACACAAACAGATCCCTTGCTGCCTGTCAGGACGGCCATCAGTGCAGATGAGTGAGTTTTGAGGTGGGATTTAGGACATCATACAATCATAGAATCATAGAATCATAGAGTGGCCTGGGTTGAAAAGGACCACAATGCTCATCTCATTTTGACCTCCCCTGCTGTGTGCAGGGTCACCAACCAGCAGCCCAGGCTGCCCAGAGCCACATCCAGCCTGGCCTTGAATGCCTGCAGGGATGGGGCATCCACAGCCTCCTTGGGCAACCTGTTCCAGTGCCTCACCACAGTGTGTCACATCACAATCACTGGATTTACTTCTCAAGCTATTGATAATTTACTCCTCCAGGGATATGTGCTACAGGAAGAGGATCTTGCAGCCAGTGCCTGATGCAGAATTCCCATCACCTGGCCGGGCTTTGCCTCTAGGAGGTCATAACTTCATCCTCAGCTGTACCCTCAAACACAGCTTCCAGGGACTGTGCCATCTCCCCGCCCCACCCAGCCACCGGCCTTCTGCTGCTACCAGGCAGAAGTTTGTGCTGTAGTACTCAAACTCGCAGGGCACCCCATCACCTCATGACAGATGCTGCGAGGGCTGGGATGCTCACACAGAATGGACACTGTGCTGCTTGCCTTAAAAACACACTGCACTGATGCACGCAACTACAGAACCACAACTGGTGACCAAGCTTGCAGAGCAGCCCTCTTAGATCAGTCTGCTATGACAATCTTTAGCCATATTAGCGTGGCCAGGACCCCTCCTTCTGTAGCACACGGATGCCGTCCCTGCCGTCCCTGGCAGTGTTCAAGAGGCATCTGGATGACGAGCTAGGGGGGTTGGAGATTCCTGATCCTTGAGGTCCCTTCCAACCCTGGCCATTCTGTGATTCTGTGGTAGTAATGGTGATGGGAGGACGGTTGGACTAGATGATCTTGCAGGTCATTTCCAACCTTGTGATTCTATGATTCTATGATGGAACTGGAGCAGCATTCCCAACCTGGAGCAGCTGCAGAGCTTTCTGGAGAACGGTGAAGTCTTGCTGCCCCATTTTGCAGATAGGAGAGCAGAGAAATGTGAAGCTCCCAGGCTGCAGGGAGCATTGCTGTGCCCTCTGCCTGCAGCCAGGAGGGGAATATAATGGGAGAACAGACACTGAAAGTCAGGTCGTTTCTGAAGGGGCCGTTCAGCAGCCGTCACCCAGCACAGCTCTGGGGATGCTCAAGCAGTGTGGCTGTAGATTTGCAGGTGCCACAACACAGCCGGGGAGCCCAGGTGCTGACATCAGACCCAGAACCGGCAGCGATGCGATGGCAGCTGGATGGGCAAAGCAAAATTCCACAAAGAAAAGGCCTGCTTGGTCTTCTGGCAGTTTCCCATTTGCTGCTGAGCTTCCACATCCATTCTGTACCCACAGTCAGAAGGCAGGAGAGGGCCTGGGGAGGCAGATTGGGTAAGCCAGCATCCCAAACACAACTTTTGTTCTTGTCCTTCCAAATCTTCCTCCAGCTGTATTACACCACGTATCAAACACTGCGTTTGGTTTGTGCACATCCTCGGGGGTCTCCTGTTTGCACCACGCTGAGCTGGAAGAGCTGACAACCCAAGCTTCCACTCCATCCACGCTCATTCGAGAGCCATCTCCCATTCCCACCCTCCCCACCATCCCCTATGCTTTTATTTAGCACGGTAACGACACAAACTGATGGCAGAGCATTTCAGAACAAAATCCGCATGAAAAAAAAGCCCCAAACATAAATGTGTATTTCGCAATATCTGGAGAAGCTGTCTTCACTGTGGGCAATGAGAATGAAGGCAGCGCTCGGCTCCCAGCCTCGTGGAGCTGTGGGAGCTTTGCGGGCCGGGCTGGGGAAAACCAGCAGCGCAGATAATTTTATTAATACCATTAATAACTATTTTTTGGCAATGCTTCGCGAGGGAGACAAACGCCAGGTAGGCGCAAGATCTAACGATGCGTGCAGTTAGTGCTGAGCGTTTTCCACGGGAGGAAAAGTGCCACTTCTTTAAAGCTTTCCTTTTTTTTTTTTTTTTTTTTTTTCTTTTTTTTTTCTGCCGTGCAAAATTTCGCCGGGCAGCGCTGAGCGCGGTGGGGAAAAAGCGCTTTGGCAGAGGGAGACGGGATGAGTTTCCCGTGAGGATGGAGAAAGGCTTTAACAGTGCGGGAGACTTCTCAAAAACGGGGAGGAGGCGGCACCGCGTTCCGGAGCTTCGGGGCTCCGCGGTGCCGGGCGCTCTGCACGGACCTGCCGCCCGCTTCTCCCCGCAGGGCCGCGCCCGTCCCGTCCCGCAGCGGAGCCGGGGTTCCCCCGCGCCGCCCCGAAACAAAACCCGGGGCTCGGAGCCGCGGGAGCCGCCGGGGCCGCTTTCCGTCCCCGCGGCGCGGAGCGGCCCCGAGCTCGCCGGGCGGCGGTCGGGCCGGGGCCGGAGCGGGGCAGAGCGGCGCTGCGCGGCGCGGCGGTGCCCGGCGCGGGGCCGGGCCGGGGCCGGGGCCGCGCGGGGGCGGAGGGCAGCGCGGGGCCGTCCGGCGGCGCGGCGCGGCTCCCGCGCCGGGCCAGACTCAGCCCCTTTCTCCCGGCGCCGCCGGCTGCGAGCGCGCTGCGGCTGGAGCTGCCCCCAGAGCGGCTCCGTGATGGCGGCGGCGGCGCGGGCTCGGCAGCGGGAGGCGCCCGCCCAGCCCTGCGCGCCGCGCCGCTAGCGGCAGCGCCCGTGTGCCCGCGGCGGCCGCCCCGGCCCATGCCCCCGGGGGGAAGGGGGGCTGCAGCAGCCCGGCGAGCCGCCCACCCGCGCAGCGGGGGCATCGCCCCCACTCGCCGCTCCTGGGAGGGCGGAAAGGAGGCAGCGGCGGCGGCGGAGGCATTGTGCGCGGCGGATCGCAGGCCCCGGCGGCGCGGGGCTCGCCTGCCTCCCGCCCCAGCCCCATGAACCGGCCGGACGGCTCCGCTCCGGCGGCGGCGGCGGCGACGGGAGCGCAGGTACGCGGCGGCCGGGCCGGGCCGGGCGGCGTGTGTCCCCCGGGGGGAGGCGGAGGGAGCGGGGAGGGAGGGAGGGCGGCAGCCGCAGCCGCCCCGTCGCGGAGCCCCCGCCGGCGGCGCTTTGGCGCAGTGCGCGGGGGGCGCCGCCGGGGCGCCGAGCCCCGTTCGACCGCGGCCCTCCCGGCCCGTCCGCGCCGCGCGGAAAACAAAGCGGCGCCCGGAGCGGCCATGGCGGGGACGGCCCGGCCCGGCGCTGCCTCCGCGGCCCGCTGCCCGCCGCCCTGCCGGCCCCGCGTCCCTCCCGGAGCTTCGCCCCCCGCTCCATCCCGTCTCCCGGTGTTGATTTTTATTCCTCCCCGCTCCCCATTCCAACCCTTCTAATTTTCTTCCCGAGCGCTTAGGGTGGTGGTGGTTTTTTTTTTTTCTTTTTTTTTTGTTTTTTTTTTTTTAATTTTTTAATTTTTTTTTTTTATTTTTTAAAAATATTTTTCCATTAAAACGACGCCACCTAGAGGAGACTATTTCGTAAATAAGGGGAAAAAAAAATTAAAATTGTAAAAAAAAAAAAAAAAAAAGCAATATTCAGCTATTTGTGATTTAGCAGAAAGTTGGCGCCGGGAGGGGCGGGGGGGCACAAATCTGATTTTGGTCTCTTTTTAAGCCAAACCTGTAATGTGGAAATGAAAATTAAGCTGAATTTGAATGAATTCTGTTTTTTTTTTTTTTTCTGTTTTTTTTTTCTTTTTTTTTTTTTCCCTCCCCTTTTTATCCTTTGGTTCTTTAATTTTTTTGGGGGGGTTGGAATGTGGCTCTGGGCGTTGGGTTGGGGGGGGGGAACTCTTGGAGTTGGATGGAGGCGGCCCCTCCGGATGGCTGCTGACTTTCCCAAAGTGGGAGAATTGCTGCACGGAGCAATTAGGAATTGTACTTCATTGTAATTTTGAACTTGCACGCTGCGCCAGAATTGGGGTTTGCTGCAGTGCTGGAAGTGGTTTGTGTCAAACCAGGAGTTTTGCAGGAAAATTGGAGCGTAGAAAATTTGCTGTGGACACACCCCAATTTTTTTTTTTTTTTTTTTTTTGGGGGGGGGGGGTGGGGGTGATTTTGGATTTCATGCAAAACTGCTTTTAAACAATAAGATTGTGAGCACAGCCCAGGGACAGCGGGGTGGGCAGAGCCGGGACTCAGATGGCAGATTGGTTTTTGAATTTCTTGGCTTTCCGGATGGTTTCTGCTGCCATCATTAAAACACAGTTTCCAGTATTTAATTTCCTATTTCGTTTGTAAAGGGAGGGGAAAAAAAAAAAAAAAAAAAAAAAAGAAATTTCCATAGGAGGTTTTTTCTTTTTTTTTTTTTTTCTTTTTCTTTTTTCAACACACACTGCAACAACTCCAGATCCGGTGCATCTCATCAATCTGTGTTTGCACACGTTTGGTGGGAGCTCCGCCATGACATTGTGAATGTGCATAATTAACAATCTTGGGGGGGGGGAGAAAAAGAAAAAGAAAAAAAAAAAAGAAAAAAAATCTAATTGCAGATTTTTTTTTTTTTCCTCCAAATTGCAAAACCGAAGTGCTTGTGAATGGTGCTGCTTTTGGAGGATGTTTTTTCCAATTTCAGATTGCTTTTTTTCCTTGCCTGCCCTGCAAAGCCTTCCTGGAGTTTGGGGTGGAAGTCTTTTTCTTTTTTCCTTTTTCATCGACGTTGGGCGCAGTGTTGTGCTGGTGGAGGAGTTCAGGGCTGCACGGGGAGCGCTTGTTTTTGTAGGGTTGCCCTTGAATAGTGGGGGTCTTGGTATTGATCTTTTCAAAAATAAATAACAAAAGAGCTCCGAAACATGCATTGTTTCAATAAAAAGCAATATGGGAGAGAGGGACCCATGGCCTTTCCACCCAAAAGTGGGGGAGGGAGAGGAAGGGAACGATGAGGTCAACGTTGAGTTTTACCAACCTTGACACAGTCTCCTTTCTAAAATGGGGACAAAATAGCAAGATGGCTGGCGCTGCTCTGGGCTCTGCTCCACAGCTGCTGCAGTTTTTCTTTTTTCTTTTTTTTTTTTCCTTTTTTTTTTTTCCCTGAAAAAAAAAGCTTTTTTTTTTTTTTCTTTTTCTCTCTCTTTTTTTTTTTTTTTTTTTGCTTTTTCTGCATAAGATTTTTGAACTCTCGGAGTTTTGCAGAGCTGTGGAGCGCTGACGGGTGGCTGCTTTGGAGAAATTAAATTTCAGTCTGGGATGAATTTTCAAATTTGAATCTCAGACCTCTGAAAAGTTTCTGTTTTAATTGGATTTCGCTGTAATTCGATCTTTCCTTGAAATTAAGCTGGAAAATTGAAGGACCCAGAGCTGCTTTCTCCCCTCTGCTCCCGTTTATTTTGCATTTCTCAAAGGGGGGGCGATGGAAAGAATTGGGAATTCCTCCTGGGGGGAGGAGAGAGCGCTCCCAAATGTCAACTCCACATTTTTTATTTTTGCATTTATTTCCCCCTCCCCCTCCCAGCCCTCTTCCTGAACCTTTTTTAGCACATGCCGGATTAAGGACCACAGTGCACAGAGAGAGAGGGGGCAGAAATGACCCACCGGGTTTCCACGTCGGTTGAAGCAATCCCTGAGTGCTTCATTGCTGCTTCCAGGCAGGGAGCCGCAGCGCGGTGCCTCCCCCAGGTTGTTTTACACCAAGAATCCCTTCCTCACCCCCCAGATTTCACCTACTCTATGGTTGTACCAAAAGAAGCTGCTTAGCTTCAATTTTTTTTCTTTTTCTTTTTTTTTTTTTTTTTGCAAATTTTAATTTTAATTAATTTATTTTAGGTTTCACTCATTTTCCCCAAGCAATGCCTTTTGCTGCTGCTTTTTCTCTCCCCCTCCAACACCCTCACCTGGAGGTTTGGGGTTGCTCTCTTGGGGGCTGTGGGTGTCGGGGGTGGGGGCAGGGTTGAATTGAATTAGAGATAATGGCATATGTTCCCGTTTCAGGTCACAAATGGCATGTTTGAGAGTTTTATCTCTGAAGTTTCTCGTGGTTTCTTTAAATATCAGAATTGGGACCATTTCTGTGCACTGTGGTGAGGATGAGCAGGCAGTCTGCAGGTGGTACTTCGGGGTTTGGGATGCAGTGCCGTGGTGCTGGGCTGCAGCACATGGGGATGCACTTCACTCCTTTAACTTTAATTGGTTTCATTTGAACAGCAGCTCCCATGATGTGTTCCACTGGTGATAGAAAGCCACGATTTAAGTTACAGGGGGTTTCTCAATCTAGACTTGCTGCATGCTGTTGTCCTTCCAGAAGGGACCCTCCTTCTGCTTGATGTTTTTTGTTTTTTTTTTTTCCACAATTTCTCAGTGCAATCTGCTTCCAAAGGATTTTTTGTACTATTATTTTTCTTTGGGGAGCGTTGATCAATATTTATCACTTTAAGTGGTGTGAAGGAGCCATCCCAGCACAGCGATACCAGCACAGCTCAGGGCAGGACCCACCAAAAAGAATTTCGAGTACCCAGTCCTCAGCGAGGGATGAAAATAGACACAACATTATTAAAGTAGTAGATAATATTTACACAGGCACTGTATAAAATGTTACAGTCCAACTCGCAGAACTCTGGGATGATTTAAATACGTTTCACTGCCATAATGCTGTGAGTAGCGCCGGCCTCAGTGCAGTCACGTGGGCTGGTGATGCACAGTCAGTTCGCAGTTACACAAGCACAGCAGTGAAATTAGGGCTCTATAAATTAGATTTAATTTTTTTTTTTTTTAATTTTATTTTGGCAATTTGCACTGGGAAGGATTTGGGGTCTGTACCCTGAAGGTCATATAGATTTTGGAAGCAATGCAGCACAGGGCAGAAGGATAACTCAGCCACAGAACTTGTATGGCCCTGCTGTGTGTGTGAGGCTTGCTGGGTGTGCAGCAGGCTGTGCAGGCTGGGTCACGCTGTTTTCTGCTGGTACTGCCCAGAGCACTGCAGTTCGTGCTCTGCTCCATGAGCTGCTCTGGTTCCTGCTTGGTCCACACAGACAATTGTTGCGTGCTGATTCTGCTGCTTCAGGAGTAGAAAACCCTGATGTGGATGGGGTTGGTCACACAGTGGTGCCCAGCAATGTGACTTTGGCATCTTGCTGTGTGCAGAAATAGGCTCTGATGTAGACGGGGACACAAGCAGTGGCAGAAAGCAGTTTCTCAGGGTCTGCAAGTGTGGCCTGAGGTCGTGGTCCCTCTTTGGTAAGGAGCACAAATAAATGGAGCTGGGAGATGTTTATTTCTTATAATCTCTAAATTTCTGAGCTGTTAAAACTGCAGTGTTCATTTGAAATTGTGCGTTCGGTTTGGGCACACTGCGTTTGCTAAGGAAGAAGTTTCTAATTTTTAAAGGTCTTTTATGGATTAATTGCTAGTCATCTGCCTCCCTTTTGCTTTTGTTTAGTTCCTTGAATGTCTCTTGATTATTCTGTACTATGTGATGCCAATTTAGTGGTTAACTGGTATGCAAACTACATCTGGACGTGTTGACTTTGCATTAACAATCATTGATTTGTCTGGAGCAAGGGAATAGAAATGAATGATGCTGTTTACCGTGGATAGTATATGAAAAATAACCGTTTGCAACGTATCTTTCATCAGTGGCATGCAGCACTGGTGCAACTTGTCATAGCAGCTCTGCCTCATCAGCAGCCACGTGAGAGCTGAATTTTTAAGCTTTAGCACCAGGAGGGGGAAAGAGGCACAGGGAAGCAACCACAAAGCCCTGAGCTCAGGGAGTGCTGGGACACCACTCTCAGCCATAGGGTTGGGGTTTGGGTGGTGCTGTGTGGGGTTGGGCTTGGTGATCCCTGTGGATACCATTCAACTTAGGATATCCTGTGATCTCACGAAAAACAATATATACACATACACATTTATTCCCTTCAAAAGAAAGGAATGGCTGGAGGACCTTCCTGAGCAGCGTGTCCCTTCCCAGGACGCACTCTAGAGACATCAAACTATTTATGAAGGAAGGGTTTGCTTCCCTTGGTTGTTGTTGGTTATTTACACCTTGAATCTTCCTTCTCCTCCTGCAGTCCTGGGCCTTGTCTGCTGTGCTGTTGGTGGGACTTTGGTCCTGTGTGAGGTTGGACGTGAGCATTGGCCTTCTCCTTGGTCTTCAGTCAGTGGGCTTGGCTCTTGGCACACAGGATTTGCTGTGCTAGACTGGAATTTGCGTGTGTCAGCTGGCTACCAAAATGATGGATATAGGTAGTCTCCTGAGATGTGGGTATTGTACCCTGACAATATTTAGGGTGTAAATGCTTGTGTAAGAAAGCACTGCTGCAGAGACATTTCTCATGCAGAGGCCTTTTGGGAGAGGGTGCAACATTGAGGCTATGAGTGGTGTAGAAGCAACTCTTGTTGTTAGCAGATTGGGCTCTGCACCCCTGCTTAAACCACTTCAGTGCAGATGTGGAATTAGTTTTGCGCTCTACGTTTCATTGTTTTGAGGGGGCAACTGATAGGCAGTTGGCTCCGGTATGTTAACTCATCTGAACACTCATGCTGATGCACTGAAAGCCTTTGCTCCAACTGGGATGTTGTTAGGTAGCTCAGAGAGTGGAAACATGGCAGTTACACAGCTCCCTGCAGAAGTCAAAGCATTAGTCTCGTCAGCTGTAGGTGGGTCCAGATGACTCCTGGCAGGGGTCAGGGCAGTGCTGGAGGCAGTGTGGCTGGTTTATGGTAGATCTGCTGGGTTGCTGTGGGGCAGTCATGCACACTGTGTTTTGGTGGTGGGACCAGTGTCACCACGCCTGGTGTTCTGCTGGGGCAGCTCTTCTCAGGAGCCTTTCTCCTCAGTTGTTTCTCTAACCTGTATTGCCAGGGCACTCCTTAATATGCATGTTAGAAAGGCTTATCTGGTGCACTGTACCTGTAAAGATTTAATTACATAGGCAAGGTTCCTTGCTTGTAATTTACAGTACTGCTGTTTGTGTCACATCTATATTTGGCTGGCATAACTTGAAAAATGACACTGGAAGTGGAAATGCAATGACTGGAGATGATGTGTATCGTGATGCTGGCTGACAAAGGGGAGAAGCCAATATCAGCACGCAGAGCAGAGGGGGGGCTGCTGACGCCGTCGAGGAGCCATTGTGTGTAGGAGGAATCAATACCTGTGTGTATGGTTATGCATACAGACGTATCTGGGAGGCTGGGTGTATCGATGGAGGACGGGGGCCTCTGGGGAGGCTGGGCACTGCCTGGGCCTTTGGCACTGTACTGGCCAGGCCTCTGGTTGTAAATGTGGGGGCTCGGTGAGCTTCGGTATCCTGGGTATTGCTAGATGGGGATGGTATTGCATGAGGTTCAGCATCTCGGCAAGGGACAGAAGTAAATCACAGAGGGCCAGTAGGGTGCTCAGAGGGCCGGAGCACCTCTGTGAAGAAAGGCTGAGGATGTGGGGGCGTTCAGCCTGGAGAAGGGAAGGCTGCGGGGAGACCTCGTTGCGGCCTTGCAGTACTTGAGGGGAGCTTACAAACAGCCGTGCTGTGATTCTGTGGAACCCAAGCCTCCTTGCCAGCAGGCTCAGCAAGTCTGCATGGCACTGCCGCGTCCTCAGGCCTCTGCTCATAATGCTCACTGCAGTTCTGTTTTGCTGGGTATGTTCAGGCTGCGAGTAATATTTCGAAAGTTAATTTTTTCTCTCCGTGTGGGTGTAGGTGTCCTTCCCTGTCTGAAAATAACAGCAGAAGCAAAGTTTTCAGCACAACTTGGGTGTGCTTGCGTTGAAGGCCCGTCATTTAGGTTCTGCTTACAGCGTGGGGAGAACGATTTTAGTATAAGCGTTGCATTGCTCTAGGCCTATTTATGGAAGTATTAAACCTCAGTGCTCAAAACTCTGCGGCCAGAGCTGGCAGTGCTGTGGTGCGGGAGGCTGCGGGGAGCACAGAGCGGGGCGGCCATGGGGAGAGCTCCAAAGCAGATCCCAGGGGTGGCTGTTTTGATGGTTTGTCGTTGTTGTTGTTAGTATTTTAACTATGATTCTTTGTATTTAGACCGCTGGGTGTGCTTTGGGACCAGAGCTGAGATGACCCATTGTGCATGAGCTGCCTTGGTAGAGCCGTATGTAGCTCGAAACCCAGGGGTGGCTGCAGGTGTTGGGGTGTGAAGCTGTCACTCAAGGTCTTCAGTCTGGGAGCTGCAAATTTTCAGCTTTTACCAGCATTCCTGGTAACTCATTGTTTTGAGGATGAGAAGGAGGAGTTGTAAGGATAGAGAGAAATACCTTCTCAGATTTCCATATGTGTTTTTGAAACCCGTGTGGAGAGGCACGGGGTTTGGATCATGGCGCATGGTGGAGGAAAACTGGAAGCCCCGTTGGGAACCATGGAATCATTTGAGTTGGAAGGAACCCTTAAAGGCAGTCTGGTCCCACCCCTGCAGTGCACAGGGACACCCACAGCTCCAGCAGTGCTCAGAGCTCCAACAGCCTGACCTTGGCTGTCTGCAGGGATGGGGCATCACCACCTCTGTGCAACCTGTGCCGTGCCTCACTGCCCTGAGCGTAAAAAAAACTTCTTCCTTACGTCTGGTCAAAATCTCCCCTCTTTTAACTGGAAACCATTTCCCCTTATGCATCACAGCA
Organism: Phasianus colchicus; assembly: GCF_987193195.1. Lineage (NCBI taxonomy): Eukaryota > Metazoa > Chordata > Aves > Galliformes > Phasianidae > Phasianus > Phasianus colchicus. Next base: position 3,462,687 of record NC_143454.1, on the reverse strand, counting down.
GACACAGCTAAGGAGTCTGTCCCCTCCCTTCTCACAGCCCTGTAGATACTGATAGGCTGCCCTCAGCTCTCCCCACAGCCTTCTCTTCTCCAGGCTGCACAGCCCCAGCTCACAGTCTGTCCTTGCAGGGAGGTGTTCTATCCCTGGGATCATTGTTGTATCCCTCCTTTGGACGTGTTCCAACAGGACTTTGTGTGTGGGTGCAACAGGACTCCGGTGATGCCATCAGCAGGAGCCCATGCTGGGATCTCAGGATGCTCGAGTGCATCCTGGGGACTGCAGTGCTAGCAGTGACATCTGGAATGGGTGAAGACCAGTGATAAGTGGCCCTTATGCTGTGGGGATGAACATGAGCTGGTGGGATCGATGCGGAATTAATTTTTTTTTTAATCTTTTTTTTATTATGTTTGGACTGTTTCATGGTGTGTGGCTTCGGTTTTCTGTTGATGGTTAATGCCACCAAGGCATACTGCATACTGAGCTGAGGGAGGGATATTTTTACCTTCTTATCTGTCTTTATTTTAAAGATCTACAAACTTGGCTGGGTGGTGATAACAGCAGTTAGAATTAGCATTTCTCCTGAGTCGTGCTTGGTGGGGTATTGCCACAGAGATGGCCCTGGAGGGGGACCCACCGTTCCTGGGGTCAGGAGGCAGAGTGTGTCTGGAGCAAGTTGGTGGGGTTGGGATTGTAATGTGTGGTCTGAGGGTGGTGATGCAATTCCTGCTTCTAGAAATGGGTTATGGATATTGGAGGGATGTAGGAATGAGTCCTTGGAGCATCCTACGCTCAGTGGACGTGTTCTGGCCATTTGTAGATGAGAAAAAACATCTCCAAATTGACAAACACAAGAGCCCCTCTTCCTGAAACCTTGCATGTATTTAAATGCTTTTTTTTTTTTTTTTAACGTCTTAATTGGTTTATTTGCTAAAAAGTAAATTTACTGAGAATGGGCCATTGCTTTTGATTTGTGATAATGTTGTGTAGATAGCAGTCAGACATTGTGAATGTTTGTCTAATTCGTGTATGTTTGTGCTTTCCTCTCTTACAAAGAACTCTCTGGCCTTCCTATTCCAGCATAAACAGTGCTTGTGTTGCAGTTCATTAGGTGATATTTAAAATGTATAAAATGAAATGTTCCTGTCTACCTTAAGCAGACATATGTCTACTTTTACAAATTAACCTAATTAAATATATATGTAGAAATCTATGATCCTCGGCTCCTAGCAGAAGATATGCAATTAGCATCCATGGAGCCAGGAAGGAATTTTCCATTTGTATCTTGACTTTTCCTCATAGGATGTGCTTTTTTTTTTTTTTTTCTTTTTTTTTTCCTTTTTCTTCCAATGCTTCAAATTTTATTCTGCTTAGGAATTCACACAAGGGCTCGTCCTGCAGGGATTTATGCTCGTGGTTCAATTTCCCCACAAGTATTTTGACTGAAGTCATTAAAATGGTACCTCAGTCCTCTGCTTCAGCCTATCCCTTTGACTCTGCAGGACAGAGGATTTAATTTTGCTAACAGAATATTATCATGGGGAAAACATCAATCTGGAGGAAAAATGGCACTAGAATATTTACATTTTTCAAGCCTCTTCCTTCCTCCCACCCAAAAATAGAAAAACAAAGTTATCTGTCTCCTCTGAATTTATGTAGTTTTCAAGTGTTAGGCCAGCATTGTTTCCAAAACATACAGTCCTTCCACCTTAACTCCCTCTATGGCAAGAGGGCCCTTGTGCAGTAAATAAAAGGAATATATTCCATTAGTACATGCTTTCATACAGAATGGTTCTGGCACCAGAAATAATAGATTTTAGTTTCTTTTCTGCCAAAGTGTTTTTTTCTCTTTTATTAATTTAGGTTTGATAGTGTTATAATAGTTTGTTATATAAATAACCATTTGGTGTATTTTGCATCTCAATAGTTGAATGAATTTATTAACAAAAAGCCTTTCTTCCCCTATAAACATCCCCACTGTTACCCAAAGGCACTCCTTCCTAGCAGAACCCACGAAGGGAATGACGTTCCCAGCTTAGCTATTTTAATGATCCCACAAACCAAAAAAAGCCATAGGAATTTTTTTTCAAAAGCAAATTGCAGAAACTTCTTTTTTTTTTTTTTTTTTTTTTTTTTTAGGTCATCATAACTTCTAAACTTTTTGTCCAGTTATTTTTGTTAGGTTTTCCACGTAGTCATAACAGCGAGCCATAAACTCGCTGGGGCTGTTCTTTCTTTTTGGGGAAGGTGTAGGGTTTTTAAACTTGACCCAAAATGGAGCAGAACTGACTCAAAGAGCATCTTCTTTGGATGGAGGCTGTGGGGCTGCACACCCAGCAAACACACAGGCTCCATTACGAATTTCTGTGCAAGGACTATTAATAATTTTCACAAAGAAGGTGAGATGTTGGATCATAACCATTTTTCCCCTCTTGGACAACTCTGCAAATTCATCCTCCTGCATTTTTCCTTTAACTTTCTGCCCTGCTGCCTTGCACTGGCTGTGTTTCGGGGCCTTGTGGAAAGTTTGCTCCAAGCACATCTGCAGACGTGTCTTTGCAGGAGCTTTCTGCTCCCCATGCTGTCTCAGGTTGGTGCTAGGTGGGTGGATTCTCTCACTCCCCCTGGGTGTTTTTATGCCCTCTGCCGTAGGGTGAAACCTTCTTACATGTGGTTGTCAGGGTTTGGTCTGCGTTGGTTGAGTGGCAAGCAACTTTGTAAGTTAGAAAGGAGTTTGCAGCACTGTCTTCCAGGTTTTCTTGTGAGCCTACAGCCTTGGCAGTGAGTTCTGCAGGGCAGGACCTGCCTTAGACCTGTGTTTGTTGTGGGACAGATGCCTTATTAATATTAACTTCATTTTCTACTCCAGCAGGTACAGCACACAGTGGTTTCCTTCTCACCTCTGTTTCACAGCACTGCACCAACCCTGGATGCTCCTCAAGCCTCAGCAGTGCTGCAGGCCATCTTTAAGGGGGGTTTTCAGTAGCCTGGCATTACTGAGCACTGAGATGAGTTGTGTGCTCACTGTGGCTGCCATTTATTTCAGTGAAGAGGAGCACAAAAAGGATTTGCTCTTCCAGTTCTCTTTCTGCAGTCGTTTTTGAGGCAGGATCACCAGAACTCTTTATGGTGCTGTGGATTTGGCAGTGTGTGTTGGTGCCTTTTCTGTTCCTTTGCTAATTAATTGTTTCATTTGCTGTGCTGGCCACCATCAGGCTCACACTGCTGGAGGAGTGCCCTCAGCGACTCCTCAGTTGCTTTTGTGAATGCTAATGGCTAATTTAGATGCCTTTATTTTGTGTGTGTGATTGGAGTTGCTTTTCCCTGTATGTATTACTTTGCATGCATCCATGCAGAATTTCATCCTCTCTTTTGCCACCCACTTTCCTGCATCATGTGGTCATTCTGCTGCTTGGATTGGCCTCAGGAGCATCTTGTCCATAGCCTTGGGGACTCCTCATCCCTTTCTCCACGTCTCACTTGGTGCACTGAGCAGGTGTCTGCCTGGTCCCACTTACAGTATCAGACTATTCCTGCCCTTTATTGTCTTTTAATCAGTCGTTAATCAATGGGACGATTTCTTTCTTTTCTCACAGCACTGTGGGTGCACCTGCTGTTTCTAGAGGAAACTTGGCTAAGACTTGGAAATTTGTGTAGACTGCATCTCTCACTCATTCTTTTCTACTTGCTTCTACTTGCATCCTTTCCAGACACTCTAGTAGTTCTGTGAACTGTGGCTGTCTGCAAAGCTGTGCTCGCTCCTGTTGTGTCCTGTTTGTCAGATATTCTGTTAGTAGTAACTTTTCAGCTACAGAACCCAAGTTCTGCAGTTGTATTCTTTGGATCTCTCCTGTAACCCTTCTAAAACCTTAATCATAGCATCATAGATTGGCCTGGGTTGAAAAGGACCACAGTGCTCACCCAGTTCCAACCCCCTGCTGTGTGCAGGTCACCAACCAGCAGCCCAGGCTGCCCAGAGCCACATCCAGCCTGGCCTTGAATGCCTGCAGGGATGGGGCATCCACAGCCTCCTTGGGCAGCCTGATACAAGTGAGTTGTGGTAGCTAAGCAGTTGTAGCTTCATGTCTTTAAGGCTTTTGAATGGATACTGTCTTGCCCTGTTCTTTAATTTTGTTAGGAAGGTTTACTTCTTCTGGTGACCCTGTAGTGTGAGGTAGATCCCTTTGTCATTCCTGATAATGGAAAGAATCCAGAAAGGGAATTCCTGAGCCTTTTCACTGGTGCATAGAAGTTAAATTTTCAGGCTATGGTTTTACCTTCCTTCGGTGCTTGTTTTATACCAGAATCTGACTTGTGATGCTTATGTGCTTGATTTTGTTACTATTAAAATTAATTTTTATTCCTTTAATGACCTCTTTCTCAAAAATCTTTTTTTCATTGGCCTCTGCTGGCTTTAAATTTAGCTTCAGTGAGTTTACATTCTTCCATGAGTGTGTTTTTTCTGTTTTTAATGGCTCTTTTTACTCTGCTGTTTTAACCAAACTTTGACAGGTGAAAACTGTCTTCACCAAGTTCTCCACCTCACCTGCTGCCTCTCACCTTTTGAACTGCACCAGTGACCTTTTAACAAATTCTCCCACTTAAGTTTCCTCTTCCTTAGTTAAATCTTAGCTGAACGTACTTTGTTGTGTGGCTTTTGTGTTGGGAAGAGTTTGGTTTGAGGTGCTGGGGCACTGCAGCAGAGCTGGGCCCTCCTGGCTGCTGGAGGTGGGGAGTAGCAGGGTTCAGTGGTGGAGGGAGGACCTCCAACACATGGCTTCCTCCTGCTCGGGCCACGGGTGGCCTTGTGGGACTCAAGAACGTTTGCATTTCCTGAAGACATCGTGCAGGGAGGTGAGATGGAGCATCCAGAGCGTTGCTCTTGCAGCAGTCAGGTCTCTTAAGAACATCAGCAGATAGAACTGCAGGAGCAACCCACAGCCTTTCTGGTCTTCTGTGACATTGCCTAAATGCAAATGCCATCCCCTGCTCACCAGTGCTGGAGCTGTAGCAAGGTTTGGGATGCGCTCTGGGCTGTAAGGGTGCTCTGCAGCCCTTGGTTGTGATGGACCCCACTGGGCTTCACTCTGCAGTCAGCTCCATCACTGCTGTGTAAATGGAATACGGACTGCAGTGCATTGTGTCTTCTGTTTCCTACCTGAGTTTTATAAATATCTATATAGTTTTTCAAGGATGCAGTACGCTCATGACCTCATCAATAGAAAATGCTTTACTTAAACTGGGCGTTCTCCTGTGCCTGTTGATTTTCTCAGGCTATAGTTTAAATAGTCCTTTCTATGCTGGCATCTGTTTTCATTTTGGCTTTGTTGGAGTCCAGCTCTCTCGCAGGGGCTCCATCTCCTTTGGCATGAATCTTGGGACCCTCATCCCCTGCCTGCACCCTCTGGAGAGGCCTCAGGATTTCAGGGGTGCCATGTTGGTCCTGGGTTTTACTTTTCCCCAAATGGTTTATTTCATTTTCAGGATCTGTGGTCAGTTCTGGTGTTGAGATTGCTCTGTAACTGAATCCTGCATTCCCCTATCCTTCTACCCCCCCCATGCCAGAGCCTGGTAAGTAGTAAAATGAGGAGGAAAAAAAAGAAGAATAAAAGGAAGGGATGACAGTTATCCTTGAGTTTGAAGTTATCAAGTGCAGAAAATTGATAAAGGAAGTTAAAAAAACACAAGGGAAAAAAATCTGTGACTGTCACTGCAAAGAACTGAAAGAAAATATATCAGGAACAAAAGAAATTCTAATAATGGTTTGTGTAGACTTATCACGACTGAGGAGAGCTAAAACGCATAATAAAGCAGAAAAAGTAGACATGTTTAATAAATATTGCTGTTCCCTATTTGTAAAGAAGAGGTGGGATGTACTCGTAGTGTGTGTGCAGAAGGGTCTGCTGCTAAGCAGGGGGTGCTGAGCTGGGAGCTGGAGGAGCTTTTCCAGCCGGTATGGATGGATGTTGTACTCAGGGCACTCCTGGGGGGGGGGAAAGGGAGGTGGCTGTTTTGCTTCCTTTTTTATTTGATTAATTTTTGTATCCACTTTTGGGTACCTCGAGACCATTCCAGAAAAGCTGGCAGATGCTGCTGCCGCCCTGTCTTAGCATGGTGTCAGCCCGGGGACAGCAGAGCATGGTGAGCACAGAGTGCTGGGAAGGAAGAGGTGGCAATGTCGAACAAACTGAACTCATCTGTAGCAGCAGTGATGGAGGCCGTGCTGAGTGCATGGGGAAGCACTGTGATGTCACAGCATTTGGCTCCAGCAGCCCCTTGTAACATCACACTTGGGTGGGACAGGAGCCAAAAGGCTCAGGGGTACCCTGGAGGCTCAGTGGGGACATGTTGGTCACCAGCTGTCCTAAGGGGCCTGCGGGCTCCTGGGGTTCCATCAGGTAAGCTTTGTTGGGTTTGGAGAATCCTAGGATTTGTGTCTTTGGAGGCGATTGCCTAGAGAGGCTGTGGATGCCCCCTCTATGGAGGCATTCAAGGCCAGGCTGGATGGGGCTGTGAGCAACCTGGTCTAGAGGGGGGTGTTCCTGCCTATAGCAGAGAGTTTGGACTAGATGATCTTACAGGTTCCTTCCAAGCCAAACCATTTTATGAGATCCTGTAGGATCCTCTAGAGGTGGAGACAGGATAGAGCAGAGATCCCAGAGCAGCCTTGGGGTAGGAAGGGGACGTGGCTGCAACAGAAGCAGCGACACTGAGCCCCTGGGAATGGGGCAGTGCAAACTGTGGGTGTGCAGAGCTTTGTGAAAACCACGACTCTCTCTTTTCTTATTGCTTATGCCTTAATACAATATCTCTATTTCCAATTTTTAAGAGATGTTGAAAAGTTGGAGAAGACGCAGACCGTGTGGTTGGAGTGAAGCAATCCAGCGAGTTGGGGAAATAGTCGTTGGTGTTTGTTCTGAAGCATTTTGGGGCATGTACCGTATTTTGGGAAACTGACAATAAGAGTGAACAAAAATCTCACTTGTTGATTCTGTATTCATAGAGCTGGTTCTCTGTGGGGAAAAAAAAACAAAAAGCAGGCACCAAATAGCTGTTCATTTTAGCAGACACAAAGCAAGGAACAATACCTGGAAGCTGAATCCAAATGTTCAGATGACAAAATGAAGAAACAAAAATATTTTTACAAGCTGGAGGTGAAAATTTGGAGCAGCAGGGGAGATTGGCTGTTAGAGCAGACTACCAAGGGAAAGTGTGGACGCTGCAGATCTCGATGTCTTCACTTATTCTCTGCATCCGTGGAATACGTGTTTCAGTGTTTTCTGGCAGAGCTGAGTGGTTAGAAGGGAGAATTGCTGTTATGTTATAAAGAATGGCTATTCTGTGGTTTAAACAAAAGATCTCGCTCTCTGTCCCTCTCTTTTGGTATCCTGTTTCCCAGTGTCCAGCAGCAGATGGCCAGGGAAGGATTATAACGAACAGAGAAAATATTGAGTGAGCCTTTAATATACTCGCTCCTGTCGGATAATGGTGTGGGGACTTCCCGAGCCAGAGCCCGTCTGAACCTCTGTCATTAGTGAGAGAAACTCACTTACTGCTCCCTGCATCCAGTGTGGTGCTTGGAAGAGCTCCTGTTCTCCAAACCGTGCTGTGCTCCTCAGTCTGCCGAACCAAAGGTGAATGTTCATCATCACACCACAGCCCTGACCTGTTTTTCCCCACAGGAATTGTTAGTGAAATGCAACGTGAATTTGCAGTTTCTTAGGTGGACCCAACGTTACCCTTTCTTCCAAACCCTTGGGGTGAACCCACTGTGCTCCTCCTAGCATAGAGCCATAGGCTCACAGAATGGCTTTGGTTGGAGGGGTCCTCGAAGGTCACCCAGCACCCATCAAGCCAGTCAACCCACGGGCAGGGTTGCCCACACCAGCTCAGTTTGCCCCTGGCCTTGAGTGCCTCCAGGGATGGGAGCCTCACTGCCCTCTGCAGAAAGGATTTTCCCCTCACATCTAACCTGAATCTCCCCTCTTTTAGTTTGAAGCCATTCTGCTTTGTCCTGTCACTATCAGATCATGTAAAAAGTTGGTTCCCCTCCTGCTTGTGAGGTCACTTCAGATGCTGGAAGCATGAGCTGACGTATGAAACCAAAGTGCAGGCAACTATTTTCTTGCACTTGGTAGAGATATAACTAATGAAAGCAATAGATAACCTGTAACTGAGCACAAAAGGCTGTGATTCTATGATTCTGTTTGTTTACCTTTTCAGGCAGGAGATGATAATGAATAAGTTAGTTAGGGAGCACGTGGGACACAGTCATTAATAATCTGCTTAATATTGCTGATACGGGAATGGTGGGCATAGCACAGAGCAAAGTGTGCGTGCAGCGCTGTATCTCAGTATGGATTTTTCCTCGTGGTCTGGAGGAGGCTTTGCTCCTTCATGCAGATGAGAGGGAGGTGTGTTGGAGAAAGAAACAGGAGGTATTTGCAAACTGTTGTAGAGATCAGAGAGGAAATTTCCCCCGGTTAACTCCGAAATCAGGCAAAAAGCAGTGAGTGAGCTGAGGTGGCTAAATGGAGATGTAAACAGTATTAGAAGCAGTAAGCAGTAGGCTTTTAAAGAGTATAAACAGTCTGCAAAGGAGGAGGATAGGAAGATCTATTAAAATAAGCAGAAGGCAGTTAAAAGGATAATTAGGAAGGCAAAAAGAAATAGAGAAGATCTAATTGCTGAGAATATTTTGACATCAAAGGGTTCTGTCGATGTATTCAGAGCAGACAGAAGCTAGCAGAGGGAACTTGTCCGCTGAAGATGAGGATAGCAGCTGGAGGCAGGAGATCCGTAAATGAGCTGCTTAGTGCCTCTGGGAGCTGATGGGCAGTGCGGGATCTGACCGGTGTTGTGTGCTGGGAGCTCCGTCATCAGTGAAGAGAGGAGCACAGCACCTGGGCACGTGCATTCTGGGGGTTGTTTCTGAGCTACGAGGTGTGAGCCAGCATCCGAGGAGCTCGGGGTGTCATTGCACAGCACCAGGACCTGCTTGCTGCCCGTCCTGGGGGGGGGTGACCTCGTGCATGGGCTGATCTGAAAGGCTGAGGCTGTTTGTAAGACCTTCACAGCTGTCAGGTGTAGATCTGTGTGTGTGCATATGTTTGTATATGTTTTGTGTGCATGTGTATATATAGATATGTATACATATAAATTTTTACTGGAGCACAAAAGTCATTTGGAAGTGGACGTTTGGAGGAAAAATGGCCATTTTGTGTACGTGTGTTTGCTGTGTGCTCCGCCTCCCAGTCTCTGCCTGTGTGAGCTGAAGTGGCACGTGAATAACAAAGGTAACGCCGCCAATGAAATGCGTTCTGGATAGAGCCTGGCACGTAAAAATCCGGAGACAAATGAAGCAGTACCTCCATAAGGTCACTGTGTTGGCTTTCTGCGGTCTGTGGAAGAGTCCTGGAGCTCTGATCAAAGTTGCATTTCTCAGAGAGCAGCCCTTGCAGCAGAGCCAAAGTGCCACACACTCCTTGGTGCACGTAATTAAAAGCTATCATCTAGCCTGATGCAGCGCTGCTGGTTAGTGTTTCATTTAGGAAGATGGGTTGGCTTGAATTTCAACAAATTTGGGAGGAAATGAGCGATGTGTCAAGTGCCTGCAGCGTGCAGCTCTTGGGCTGTGTTCCTGGGGTGCTGTGGTTGCACAGGCAATGCCTCACCAATAGGCTGAGTTTCCGTGTCAGCGCGTGCCGGGTGACTGCTGCCACATCTTGACCGTGGGGTGGAATTTGTCTCATTGGGAACACGACCAGACCCATTGTTCCTGCATTACAGCTTGTCCCTTGGAACATTAAAGCACTAACACGGAGCCTCGCAGCCTGGTTTAGCTGGGGGCTGCCATCTCCATCTGCTTGGATGAGGCGTCCAGCTGTGCGTGCTGCTGCTGCTGCACAAGCTGTGCTCTTGGCCTGCAGAAGCTGCTCACCATTCCCTTGCTCATCCCCTCCTTGCTTTGCAGGTGGTGGGACAGCAGAGCCCTTCCTTAGGGAGCTGAGCAGCGGTAGCTCCTTGAATTCTAACCTCAAGACTGCTGCTGCTGTAACCAGCTGACCCATTTCGTGATAGCAGTTTCTTCAGTGGGATGGTGTTCTTTAAGCTGTTACACTTTTAATGGAGTAGGGAAATGTCCTAAGTGCTGAGTGCTTAAGTTTTCAATGGGATTTGAGAGGTTTCGTATTGAATGTTATTAGCCCCAATAAGAAGTTATAGTCTAGTGAGTGTAAGAGTTCTCCATGCAGAGAAAGAGCTTAGTGCTGATACGCGGCAAGTTCCAGCAGGTCTGGAGTGGTGGTTTTTCATGTACACGCACTGTTTTAATATTAAACCCCTTTATTTTCACCTGCATTAAGTGCTAATGAGACCAGGGTGTCGTTTGGGCTGGATGGAAATAAAGCAAGACGAGGGCACGCCGCATCTGCCGTCTTGCTCCGTTTCCCCTCTTGCCTCAAATCTGATATCCTTCAACTTTATGTTTCATTCAACCAAATTACGATCAGAACAAAATGGTAATGTAACTCAAGCGGAGAAAAGTTCAAGTAAAAAAAAATCAACACCACCACATTGTGCAGGAGATAGTTGTGTAAAAAATAATGCAGATCTTGAGGAAAGGCTTTTGTAATTCAGCAGATGTCATTGGCAGCAAAGGAGGCTGTGTGCTGTACTGGAGGGGGAGAGCAGGGTCTGGAGTCCCAAAGCCATCAGCCCAGGCAAGGAGCAGATGAAGGAGGGAGACAGACTGCACTGGTGGAGGGGGTGGTTTGCTGCTGGGCTGTGGGTGCCGTGCCGAGGCTGTGCTGGAGCTGGCACTGCTGCTGTTTTCAAATCACAGCTCTCTTTGGAGTGGAAAGTGAACATATTGCTTGTGAGCGTGGCTGCAGCAGAAGACCTGTGCTTGTTCCAGCTTCTCAGAGTGTGTTTATGAGGTGCAAACTCAATATCGGTAACTTGCTTGGATGGAGGATGAGAAGACCTCGGGGCTAGCCTGCTGATCTTACAGGGACCTCCAATCCCTGTCTCTTACATAGCTTGTCAGACCAGGGCTGCCTTGTAGGAAAATTGGGAATACATGCAGTGTCCCTAATGAAAACCTGAAATTTTGGCAGACCTGGCCTTGAGTTCTTCGCCTGCCCCACAGAGCAGTGGCAGGCAAGCAGCCAGCTTGTGTCCCCAGGGGTGTGCTGGCTGTCAGACTGGTGGTGCTGGCTGCTTTCCCTTGGGATCAGAAGGAGCCAGCAGGAGGTAATGGGCTGCACCTAAGCAGAGGCTGTGCCTGGAACAAGATGTGGCTCAGGTGTAGGGGTTCAGTAGTTAAGCAGTGAGGAGGAAGCAGTAGGGCTGGTTGTGTGGCTTGGCTTCCAGGTGCAGCAGTGCAGGACTTTGTTTCTTTATTATCTACTCCCCTAATTCATTGCATGTAAGGGGAAAAAAAATCCTAGAGAAAGTTTCAGATGCTGTGACCTGTCTTTTCTCCTCCTCATGGAAGATAATTGAGAGAGGAAGCTTGAAAATGAGATTATGTTTGTTGTCTAGACTGAGTGAGAGCGTCTTTCCTTGTTTTTCAGTCTCCTGGGGAGTCCATCCTTGGTGTTAGGTCTGCTGTCAGATGGATGGCAAAGGATCTCATCCGGCATACCAGGATGCTTCTGCTGACAACAAGAGCAGCAGAGGACTTTGAGGCTGTGCTTGGCAGGGTGAGGCGAGGTCACGAGGTTTTATTCCTGTTCATAGTCAGAGGCAAGAGGAGCCCAAGGATAGCTGTGTGGTTCAGTGCTGTGCCTCAGAGCAGCCCAGCCCTGTCTGTGAGGCACTGAGGCCGTACGTGGGGCTGTTTCATTAAAGCCCAGATAGCCCTGGAGCTGCTCGTTGTGATGGTGTGTGATGGGATCCCAGCAGTGCAGAATCACGGGATATCCAGGTTGAAAGGGACCCAAAAGGATCATCGAGTCCAACCCCTGGGTCCACGCAGGACCACCCAAATCCTAAATGGTCTAGCATTAGGTGGAATGGTGGTGGCCCTGCATGTGGCAGGGGGGTTGGAGATTCATGATCCTTGAGGTCCCTTCCAACCCTGGCAATTCTGTGATTCTGTGTGATTCTGTAAACACTATATCTGAGAGCAGCATCCCAGTGCTCTGCACACTGTGTGTTCTTTGATGGGCTGAAGAATAGACGTGAGCCAGTGGACTCTGCTGGGACAAGCATGGTGCTGCTGTGGCATTGAAGGGTCCCAGAACTGACGTGGGTGGGGAGAGGGAGAACAGGAGCTGCAAGAAAACCAAGGATGGGATGGATGTATAACGTTACTAAAATGTGACAAATTGAGTATTTTGGAGTCCAGCCTTGTCAATGGAAGTCACTGATTTGACTGGCTTTCAAAAGAAGGCAAGAATAAAATCTCTCTGCACCTTTTCTCTCTGCTCACATTCATGCTGTTGAGGATCATCCCTCCGATCAGCCCTAGTGGAAACAAGAGGGGAAGAAAGGGGTTGGCTGAGGAGAAGTCTCTTAACTGCGGTGCCTTTGGGATTATGGCATTGGTGCAAGTGTCTGCATCTCTCTGGGATGCAGGAGGCTACACTGGGCCTCCTTGCTATGGGACATTCATGCATATCCTTGAGCTCAGTTCCTGGCAGAGGACAGGGAATGGTGTAACCTTCTGCCTGCAGGATCACTGTCACTGTGGCTGAGATCAAGGTGCCACATACAGAGCCCCCAGTGAACTGTTCTGACTCTCTCTGTCCTGTTCTTGATGGATTTTCCAGCAGTCCTTTCCTTCAGAGACATTTTATTTGAGGTCTTGCTGGTTTTGATCCTTCCCTTACTGGATTTGTAGTCAAATGTTATTTCTAAAAATAAGATATTCTGTTCCTTCTGTTTCTAGAGATTAATCTGTTTCTTTTTTCTTCAGCTGTTCTTCCATGAAAGGATTGTTGGGAGCCTATAAAGGCCAGATAATGTGATTTTTCAGTTAAAACTCTCTTGAGTGAGCTTTCACTAATTGACTTGTTTGCATCAACTGTTACGACAGCAAGCGCAAGACTGACGCCGCCCAAACTCTCAGCGTTGCTGGGCATGACGTGCAGTGAGCTGCAGCAGCCATCAGAGCCATGCCGGCGTGTTCGCGATTTCTGACCTCCGGCACAGAGCCCATGTGAGCCTCCTGCCATGCTGCTGGCTGCCTGCTTGTGTCTTTTGGCACCCAGCAGCAGGATCGTGGCTTTGGAGTGCTCTCCAGCCTCGCTCCATCCCTGGCTGCCGCTGCTCGAGCGGTGTAGCAGCGTGGTGTCGAGCCCGATTCAGCCCATTGACTCGCTGGCTTTGTGACTGCTTGCTGCATTCATGTTCAGAAACATCCAGGATTTCCTTTAAAAATAGCCAAGAGATGGAAATGTGCTTTTTATGAGGAATATTTTCCGAGCTCAAGCTGAAGGCAGAGCAGCACGTTATGGTCTGTGTAAGTTTGCCGACGCTGTTACTGCAGAACTCGAGGGGGTGTGAAGTCCCTTAGCTCTCATTCGTTGGATGTTAATGACACCTCTGGTCATCCCATGGAGGGAAGGAGTGGGTGGCAGCAGTATGGAGCAGGGAGTCCAACCAGGGGTGCACCTCCAAAAGATGGAGGTGCTGCTCCTGCACCTTCTGTCCATGCTCTTCTGCCACTTCTCCTGTGCGCTAGGGTTTGCTGGAGCTGTCTGTGAGTTGAGTTATCGTTGTGACCCAGGAAAAGCACATGAAAAGCCGTGAAGGGGAGGAAGAGACAGGGCTTTCTGCCAGGTTGGTGAGTAAGCTGGATGGGAGCAATGAGTGGGGGGGAGGAGGAGGAAGGCTCCCCACTCTGTACTGTTAGACCTGGTTGGTCATTTGTGGGCCCATCTTCCTCGTGGTGCAAGGAGCTGAAGTTTGTGGCAGGAAAGGTTCAGATAGGGCTGAAGTTGCATGGTGCAACCAGTGGGAAGGGGGATGTTTCCTTTGAGAGCTTTCTGCAGCGAGGTCAGAAGCGTGGCTCACAGTGCGCTTGAACATCCCGTAGTGCAGCACGTCACGTTGCTGTGGTCAGGCAGGGATGTCAGTGCAGCATCACTCAACAAACTCTTGCATCTTAACGCCTGCTTCTCACCAGTTCTGTTGTCCCTGGGCTCGTTGGCTGTCCAGAAGTGTTGCTGCTGGTGCCTGCTGTGGTTTGGGGGCTGCCTGCCCACCCCCAACCCAGCCACTGCTGGTGCAGAGCAAAGGACTTGGCTGCCTTCCCACCATGTGCCTTCAGTCATGGCACGTTTTCAGAATCCGGAGCTGTGATCCCTCTGTGGTTACAACAGCAGGTGGCTGACGCCTTTTTTGGCTGCGTTGGGTAGCGGCAGTTCTGCCTTGCGCTGGGTCAGCTGCTCAGCGTGCTGGCCGAGGTGGTGTGGAGCTGAGCACCATCAGGTCCCCTGTTTGACAGTGTGGTGACAAACAGCTGAAGAATAAACCATTCCCAGGGAGTGGCTGAGCAGTGCTGGAGCAGAACTGCATGGCTGGAGCAGGGCTGCATCCCCAGGGTTGCAGTACCACCCTGCCGTGCCCCATCTCCATTCTGGACTGGAGCTGAGTTCCCATCTCACTGCTGATGCAGAGCATCATCAGATGACAAGAGTGACACAGCATCACCTGCCAGCTGTGGGCTGTCACCTGCTGGTTCAGGGCCCTTCCCAGACCTGGGCTGTGTTCACTCCTCTTGTGAGGGACTGGAAAATGAGGTGTGCGCTGGGCAGCTCAGCTCGACTGCTGATTTTAGAGTATTTTTCTATTTTTTCTGTAATTTGCTGTGAGATCCCAAGCTCTTGCTCACCGTGGTGCACAGAAGGCTCCTAACAAGTAATGTGATGAAAGCAGCCTTCTGCTCGCAGCTTTGGAGGAGGCTGTTGTGCTGCAGCCTCCTGTGCATCCACTTGGCACCATTCCTTAGGAATAAAGATAAAATCCTGGAATCAGGGAAATCCAACAGTTCTCCAGATGCAGTCAGATCTTGAGATGCTGTTCTCTATGTAGAACCTCTTTTTTGGAGGACTGTCAATGCACCCAGTTTCACCAGGGATAAACTTGTTCCTGAGCAAACTCTGCTCTGTTTGCTGGTATGAAGCAGGGATGGATGGGAGGCAACCCACCATGAGGATTTATGATGCCATGTTACCCTGGCCCACAATGTCAGAACCTGCCTTGCTGTTCCCTGCTGTCCCAGCTGGGTCTTGAGGATAGGCACTGCCACCCGTGGAGGTTCGGCATTACCCCCACTGAGAGCCTTTTGCTTCATAAAGTCTGAAACAAGGCACTCTCTCTGCTTTTATATTGCAAGTTTTTTATTTTTCCATAAAGTGTTGGTGGCTGGGGCCACACATGGCTCCCCCAGGCACCTGTATTACTACGACTGATGGCTTACTGGGGCTCATTGCCCTGCTTAAGTTTCTGTTAAGGGCAGCTGCAGGACATACGGGCTTTGCTGCTGTTTAGCACTCTGCTGGTCCACCACATTGAACTTCGGGTTTTGCAGAAGTCAGGCCTAACAGGAAGATTTCATCCCATTGGTAGGATTCTTTTGAGCTAGATGAAAATGTGCATAAATCAGCTGTTTGAATATGGTTTGGAGGATGCTCCACCCTCGGAGGTGTTGATGGTCAGACTGGATGGGGCTCTGAGCACTGTTGGTGTCCGTGTTCACAGCAGGGAGTTGTGGCCTTTATAAAAGTCCCTTCCGACTCAGTTCTATGATTCTATGAACATTTAGGAAGACATATTTCATCCTTCTGTACCCTTTTCCTCCAAGAAATGAACGTTTGGAGCTCCTGCCCGAGGCTCCATCCCTGTGTCCTGTCCCTGCTCAGCATTGGTCCCAGCAGGAATCTCTGCACCGCAGCCAGCAGCACCGAAGTGATGAAGTAGTGAAACTCAATGGATTTCCGTTCCTGAGATCAAGCAGCCCATAATTCATGCCATGCTTCCTTCCCCGCTAATTCAAAGGACATTTCTCTGTGAACCATGATGGGGCTGAGTGCACAGAGCCCTGCAGCTCTTATGGGAGATGCTGAGTGCTGCCCAAAGGAGGGATGCTCATGCTCTGGGGTCTGCACACACTGTGTGCTGAGGGATTTCTGCCTGAAAACCTGGGATTTGGGTTGCTGTGGAGTAGTTGAGTGGTTTTAAGACCTGTATTGTAAAGAGAATGTTGTCGAAGGGTGTTGGTGTTGGCCAATCCCTTCCTAAGGATAGAGCTTTGGGATTTGCTGGGGGAGGGTCGGGCTGTCCATGTGAAGGAAGGCACAGAACCTCCCCCTGCCCTCACATGGCATCTGCACTCACACCTGCTGCACTGAAGTTCCTCGACTTCACCTGTTTGAGAGCATCCTCTTAATTTTCCCCTAATGGCTGCTCTCAGCTGGAAGGTGCTCATTCATTTTGTCACTACTCTTAAAGCAGTGATTCTCTGCCCCTGATCGCTGTGCTCTGCCTTCCCAAGTGGTGAACCTTTGTGCTGGTAACCACATCTGTGTACTGTGCTCAAAGAGCAGGTGGTGTAGGGATGTATGTGTGGCACAGTTATATTTCCTGCTCGTTTTGCCTTTTCTAAGCAATTCCTTGTTCTCCCTTTTCCTCTTTGACCACTTTGAGCACTGAGCTGATGCTCTCTCTGCACATGTAAGACGCAAAAGCCAGCTGCTGTCTGTTGTACCCAGGTCTGTTCCTTAACATAAAGTATTGTCTGTTGCTTTTTTTGTTTGTTGGTTGGTTTTTCTTGCAGTTCTGCTCTAATTTGTACTCCTGCCTGATGTTAATGGCTTGCTGTGCAGGTTGGCTTTGCAGACCCTGTTCCCCACCGTGGTCACACAGCGGGTTCTGCTGCAATCCCTTGTTTGCTTTCCCTTAGTGGCTTTGTTTAGTGTCACCTTGGCAATCACTGCTGACTTTATCAGATTTGCTTGGAAACCTTCTTGGATGTGAAGATATTTGCTGGTATTTCCATGTGTGAATGGGATTAGTTGTGACTGGGGCAGGTGATGAGCAAGGCAGGAGGAGCATAAGTCCCAAAGAGATGCTCAGCAGTGTGGCTGCACAGCTGGTTTTGTTATGCCAAGAAGTTTGGTTTCCAATTCCTGAGGTGGCCATGCCTGTGTGGGAAGGAGGCATCTCACTTCTTTTGGTGTGGTGACAAGAAATGCCTTTTGAGGAGTTAGATCTGCCTTGTGGATGCAGTCTCCATCCATGGAGGTGAGGAGGGAGATGCTTGGTGTCACTGCTGGCAGAGGAGCGCCCTCAACAGGGCTGAGCTCTGTGCCCACTGGGCTTCCTGGCAACCTCAGCTCAGTGCCTGGCACTCAGCACACATGGCTGATGCTTCATCAGCCGGTGAGGTGCTTTGGTTTCTTAGTTGGGATAAGGCTGATAGGAACACCCACGTCCCTTTGGGGCGGCCTGTTTGAGCTGTGGCTTCCCAGGTGGTTTCTCTCCACTGAAAGGCAGGTTTTGGTTTGTCTTTGAAGAGGCAGATCCTGAGCGATGCCATCGGGTCCTGTGAACAGCACAAAGCAGCACAGCTTTGCTTTTGGTTCTGAGAAAGGAATTTGAGAGGAGGTTTCAAGATTTCAAAAAAAAAAAAGATCGATTTTTTGCTGTGTTTGCCATTCCATTTTCATGACTACGTTACCTGCAAATTTTCAGACTAAATGTACAGAGTTGCAATCAGGCATTCAATTGCAAGAAGTATTCCGTCATGTCTCTCCACTAGACTTTCAGAAGACCTCTCAGCAAAGAGGTCTTCTGAGACCTCAAAGCAAAGAGGCCCTCACTTCACAGTCAGGCTCCATCTATCCACGGTCTTGGGCACCTCCAGGGATGGGCACCCACAGCTTTGGGGCCTCGCTGCCCTCATCTTCTCCTGTCCCCATGCACAGGGGATGCTTAACTGGAGCTGCCCCATGGATGAGGAGGCAGCTTGGTTAGGGCTGGAGCGGGGCAGGGCTGCAGGGGGCTCAGTGTGAGCAGTGGATGCAGAGCAGCACGCAGCAGCAGCAGCCTGCAGGAAGCCGTCGCAGTTTGGATTTTTCTGGGCTGCTCTGTGAGTGGTTTAAAATAGTCCTTGAAGTTTTATTTAACTTGAAAGCATTTAGGAAGTGATTTTGAATCCATTTGGTTGATTCACTGCTATTCCTGCAGTAGGATGCAGAGCAGTGATTCTGTAATTAATTTAATTACATGCTTATTCAATCTTTCCTAAACTAGTAAAATTTCAGAAGGCTTTTGAATTCAATGAAATGCGATTTCCAGGGACAGGAGGAAGGGAAATTTCAAGCTGTCTGATTTCTTTTCCCCTCCTGTGGATCCAGGCACCCCCAGCTGCATGGGGCACACATCTCATGTGGGGCTGTCTTGGGAGGGAGCCTTCATCAAGCAGTTTCTATGATGGCACACATTCAGGAAAAACCTTTTTCTGTTCCCCTGTCCCCCACCTCTCCCTTATTTTCCTGTACGTAAGGTTCATTTCTCTCTCATCTTTCACTGCCTTTGGATTTGGCCAAAACAGGATGTTTCATAATTGGGCTGTTGAGTTCCGACCCGCTCCCTGCTGTCCCACGGCAGCACATTGTGCACATCTCTGCCCAGCTGCTCCGTCCCATTTTCAGTAGTGAATTTCAAAATATCATTTCCAAATCTGCCTCTCTTTGTGCTTTTTTTTTTTTTTTTTTTTTTTACTTTTTTTTTTAATAAAAGCTTTGCAGACAGCCTTGAATGAGTAACCAGATATCTCCTGGGCTCTGGAATTCAGCAGTCCCTGCCCTTTGTTCGGCTGGGTCAGTGCACGAATTCACGAGTTACTGAATTAAAAGGCAGAAAAATACAAATGTCTGATTGTGATTTGATTTCTATTTTTTTTCCCAGCAGAAGAAATACAAAGAGGGACTGATATTTTTAGCCGTTTAAAATGCAGTAATTTATTTTAAAATCAGGCTGTTACAAAGGGCAATTTTTAAAGCAGTGTTAGACGTTGAACTGTTTTTCTAAAAGGAATGTAGTGAAATCCAACTTCTTGTGTTCATTAATTAGACAATTTAAGTCTACTCACAGTACAAACATGGGTAGGCTGGAAGAGGGTTTGGTGGGCAGAGCTCATAGCAGGAGCGTAGAACACTGCAGTGTCATGGGGTTGTAGGATGGCTTGGGTTGGAATGCCAGGATGGTTTCCTTCAGTTTTCCTGGAGAAGAAGGTGACATCAGGCCATGCAGTGCTGAGTGCTCACAGGCTGCTTACAGGCTGAGGGAGCTGGGCTGTTCAGCCTGGAGGAAAGAAGGCTGTGGGGTGACCTCATTGCAGCCTTCAGCACCTAAAGGGAGCCTACAAACAGGAGGGGAATCAACTCTTTGGAAGGGTAGATAACTGCAGGATGAGGGGAAATGGTTTGAAGTTGAGGGAGGGCAGATTTAGGTTGGATGTCAGGGGGAAGTTCTTGACAGAGAGAGTGGTGAGGTGCTGGAACAGCTGCCCAGAGAGGCTGTGGATGCCCCGTCCATCCCTGCAGGTGTTCAAGGCCAGGTTGGATGGGGCCCTGGGCAGCCTGGGCTGCTATGAAATGTGAAGAAAAAAGAAAGCAAAAAGAGAAGAAAAAACAGTGTTTCAGTTAAAAACAAAAAGACTCAAGGGCAGCAGCAGTGATTGGTGTGAACTGGTCAGTGGTAGACCAGAGGCAGGTTGGCCATGGCTTTATTCCTAAATTGGAGTTAAGTCAGGATGGCTCCCAAGGGTGGGAACCTTGGGTACCAACGTAGGTGCCCTGTGACAAAGAGCTGAGAGGGACTGGCAGAGCTTTGAGATGTCGTAGGGATCTGTTGGTTCGTGAGATGGGTTTGTAGAGCTGTAAATGGTCATAAATGTCTTAATTTTTAAACGTTGTGATTTTTGTTTTTACCAATAGCAAGACTCCTGAATTTCATCTGTGTGCCAGTCGGTTGCTTGCTCTGACATTTTGACTTGAAGCGCTCCTCTTGGCTTTTCTCCCTGCTCCTGTTGGGCTCAGTTTGGCCGTGGCTGTGGGAGCTCCAGCAGGACGTTGGCAGCTTTGTGCACAGTGGCAATGCAGCATTCCCACGGTGTGGGAACCTCTCCCATCCTTCTCTCCGTGGCCTCTAAGGCAGCTCCAAAGTGTCCCTGCTCTGCTGCAGCTGCGCATGAGGGTGATGTCTGGGCTGCCACCTCTTCCTCACCCGTTGGCATTGCAACCTGAGGACCATTGCTCTGCCATAGGAGATGCTGCATCTTCGACTTCTTGTTTCTCTTTGCTGCATGCATTTGATGCTGGGCAACGTGGGGGGTAGAGGAGACAAAACCCCCGTGTTGTCTTCAACAGAATGTGTTGTAGCATGTGAAAATTGGCAGCTACCTCCATTTGGGTGACTTGGGCACTTGGCTCCCATGGTACCACCTTCACTTTTGAGAAATTTTGCACTTGAAATGATAAATGTAACTAGAGACCTTAAGTGACCTCAATTTCTCCAAATTGGATGCCTCATGCCTGATGTGACAGCGTCAGAGTTAAAATTAATATAAATTTTGTAAATCATTAGACTGACCTTTTGGTGAACTGGAAAGAAATGTCAAATTTCTGTTCCCCTCCCCGCCCCCTAATCAGAACTCTGTAATGAATGAATTATTCCTAATTTCGAGATTGTAGCTCAAAAGGGCACTCAGATGGCTGAAATCCCATAAGAAAGGCTGACCTTTTGGTTGCTGCTGATGAAAATTCAGGATTTTCCCCAAACTGAGCACTGCAGTGGGCCACAAGAAGTGCTCAGCAAGAGCAGCTCCCCATTTCTTTCCATACTGAATTTGAGGGCAGTGTGTGATCCTGCAGAGAGCCTTCGTGGCTTTATGGGAGCATTGGAGGTGTAGCTGAGATGAGGTGCCAACACTTCTGGTCTTGTATCTTCCTACCACATGAAGGATGGGTTACCTGTCACCTGCTGCCTCGCACGCGGGTTGGTGTGATCATGGGCTGGCTTAGGTTGGAATGGACCTTAAAACCATTGAGCTCCAACCCCTGCCCTGGGCTGGGTGCCCCCCTGCAGCTCAGTCTGCTCAGGGTCCCAACCACAGCCTTGGACTCCTCCAGGGATGGGGCGTTCTTGACTTCTGTGGGCAGTGGAGCTGGGTGCTGCTGGGGGCTCTCACAGGAAATGGGAATTGAGGTGCACAGGGAGCAACAAATCTCTTCCCCAGAAGTTGTTACTAATGAGAGTAGATCTATTTAGCCTCAGAAACTCCTGGAGAAAGCTTTGGGTTTGGAAAATATGCTTAGCTGATGCTATGATTGCATGCTTGCAGAAATGTGCACCAGCAAGTGTGCATGGAGTGATTCTTGCAAGAGGGATTTTTGTGCTTTTTTGGCATTTGTGGTGTGGTACCTGGCACTGCAGGAGCTTTCCTGGGTACTGGCTGGGCACAGGGTGGTGGGCAGCTGACACCCACAGCAGGCATCATCGCTTTTTGTGTTCTCTGTATAGCACCAATGTCTCTAGGTACAACTTCTGTATTAGCAAGCAATGGACTTGATTTTATGGAGAGAGAAAATTGCCTGTGTTGCAGTCATTGGGTACTACCAAGCCTTCTGGAAGGGACTGTGCTTTGAAAGGCTCTATACTTATTTGGAGAAAAGGCAACTCTGCAGTGAGTGCACTGAGTAGCTCCTTGCTTATGTCTTTGGCAGTGACAAGGGTTTTTAGAACTGGGTGAAGCAACACAGAAGTACCATAAAACTTTTTTTTTTTTTTGGTGAAAATAGGCTCAGCTCACTGTTTCTTTTCATTTTCTGGTTCCTCTCCAACATGGTAAAACTTTGGAGGCAGCAGTGTGAAAGTAAGATTAAACTTAAGCCCAGATTTCATTTTGACTTTGTAACATCATGAATATATTTCTGGTAGATTTTGCAAATTGTGCAATTTTAAAAATAATAGATACCAAATGTTAAATTATTTTGGCACTGCTGTAGGATTGTCCAGTGCTGGGTAACAGTATGAGACCCATCTCCTGTTGGCCTTTTCAGCTGTTTCCTTGGAAATCTGAGACGTGAGCAAGCAGTTCAACACAATGTTTTGCTTGGTAAATTGCTATGACATTGGGCTTTAAAAGACAATAATTAAAAAAACAGAGCAGGAGGTTTAATGTCATTAAGTTTGTATAAAAAACAACAGTAAAACAATAAATCCTTTCATTTTTATGTTGAGAGTACCTTCAGTTGCAGGTGATGTGTGTGCTGGGACTGCTGGCTCCCACCAGGGGCTGCCAGCCAGTTCTTTGTAGTCTCTGGAATCTGAATACTGTATTCAGGGATGTTTCTCAGCCCACCTCCCACATATAGGGAAGGCGGTGTTTGGTAACAGTTAAGTGTGCCACCGAGTTTCTGTTTCAGCTTTTAAAAATCAATGCCCTTCTTATGCTGCAAAGAGAAGACAAGCAGAAAAACCCCAAACTGAAAAAGTCCCCCCATCTATCATGCAGTGATCTGACAGTGCAGGGAGTGGACTGGGGGGAAAAAAAACAAAACAAAAAGCAGAAGGTGCAGCCTGTGATGCTGAGCGTGAATTTCAGCTACTGTCCTATCCTGTCCCATCCTGCTTCATCCCACTGCATCTCATCCTGCCTCATCCCACCCCACCCCACCACATCCCATTCCATCCCACACCACCGGCTCCCATCCCACCCCATCCCATACCATCCCAACCCACCCCATTCTATCCCACCCTATCCCGTCCCACTCCAGCCCAACCCATCCCTTCCCATCCTGTTGACTGTGGGTGCAAAGACAGTGCTGGTACCCAGCCACACTCACCTGTATAACTCCACACCCAGGGAGCAACTTTGCTGTGCTGCTGCTTAAATGCTGCATGCTTTGGGTGATGCTCTGCACCTGCAGGATGGCTCAGAGCTGAGGGATTTGCCAGGCTGTGTCCCAAGAAGCATCTTTGGTGGCTCCATGCCCTCCACGTGGCCTTTCAGCAGCTCTTTTTCCATTTCTTCCATGCATGTGATGTGTTGTCACTTCACTAAGATGTTGTCAGTGTTTTTGATGGGAGTGCTTCTGATGTTTTGTGCTTTCCAAAGCTCCCTACTGCTGGGATCAGACTGGTGGCTCACATGGACCAGGGCTGAGCCTGCTGCAGCATTTCTCACATAGGCATTCTTACACAGGAGTCATCCAGCTGCTTTTCGAAGATATTTGCAAGGTCCTGATCCTGTGCAAAGCTTTCCTTCTGCTGCGGGTTGCCTCCATGGCTCTGGATTCCATCCCTACCCAGAACTGTTTGGGTATTTCTGGCTCAGTGAAGGACACCTCTCCACTCGGGACAGTATTCTGGCTGCATGGTGGAAGGGGTGGATGCCCACTGCTGTGTGCAGGAGGGGCTGTGCTGTGCACAGAGCTGTGGGCTGTGCAGGCTGCAGGAGTGCAGCATGGCATCCATACTTTCCCTGTCCCTGAGTTCCTGCTTGCTGCAAGACTGAGACTTTCAAATGCTGCTTGGACTTCTTGTTTCTCTTGGGCTTGGGTTTGCATAGCAATATTCCTTCCAGCCAGGTCCACACTGGGGTGATGTTCTCAGTGCTGAGAGCATCTGCAGCCCAGGGCAGCGCGGGCCTGCAGGAAGAGCTCACTGCTCTGCTTCCCATCCTGCAGTGCTGAATTTGGGGCAGAAATCTTAACTATGTTACTGGTCTTAATGGTCCAGCAGAGACAACGGTGGGCTTTGGCTCCCAAGCTGTTGCCCAGCAGCCTGGGTCATGCCCGTTTTTTAACACTGGAGTTTGTGTTTTGATTCTGCCCATGTCTGCTGGATGGGCTGCAGCAGGGCTGCTGGGATTTACAGGCAGGGCTCACCTGTAGGAGTGCTCACAGCTCCAAAACTTGAGAAAGCTGGAAAAAAAGCCACAAAAGCCAAAGACTTACAGCTGCAGTGCTGGAGCACAGCTTTGTGTGTTGGCCAGGAGGAGCCTGTTGGGAAGGAGCAGCCTTGGCACACAGGTGCCCAACCTGCGGGTTTACCTTGGCCTCACTGGGTGATGAGGAATTGTCTTGAGCTGCATGTAAAATGTGTAAGTATGAAGTATGGAAATAATAAAACTTATTTTTTTGGAATATGTTTCATATTAAAATTTGAAAAATAGCAACAAAAGCAGGAAATGAGTGGGATGTTTGACCTCGTTTTTGTGGCACTGATGTATCAGTCTGGTTCGGTGGCAGTGGGTGCAGTTGCAGTGTCTTCTCACGGTGTTGGCACAGATTTTTGATGAAAGTTGCTCCTCCCATACTTCATCATTGACAGCAGTTGAACTGCCAAGCAGTGGTGACGTAAGGCTGCCTGTGAAGTGAGGGATGTTTCTCTGTGGTAAGAGGGGGCTTACAAAAGTCTGGTGAAGAGACATGATCGTGTTTTTCTTTGAGTTGAATGTCTGGTTACATGTCTACACGTTCCATCTCAAAATTGAAGAGCTGGATGATTTTTTATGAAATCTTACACGCTGTTCTTGATATCCTTTATCAACACAGAAACAAGGCTGCCTGTTTTTCACTGTTCGCAAGGCTGTGTTTAGGCAATGCATCAAAATGCATGCAATTATTTCTCATAACCTGAGCTCGCCATAATTTAAGTTTCATTTCAAACACTGTTATGGTTTGAAGCATGGCACAGATAAGGACTCATGTTTAACTCATTTAAAGGAGTGGTCAGATCCCAAATGCTCCATCTATGAGCCGTTTTTCATCTTCATGTTCCGGCAGAAATTCTCCTTTTGGTTCTGAGAATGACTTGATTTCATTTCACAAATCCTAAGGTTGTTTTGGCATCTTAGCCCAACTTAGCCACCCTTCTCCAGAACAGTAAATGATGACCCCACGATCACACCCACACTTCTAAGGAACTCCTGGAACTGGTGATGATTCAGTCTCTTGGCCTTCATGAAATCCACAGCTTTGATGACGATTTAAATGCTGTCCATATTTAAAGCTTTCACGTGTATCTTCTTGATGTGCAGTGCAGTGATGTCTCATCAAACTTGAGTTTCCGGCAGCAATTGTGTCGTCTATTAATTGTCTAAATCCCTCTTTTTCACCACCCATGGCCGGGCTGCCGTTGGTATCTGTACCAGATGTGTTGGCAAAGGTTAAAGAGAGTCACTTCAGTGTATTTTTTACTGCTTCATACAAAGAGATTTAGTTGTGTCTGTTAATGGCACCAAAGACACCATTTCTTCTGTGACATTATATTCATTATTTGTACCAATACATGGCAAGCTGAGCCGTATCTGTAGCATCAGTGCTTTCATCTGTTGCCAGAGCATAACACTGGGAATTAGCAGCTTTGCTCTCTGCATTTCGTTTGATAGATTTCCTTCAGTTGGCCTGGCTGCAGTCCGGTGAGACAAACTGACTGCAGAAAAAAGCATATTTTTTTAATCAGGACAAATTATATCTGCTGCCCTTTCCATGCGTTGCTTAATAAACTCACCATCAGTAAACCATTTTGATTTTTTTGCAGTCAGATTTGCTATCATAGAATCATTAAGGTTGGAAAAGATGTCTGAGATCATCGGTCCAACCATCAGCCCATCTGACCATGCACACTGAGCCACGTCCCTCCGCAGAGGTTTCCTGCCATGGGACCAGCCTGCATGACTGAGTCCATTGGAGTTTTAGCTTTTTTGAAAAGGTTTTGTTGAGGTGACAGACTTTTTTCCAGCTCCACGTTTTGGTGTTACGAAGCATTCCTTGATGCTCATCGAATTTGGCAGCACATTTCTGCATATAATGTCTTCTTAGGTTGTAGTCTTCAAGAACAGGCATGATTTCTTGCAAATTAAGCATAGTGCCATGTTATTTGTCTTGACAAACAAGCACTCACCTGTCCTTCTTTTGTTGAAAGCCTTTTGTCCGCAGTTTTTCTTGTTTTTTGGCTTTATGTTCTTCTTTTGAGACACCAGAAGGCAGGTTGAAATGCTGCTGTCTGCAGTCACTGCTCAACAAGGGCACAGGCGGGTGCTCTGCCTGATGGATAACAAACCATTGGAAGTAGAATTTCCTCATCTGGTGTTCAGAAGCTCTACAGACAAATGCAGCGTAGAGCTAGAAGTGAAATACATAAAAACAAAATACGGGGTAAATTTTTGGCTTGCAAATATGTGGGAAATGTGGCAGCTTTGTGGTGGTTGTGGTACGGTGTTGGAGTGCGTGCGGTTTGTGTGGCAGGTGCAGCTTCCCTCTCTATCAGCTAATTTTGGTTTGATTCGTTGTAAAGTTCCTCAGAATCACTTCTGCAGCAGCTCCTGGAGCTGGAGGTCCTCAGAGCAGCGGGTGCCAGGTAGTGGGAGCAGACTGTGATCTTCAGCAGCATCTGCCACTTACCTCAAAGATGTGGAAAGTAGTTAGAGGAAAGCAAATGTTGTGCTCACCCCAGAGGGGTTACTGGGTCGGGATTCATGCCTTTCATTCAGATTGTGTGTTTTCCTGCGTATTGCTGGAGGAAATAGTCATCGTACTGCCTTTGCAAAGCCATGGATTAGAGCCTTAAAACCAGAAGCAGTCGATCTGGCACTTTACATGCCAAGCTGTGTGTGTTGGCCAGCACGGTTTGGTGCCTGGTCAGTGTGTTTGGCTGCCAGGCCACCTCTGCAAAGTGCCATCGCCTGCTGTTCCTGGAAGGGTGCCATCACAGCTGGCAGTAAAAGCCCTACAGCTGCGTCATGTCGCTGAATTGAGGCTATCCCCAGTTAACCTGGTTAATTACCATAACGAGTAGGGAAGCGTCACTTCTGCCTCAAGCACTCTCTGTGCTGGGGTGGCTGGGAGCCCGGGCTCTGGACCTTGGTGTAGAGCAGGAGGGAATTGGGTGGATGGTTGGGCACAGAGCGCCGGACCCTTGTGTAGCAAAGGGGTTCCAGGACAGGCCTTGGGGTCTGGGACGTTAGTGTATTTTTGCCAAATTTGGTAGAATCAGGAAGCTGTGGCAGCTCTTTGATGCTTCTGCTTGTTGAGTTTGTGGTTCTGTGCCTGACCTCACCGTCTGACTGTGTTACTGGCCACACGGGAGTACTTCAGGAAATTCTTCTGTTTTTTTATTTTTTCTGAGAGAAAGCCAACAACAGACCCCAAGGACCAGTAACTGGTTGTGTATCGTAGTTGCTTTTGTGTCTGCCTTAATGGTCTTTGGATAGTGCTTTCCATCACCAGGTTTGTCACCTGGATCTCTCCATCCTGGAACATCCTCCTTAGCTTTGGAAGGCAACCAAATGACCCCGTTTTCATTTAACGATAACTGAAGTAGTTTGGAATGCTCTTGATATTTTTCTTTTACTGGCCAGGTCGTGCCTGTTGGCTTTTTGATATTTTGACTGCCCAGGAGTGGATGGCCCTTGGCACTTAGCCTCTTGAAAATGAAGGAATGATTTTATGAATAAACGGCAAGACTGAAATTCAAAAGACAAGTGTCTGGTTCTCACAAAATCATTTTCTGTTGCTCTAGGCAAATTGTATAATGTCTTAGTTTTCCCAGCACAAGATCTTGAGAAAAATGACTTCATCACCTCACATCAAAATTGTCAGCATTAAGTAGTGTTTGTGAGATGTTGGAGTGTTGTAGACATTCTGGTGTTTCTCATAGCTTTGAATGATGGTGGTGATTCGCTGAGGTCTGTTGAGCCTGTGGAACCCTCTTGCTATAGAAGTTACCTTCATTTGTGTGGTTCTTGTCTTTGGTAGGTGCAGAAAAATACCTCCTTGTATCTTCAGGACAGCTCTGTCCTTGTAAACTTAACCACAGAAGTTAGAAAAGACAGCTGAGATCTTCAAATCCATCCACCAACCCATCTCCACTGACCACATCCCTCAGTGCCACATCTCCCCTCTTCTTCAACACCTCCAGGGACGGTGACCCCACCACTCCCTGGGCAGCCTGTGCTGATGCATCACTACTCTTTCTAAGAAATGTTTGCTCATATCCAACCTGAACCTCCCCTGACATAACTTGAGGCCATTTCCCCTCATCCTGTAGCCAAGTGATTCCTGGGCTGTAGATCAGCAAGCAGTCAGACACGGACCAAGCAGCTTTAGCAGAGAGACCAAGAATTTCAGTGCGCACAGCAATCAGCTGCTGCAGCATTTTAAAGGTGGTCGTTTCCAAGTCAGAGCTGAGGTACCCAAACAATAAGCATTGTACAGAACCCCTCTCAGCACCTGGAGCGCATTGCGCTTGGTCTGTGGACAAACTCAGTCCTTTTGCTGTCAGTCTGCCATCTCTCAGGGGCATTGAATTTGCTTCCAAACTAACAAAACAAGAAAAAAAAAAAAAGTTTCTTCTATTTTGTTTTTCTGAGCGCTGACAATGGCCTTTGGAAAAGTCCGGTTTCCTTTCCGAGAAGGTCGCCATGGCTACTCTCCGTGCAGCGTGTTACAGCCGTGCTGGCTAATGCAGCAGAAACAGATTTGGCTTTTCCTTTTGGATGTAATGAATAGCAAACTGCTGCGTATTCATTAAGAAAAGCAACTTGCGAGGTTAAGTGTTTCATTTCTGGAGTTGCCTTCTAGGGCAGTAATAAAAAATAAATTGGGCGACCAAGGAGGAAAAGGGGTTTATAAGACAGAAAGTGGGAAGAAAATAATTGCTGCTTTGTTCCTTCTTTCTTTCCCTGGATTCTACAAGTGTAAGTTCGAATTCTTGAGATGAAACTACACGGGTTTTTGTTAGATGTGATCAAATTTTCTGGAGAATTAGCTTTGTTTTTTGACAGAACACATCTGAGTAGTTCAGCAGAAATTAACAGGTTCTTGGACTGCAGTCATCCAGACCAGGAAAGATGGAGGGAGGTGAGATGTTCCAGCTCCCAGAGCATCGTCTAGAACTCCTCCGGATCTTCCAGCCTCAGCCTCCTGCACAGCCCAGGGCAGCAGCTCCAGAGACAAACCCATGGATTTCGTTTGGCCTTAAGCTTAATGTAGAAAAAGTACATAACTCTGGTTTTAAGACTCTGGAAATGGTATTAATCTCTCCTAAGATCAGATGGTCATGTCCACGGTCAGTGAGGAGGGATGGACATCCTTCTTATACCCGAAGGATGCAAGAAGTCAGGTGCTTCCTGTGCCTCTTTCTCTTCCAGTTTCCCATTAGTGCCTGTAAAAGGGCAAAAGAAATGGGAATGGCACAAAGCAGTGATGTCACAAATGGTATCAGAACATCCTCCAGCCCTGTGCTTCTCCTCCCTGGTCCATGCAGGCTATGGGGTCCCTCTGGTTTCCTGCACAAGCAATTTCCAGCCACTGTTCCAGGACACTGCCCATCTGCTGCCGGTTGCTTTTGTTCTGGCTGTACATCTCTGTGTTTGGTTGCATGAAAATGCATCTTGTTTAAGTGAGTCCAGCACAACCATTGATCCAGATGGCATTGTATTAGGGACCTGTCCTCTTTAATTATGTGCAACTAATTTTTAATTTTATGTTCTCTGCAAACATGACTGGGAATGATTTTCTGGCTGCTTGTAAATTGCTGATAGATACCAAACCCTTTCAAGGACTGCTTGTAAAAGAAACAAGGATTCCCTGTTACAGTTTGTTTTCTATATTTATAAAATTGCCAGTTTTTAATCCACTTAGTATATGTTTACTTTGATTTCTGTTCCAGGGCTGATTCTTTTGAATCAACATCTTGTGCAATAGCAGCACTGCAGAAGGCTGTCTTTTGCTAAAATAGTTATCTTTGTCAACCAAAGCCATAAATCTTATCAGGATGTAATACCAAGTCTGTTTGACTAGGCTGGTTTTATGTCTTGTTAAGGTGTTTTCAGCCAGGTTGGCACAGGGTACTCACACCTGCAGAAAAATAATTTTGAATCCTTTATCAACATTGTTCTGTCTGACGTGTTCATTCTATGTGCTACAGGCAGGAGATTTGAAGGAGGAACTGCGGTGGTGCCTCCAACCCACTCTTTGCTCTGGCAGCATCACACATTAACTACCAGCTCCTTTTATCTGTTTTTGCCCTTCTTTTTTTTATTAGAAAGGAGTGTGCTGCAGGAGACTTGTAGAGCCAGACTGAGCTGTGAGCTGTGCAGAAGCTTCATCCGTGTTGAAAGTCCGTGTTACCATTTCCACGGGATTAGACCTGTCACCTTCTGGTATAGCAGGACATCAGGGATGTCCACCAACAACCAGTCCTTATGGCAGAGGCTAAAAAGGGGGTGACAAGGAGAAGCTGGCAGCATGGGAACAGCCCACGGAGGCTGCAGGGATGGGTGTCCTTCTGCCTTGTGGTCACAGCTGTGTCTTTGCAGAGGGAGCAGCCCGGGCTGCGTGTGTGAAATGCCTGGCCAAGGGGTTGCTGTGCAGAGCACTGCTGAGTTGGGTTGGGTTGAAAGTGATGTAAGTTTTAGGTTTCTTCACGGCTCCTGGCTCGATCTGGGTTTTAAGGATATGTTTGTAGATTATCCAGAATGCTGCTCTACCACTTCATGGAAGGTATGGAAGGTCTTCCTGCTATGCCTCCTCCCTGTAGCAACTGAGGAGCTCAGTGCTGGGGCTTGGTGGCCAGCAATGGGTTACCTCTTCCAGGGTGGCTGCCTGTGCCCATTGGTTGCAGGGATGTGGAAGTCATCAAATCTGCCTTCCTAATGAGTTTTTGCACCTTAGCACTGGTATTTAGGAGTCAGTAGGGTCTCTGAGCAGCACTCACAGTGTTTTCTTGGTGAAGAGTGTGATCAGTGTTCCTCGTGAGCAGCTGACCCATACAGGCAGTCATGTGTCCTCAGTGCGACTGTAGCAGAGCATCCCCATTGCTGGACCAGCAGCCTGCCTACATGAGGTTTTGTTAGATGTGTGCTATGGAGCATCATTAAGCTGCTCAGCAAGCTCTTCCAAAAACCCTTGAAGTCAGTTGGAAGACTCGAAAAACTGAAGACTTCAGTTGGGATTTGGAGGTAAGAGTTTTTGAGTGAGTACGGGATAGCAGGCACTGAGGAGTGCTTGAGGTAGTGAGATGTATGTCTTCCCGAGGCTCTGGGGAAAAGGGCTGTGAAAACAGAGAGAGTGGGCTGTGAAAATCCAGTGGAGGTGGATGGAAGTTGGTTGAGAAGCTGGGATATGTAATGCTGGGAGTAGATGGACCTTAGCTGTGCTTTTTGCCTCTTTTGATATCATGCTCCTTACTTAACACATTTCAGGTATTTTTCCAGTGGTGTTTTAGGTGTGTGTTATGTGACACATTTTTAGTGACTGGACAATCACTAAAAGACCTCAGCAGTCACTCAGCGGTGGAGGAGTTGGACAGTGTGGCTGTGCTGTGTGTCTGCAACATGCTATGGGAGAGCTCGCGTGTCGGAGCAGCATGCTGGATCCCACAAGCAGTGGGTCCTACCCTGTTCAGGAAACCCCATCAATCCAGAGCCAGGAGTCAGT
The DNA here is from genome assembly GCF_987193195.1 of Phasianus colchicus. Classification (NCBI taxonomy): domain Eukaryota; kingdom Metazoa; phylum Chordata; class Aves; order Galliformes; family Phasianidae; genus Phasianus; species Phasianus colchicus. Next base: position 3,431,227 of record NC_143454.1, on the reverse strand, counting down.
CCAGGGGATTGATTCCTAGATTTAAGTAGGGCCCTAAGGCAGCAATGAGCTTGGCTGCAGGTTCTCTGCCTAAGAACAAGCCAGTTTGTGTGGAGGTCTGTGAACAAGCATTTCTTTTTCAGGCATAGGGCTGGGATGTGTTCTTGCCTTTATTTGGGGGTCAAATGAAGCTTGGTGGTGAATCAGTCCCTTTAAAACAACACACAGAGCTGTAGATATAGAACCTACTGCTGGAAGTTGGTGATAAGTTAAGAGCATCAGAATTTTAAAACATCTTTATTTGGATGCTGAAAGCTTCCGTGGTTAATATAGATTGGGTATAAAGGTTTTTATTAGAGAGGGAAGCCCCTGTAGTTCAGGGTAAAAGCCATCCACCAGCTGATCAAATTAAGCAGAAGAATCCTCGTGCACGGGCTGGTCTGTAATTGCTCACTTCACAGTTTCTCCTTCTCTCTTTCCCTTTCAGCTGATTGTGGCACTGCCAGTCAGGGCATCCGTTCTGTTTCTGTGATTCATCCCAACAATTGGTTTGTGCTGAGGGGCAGAGTCTCAGGAGGTGGATTCTGGTGATGCTTTCAAGATAATTGACTCACAGGCTGGAGAGAAAGAAAGAAGGATGGGAGTTTGGGTCTTCAGAAGCAATAAGGAATGCTTGATTTAAGAAGTACTGCAGGAACCTGGAATAAGCTGACACAGAATCCTAATAGGGGAAAAACTTGTGATTCTCAAGAAAGACCAGTGGATGAGAGTAGGTCTGTATCAGGCTGAGAGCTGTCTGTGCTGGAATTACTGTTGTGCTCTTTGGGATGTTGATGAGGAGAAGAGCTGGTTGAAGAGTAGGTGGGAGAAAGAGTGGAGAAGGCTTTGGAATTGGTCTTAGAGCAGTTTCTGATGAGTCAGAGGGCGCTCAGTGGTTTCCAGGCTGGTGGCCATGATGTGCACATCCTGTCCATGCGCGGTTGGAGATCTGTGCAGATGCTGGCAGTGTTGCTCATCCCAGAGTTGTGAGCAATGCTTTGCCATATTCAATTTTTACTTTACTAAAATGAATATCACGGGCTTCTTAATAGTCATAGGAGCATAAAAATCTCAGTGTATCACAATTCATCATCCTGTAAAAATTGAATTTTTGTTGAATTATGACTTACTGCTATAGTGCTGTGGAAAAGCTCTTATTATTCATAACTATAAATACAATGATGTTGAGATTTAACTGGTGCCTGAAGGCTTTATGCTGTACCTTCGTATTGACAAAGCAAACAGTCTTATGGATTGCTGTAGGTTTATGGGACCGGAGGCAGCTGAGCACTACCATGCTGTTGGAAGCAGGCATCTGCTTCAGTGTGTGGCTGCTTGGTTTTGAGCCATTTTGGTCCGTTAGGACTGAGATGGAAAAATCCCCAGCATAAAGTGATACATAAAATCCATATTAGGTTGCTCTTGTCCTCTCAGGTACCTGCTTGGTTTGGCTGCTGGAGGGCACAGTCCCCAGCTTTGAGGCTGGCCCCAGCTTGGGTTTGTGATAGCAGAGCTCGTGTAGACCGAAGGACAAGGGGGAGGAGCTGGAGCATGAGAAGGACTGACAGAAACCATCTGAATCACCAATGTCTTTATCTTATTAAGCCAAAGCAGCGATTGGACCTTAATTAAGGCAGCTTTCCCTGACAAGGATCTCACATGCTCTCTTTGCTGTTGGTGGACATCAACCAGTAGTTCCGTGTTCATTCTCGTCCCTGTTGGGCGTTTAAACAGACATTGACCAATACATGTGAGCTGATGGGGACAGACTCGACTGGGTAAAAGTTGGCTTGGGTTCACATTTTGCTTTGCAAACATCTATTTTGGGCTCGAAATGTGGAAAAGTCCCATAATTTGGTGCTCAGCCGAGGCTGAGTTCGAGCTGTTCAAATGGCTTTTGCTGTAACAAAAAAGAGAAGTGAGTTAATAGTTTACAAGAAGTATTTAACATATGGAAATAATTTTTAAAATTGTGATTGGGTAAATTTGGTCTCTTGGGATGAGGTGGGAGCAATTCTGATTGGATTTCGTGCAGATTTTTTTGCCGAAGTTATAATTAGAAATTTGCACATAGCAAAAGAAGTATTGCTGTTGGATGTGGGTTATCGTGGATGTTACATTGTTTGGAGTTTTGTTTGTTTTATGAACCCTTTTCTTATTATAGCGATTGGGCCTTGCAGAAGTTTGGCAGTGGTGTGTTTAACTTTTGCCTCAGTTTGGACATTCAGTGTTTTTGTTACAAAATAATGTTGTGTTTTTGTTTTTGTTTTAACAAAAATTAATGATCTGTTGAGAACCAAAATTCTGTATTTGAAAAATTGCAAAGCCTCCATTTTGGGCTTTCTTCCACTGAAAACAAGGCAACAAATTCAGTGACTTCGCAGCAGTGGTGCTTTGTACTGCGTTTCAAACCTTATTTCCATGTTGGCGTACACAGCAATATAGAGAAGTATTTCAAAACTGAAGCCTGTCTGCCCTATGGCAGGTCAAAGCAACTGGCTCGAGGATGTGTTGTGGTGCTGCAAGTGAAGGTGTCTGCTGTTTGAGTGTTATTTAAAAATATTGCCAAGTGTGCTGGGAAGAAAGAAGGGGGTGGATTCTTTAGCAGGGTCTGCTGTGATAGCACAGGGGCAGATGGTTTCAGGCTAAGAGGGGAGATACAGATTGGATGTAAGGAAGACGTTTTTTGCAATAAGGGCAGTGAGGCACTGCACAGGTTGCACAGAGAGCTGGTGGTGCCCCATGCCTGCAGACAGACGATGTTAGGGGATGGAGCTCTGAGCACTGCTGGAGCTGTGGGTGTCCCTGTGCACTGCAGGGAGTGGGATCAGATGGCCATTAGAGGTCCCTTCCAACTCAGATGATTCTATGATCCTGTGACCCGTGAAATAGGTTCTGTCTCCAGGAGCTGTGGTGGTGGCCTGGGCACTGGGATGGTGTTTGCAGGAGAATGAGGGTGATTCCAATAGAGGAGCAAGAATTCCTCCCTTTCTTTTTGCGGAAATGTTGGATTTTTGCACTGAAATTACTGGTGTGTGAACAGAAGTCCTTCCCATTGCAGGCTTTTTCTTCTAGTGAAAACATCAAGACCTGCTGGGTGGTGGCTCGGGGTGCATGCTGCCTGTGCTGCCCTGCAGAGCAGAGGTGGCTGTGGCAGTGCCACCGTGCTGCGGGACAGGAGGATGTGGGGTGTTCCTCTGCCTGCTCACTGAACATTAATTCGAGAGAAAACAGGAAAAACTGGTTCAGCATACTTGGGAAACTTCAAAATTACCCCTTAGAGGGAGCCTGGAGCGGGGATCCCTCTTTGTAAAAGGATAAACCAAAAGAAGCAGTGCTGCTACTCAAAGCCTAGGGCTTGCTCCTTGTTCCTAATGATTATTTTTGCGTTAAGAACAGATGGCTTTCTGATGCAGAGGATGCACCAACCTCAGAAGGAATCGCAGAATCATTAATGCTGGAAAAGACCTACCATGCCCACTAACCGTGTCCCTCAGTGCCACATCTCCCTTTTCCCGAGCACCACTTCCCTGGGAGCAGGATCTGGCCCAGCAGTGCTGTGTGGGTACAGCTGGCAGTGCAGGAGGAATGATGCTTGGCTACATCAATACCAAATGAAAGGAAGACTTCAGCTTGCATCTTTTAATGCTGGAAGCAGACAGCATGTTTATGGGGTGGTTTTTTTTTGCACGTTGATTTGGGCTTTTCCACAGTAACAAGGACTGTATCGCTCTATCTGAGCCTCTCCAAGCAGTCAGGTTCCTCCTGCTGTTCTTTCACATAACTTTCTCCAGCCAGGCAGATGTGTGCTCAGCACCCACTGGCCTCTCTGGTTAATGATTGCTGGTGCAGCCAGGAAGGCAGGCGTCAGGTCACAGCCAGCTGGGAGTGCCTGGGGCCAGCTCTGAGCCTGGGCAAACTGGGAGACCACAGCTCCATGCATTTGGGATCAGCCATATCCCTGCCAGAACAGGGGCAGAGGGCTGCTGGGCTTTGCTAGTGTTGAGCTTGAGAAAGGGACTGGGGAAATGTTACCTGCTTTGGTGGGCTGCCCCTCAGCATTGGGTGGTGGCAGCTCCCCGGGGCACCGATGCATGGGCACTCAGCTGGAGGAAAAATGGGAGTGTGCCTCAACTTGCAATATCTAATTCAAAGAGGAGTTCACTGTTTGCAGTCTGCTTCCCACAGGAGAGAGAAACTTTGGCTAGGTCTTTTCTACTTCTTTTAATGGTATCGCTACAGAGACACCTATAGTTACCTCCTCATAAATCCATGCCCATCTGTGGGATCCCGCTGGGTGCTGTTGAGATGTGCAGTGGGGACCCAGCAGGTTGCAGGGCTGGAGCTGAGCCCATGCAGCGTCATCACTGACTTAAATGAAATTCACCAAAGGTGATTTAATTTTTATCGATTTACCAACAAACCAGTTATTTCAGAAATGAGTGGCTGCTGCTGTTGGTCATTTTTGGATGACCATTTGGCTCTGCATCACACGGTTTAATGATTGCATACTTTGTGCTGGTTAAATGGTGCTCAACGAGGAAACAGGAGAAAACCACACTGGGATAATCTAAGAAAAACAAGGATTATAAAAATGGCTCTGAGGCGCTGACTGCTGGAAGCGAAACCTATTTTGTGGGTTTGTTGCTGCACCTTTACTTCAAAAAAAAATTGGAGCAGTTGTTGCACTTGTTTTCTCAGCAGATGGGCTACTCCACTGCAGGCACATTTGCCAGTCTGGAAAATAATTATGTCTCTTGGCCCTGTTGATTTGTATTCCTATTCATGTGTGCTTAACTACTACTGCCATTGGAAGAAGATCTGGGAGATGGGTTCCCCTTTAAAACCAAAGAATAAAAAGAAAACCAAGCCCGTGACACACAGAGGAACGTTTAAGAGAAGAGAAAATGCTGTTTCCCTTTGAAACATTTCAAAAACTGTTGTAAGGTGACCTTGAAATTCAGGGTTCTGGTGCTAATCCAAGAAGAAATTTAAGATAATAATTTTTAAAATCTTGTGGTTTCATCTCTACAGTCCTTTTTATAGAATTAGTGGCTGTGGGGAATTCTCCTTGCATAGGTCAAGAAATTATCTGTTAAGGTTTTAGTTAATTATCCTCTAGTTTTAATAGACAGTGGTGCAATCCATTGCGTGGGCATTTGCATGCTGCAAGTGAAGGCAGTGTGGAGCTCTGCTGGGGTAGAGAGCACTTTGGATGTTCCAGAATGCTAAAAACTGATGGAACAGGGAGAGAGACCTCTCTGCTTCCTATTGGGAACACACAGCTGTCCCCAGAACAGCTTCACTCTTGGAACTCCGGTGTCAGCCTACCCACTGCAACCCGGGTGCCTTGAGCTGGTGAAGTGAAGCTTACAGTGGCTTGTTGCAGTAGTTTTTGCTAAACCTTAAATAGGAAGTACAAAAAACACCACACACAAAGGTCCCAAAAACTACTTGGAAATTTTAAAATCGTTCTTATTTGATTATTGAATTGATCTATTTTGTGAGCGTGAGGGACTGAAGGCTTCCCCAACCTGATGTAGCCCAGCAGTGGGCTGGGGCTGCAGCCACCTGCAATGGCTGCTGTTGTGTGGCTCTGCCAGGCCGTCAGGTTTGGGTTTGGCTGGAGCCGTGTATTTGATTCCTTCCCTGCTTCCTCGCTGTTCAGACAGCTTTTGCTGTACTTTTCCTGGAAGTAAGGTTTGAAAGGCCACAGGTTAGCTCTGCTTTTACATTTATTTCCCAGTTCTGTTTGACAGATCAGCAAGCAGCAGTTGGTGGTGACTCCACAAGGTGACCGGGCACGTCGCTCGCTCATGATTCATTATTTTTTCTTCATTTCATCAAAATGAAAAAAAAACCACAAACAACCCTGAAAAGGCCTCTTCTTCGAGTAGCCATGCTCCTTCTGCCCCTGTTTCACACCGTACCTCTGTGCCGCATTGCCAACCCTGCAAACCGTGCGAGCTGCTCAGCTGAGCTCTGTGTGACCGGGGTCACTGTGTCACTGACTGCAGCACGGATGGGCCAGGTGGCACTGGTGAGCCTGGCAGGATTCATTGACACCAGGGTTGGTACTGGGGCCTGTCTTGTTTAATATCCTTATTGATGATCTGGGTGGGAGAATTGAATGCATCTTCAGTAAGTTCGCAGGTGGCACCACAATGGGGAAAGTGTTGATCTGCCTGAGGGTAGGAGGGGCCTGCAGAGGGATATGGACAGGCTGATGGGCTGAAGCCAACAGGATGAGCTTCAACAAGACGGAGTGCCAAGTGCTGCACTTTCGTCACAACAGCCCCAAGCAGCGCTACAGGACTGGGGCATGAGAAGAATGCTGGCACTGCCAAAATCCACCCACGGAGCCCTGTTCATTGGGTGCCCCAGAGGTGCCCAAAGCCAGGCAAGTGACAGCAGGTGGAGGTGACACCGGGTCGGGGTGAAGCCTGGCACCACGCAAACGTTGTCCACGACAGACAAACTCTCTGCTGTTTTCTGTTGCTTATCATCTTCCACTGACAACGATGTAACCCACAAAGGTGCTTTGGGTGCTCCACGGTCCCCCCACCCTGTGATGGCACCTCCCTGACATCCCTGACATCACCTTCTTCCCTATCGCCAACCAAGGCATCAGGCTCAGCCAGCATGGGCTGATGAGATGCAGGGCAGAGTGGCTGGCAAGCTGCACGGAGGAAAAGGCTCTGTGGTGTGAGCTGCCAGCCGGCAGCAGATGAGCCAGCAGTGTGCCCAGGTGGCCAAGAAGGCCCACGGCATCCTGCCTGGTGTCAGCAGCAGTGCAGCCAGCAGGAGCAGGAGGGGATCGTCCCTCTGTGCGGCACTGTGGGGCCGCAGCTCAGTGCTGAGCTCAGTGCTGGGCCCTCACTGCAGTGCAGGCATGGAGGCCCTGTTCCATCCCTGTGTCCAGAGATGGGCATGGAGCTGGGAGGGGTCTGCAGCACAAGTGTGATGGGGAGCGGCTGAGGAGCTGGGATGGGTCAGTGTGGGGAAGGGGAGCTCAGGGGAGAGCTCAGTGCTCTCTAAGATCCTGAAAGGAGGTTGTGGAGAGGTGGGGTCAGCGTCTGCTCCCAGGTAATAGTGATTGGATGAGATGATGGCCTCACATTGTGCCAGGGGAGGTTCAGATTGGATGTTAGGAAAATTTTCTTCTCATAAAGAGTGGTTGGGCATTGGCACAGGCTGCACAAGGAGTGGTGGTGTCAAGCAGAGGGTGGATGTAACCCTGACAGACATGATCTTAGAGGTCTTTTCAACCTTAAGGATTCTGTGGTTCTGTAATTCTGTGATTGCTGGACGAAGTGGCACTGACAGACCCGGTGACGGCGGTGGGCCTGGTGGCAGTGGCAGCCCCACTATGGCGGCTGTGAGCTGCCTGTGCTGAGCTGAGGCACTGAGCAGCAGCAGGGCTGGCTGTCGCTGGTGCAGGCCCAGTCAGTTGTGGTAAATAATAATAATGCTCCGTTCATCGCCCAGGGAGTGTAGGCCGTGACTGACAGCCATTTTGCTCGTCATTAATAGCTCCACTTAATCGCAAAACAAGACTTTTCCTGTGGTGTATCTGTGAAACAATGCAAAACAAAACAGCCTCTCTTCCTTCAGTATCTCTGCAGCACCACCCCCTCCCAAGTAAACACAAAAAATCCCAATTCCTCCTCTCCTCTGACGAACAATGACTCATTCAGCGTTTGGGGGTTTTTTCTTCTTTACTGTTTTCCTTGTAATTACTATTATTTTTATATTTTGGCCTTTGCTTCCTTCAGTGGCGGCGTTGCAGCGGCGCTGGCAGCGGTGCCGGCGGTGCAGATTGCCTCACTCTTACGAGCCCCCGTTTTCAGCTGTTTATAACTCTGCCAAACTTTGAGTGTTTGGGCTGAAATGTTCCAAGCCGGTGTCTGCCTGAGGGAGGGAACACGTTCGGAGAAGTTGCAGCAGAACCGCTTCTGCCCACACTGATTAATGAGGTTCAGAGGAAAATGGGTTTGCCCACAGTGAAGTGAAAAAAAATCACCCTCTGAGGAGGGAATTGTGTCAGAGCTGGGCATTTCTAGGAGTTCTTGTGTTGATATTCAGGGTTTTTTGTGGGTTTTATTTGCGGCCTTCTCTCCTTCGTCGTGGCTCATTACAGTTTAAGGGCCAGCAGCATCCCCATGCACTTTGCTTCTCTATGGAAAGAGGCTGAAAACGCTCGACACTCAGTGGAAAATTTGGAGAACTTTTTGTATTTGATGTGACAGTGTGGAAAAACACCCTGATCTGGCTGAATTATTAACCTCGGAAAGCACTCAGGCTGCAAACCCTTGGCAGAGAGAAAGCAGCGCCCAGAGGGGCTGAGTGTGAGAAGCATCCCTCCTGTGTCCTGCCCTCACCTGGGGATGGAGCAAAGCACCAACAGTATGGGAGAGAAGGAGAAATAAGGATACTACGAAGCAAAACATTTCTTTATTCTCCTAAAAATTCTAATTTTAAACTCAAAAAGCCAAGCTGGACTAATATTGCTGAACCAGTGACCTGGTGATCCAGCAGTGTTCCCTGCCATGTTCATTCAGCTGCTAGAAATGTTCGTTTTCCGCCTTTATTTTAATTATTTTCTGATGGAGACCTGAGCACTGATGTGTTGGTCCTGCAGTGGGAGCTCCAGGCTGCCAGCTCGTAGCACAGGGTGCATTCAGCCAGATTTCTGGTGTTTTCTGGCTTTGGATTTTGCAACTGTGTCATTTTTTTTTTATGTGGTTTTAATGAAATAGGGGTGTGGAGGTTTCCAGTGTGGTGTTGTAGGGGTGGAGATTTTTGGTATGTTGCTGGTGCCACTTGGTCTTGCACTGCAGTGGCTTTGGTTTCTCATCCTCTGTCATCCTGGCGTTAGTGAGCTGTTGATGGGTCCCTTTATTCCCTCTCTGTCATGCTCTCTCTCTTTCTTTCCGCTAATTTCTAAATTCTTTCATATTTTTCTTTTCAGCCTAATGTCTGAATTCTGGTGCTTCATTAATCCGTTCAGTTTTGTTGAGTTGAGGTTGTTTGAAATCCACTTACATCTGGATAGAAAGCAATTATTCTATTATCAAATAATCCAAGGTGGCTTCTCTCCTGAAGTCCTTGATTCGTGCTTGGTAATGACAAACTTTGTAACAGTGCACTTTTCCACTGCTCCTGAGGAGGCCCTGAAAGACAGGAGTTCTGTAATTTTTGAGTAGGCCAGTCATTCATCCATCCCTCTTGCAACCACATCAAACGCAGTCGCTTGTCAGAATTCCAGCAACGATCTGTTTGTGGGGGCCATGAAAGGCTGTATGGAAACAAATGCAGAAGGATCACATTTTCTTAAAGATTTGGTAATTTTATTTAAATAAGCTCTTGAGGAAGACAGCTGAGGTGACGCAGGCTTTTTGAGGGCTCTTGCGGCAGTCATTTTGGGTGGGAAGCATCTCTTTGGCAGTGACCATTTTGTTTCTCCTTCTGGCTGATCTTCAAGGTAGTAGCTCTCAGTTCTGCTCACTACGTGTTTCTGAGCAAGCACCATGGAGGAAGATTTGATCAATCTCTGTAGGAGTAGAATATTGTGTGTCTTTATTGGATTTTCAAGAACGTTTTCACTTGCAGCGCAGGGAAGCACTGAGGTTAATTCTAGGTCTGACAAACCGTGGTGTTGGAGGAGCTGAGTCTGTAGTTGTTGCAGGAGCCCGGCAGTGCTTCAAGTGTCTCCAAGACAGCAGAGGTGTAGTACTGGCCACAGCAGCTCTCCTTGGGAAGAGAGAATGGGTACAGAAGGCATTCAGGGCCACGAATGGAAAATCCGGTTCTTGCCTAATCCTGAGAGGTCCGTCTGCTCTGTACAGCAGTGTGATGCACTCAGGTGCTCCAGGGATGTGGTGGGACCATTGAAATGTATGGCTGGGTCTCCAGACCTCCAAAAGCATTGCGCTCCTTTCTGCTCATCAGCAGGCTTCATGCTGTGCTTGTTTTGGTCTGGCATAAAATCAGTTAAATGAGGCGGTGTAAACACGGAAAGCTTTGCAGATTTACTTAAGGGTTTCTAAATAAATACAAAAGACTGCCTGCCTTTGAGTGTGTGGGGGAGAGGAGGGGCTGGCTTGTAGGGCAAGCATCCTTTTGCATTTGCATGTTGACACTGCTGCCATTTTTTAAACAGCAACTATCAGACGAAGGACTCAGGGCTTACTTCATGCTCCCCCTGCCCTGCTTGGGCTCTTCTGACTGTTGTTTTTCCACTGTGGTGACAAGAGGTATCTCAGTTGGACTGCTTCTTGCACATCGTGTACCAGATAGCAGCCCCTATCCTGAGCCTAAGTGTGTCATGCCAATAATAGCATTAAGTTTTCAAACTGGAGGGATGCTTTTTTTTTTTTGGGTGGTGGTTAATGATTAATTAGGTCAAATTCTCCAAAATTAGACTGCTGGAGAAGGAGTGGGCCGACCGTTTGCATTTCACAAAACCTTGCAGTGGAAACTGATGCGGGCTGATCCCAGCTCCCCTACCAACACACTCTGTCCCGTGCCCCAAACCCACCAGTCCCCAGAAGAGGTTCATTTTTAAAATTGCATCCATTAATATCCCAATTTCCTTTTTCCCCCCCTTTCCAAATCTTGCGTTAAACCCCTGTAGGTTCTGCTTTAAGTAGGCAATTAAGCTAACAACATAATTATATCCCTTAATGCTCATTTTAACCGGTTTTAGAGAAGAAACAAAAGGGGAAAGCAGCCTCAAATATATGGAAATAAAAGCTTCATTGTAAGGATATTTTTGATACTCGTGGTGATTTGTATGAGGTGCCGAGTTTGCCCACAAGTGGCTGCAGGGAAGGCAGGAGGTCACGGTTAAGAGCCTTTCAGGCAATGCAGGACTGCACTTTCTGAGCGTCCTTCTTCTGAACCCTCATCTGACTGCAGATTTAGGGGGATCCCATGAGGCTTCCGAGTGTGTCCACTTCGTGTTGAAGTACAGTGGCTGCATAGCTGCGGTACGAGAGCTTTCTCGTTTTTTATTACCTAGGCAATTAGTCACAGGAGACCAATGCAGTGAGTCCGCAAGCTGCCGCCTTGCCATATGTGTGAGCAGAAAATAGAGCGCTGCAAAATAACATTGATGGAGAATTACTGTAGTGAATCCGTGCCAATTTAGCTGCTTTGCTCCCTATGCAGAGGCAGAATCTGGAGGGGAACGGCTGCGTAGTTCCCTCGTGGTAGCAGGCAGAATAACTTTGACTTTGGTTTTCTACAGAGTATGCAACATCCACAGAAATCTGTTTGCGAGGCACAAAGCTGCGTGAAGACCCTCCAAGCCTAAAGCCAGAAAGCTGTTTTGGCATCTCAGCTTTTGTTGAGGAATCCAGATGCTTGGTTGGTGCCTGCCTTTCTGAGATTAGCTGGTGGCTCTGGAGCACTGGCAGTGCAGTTTGGACACACAGAACTGCAGATGCTGCTCTCATTTACAGGAATACGCCTTCATTTTCGCTCTCCTTTACCCACTCTAATTCCTGTGAGGAAGTGGAGGTGTCATTCAGGTGTTGTGGGTCCTGGGACCAGTGAGGGTCCTCTCTCAGTGTGCGAGGACAGTGATCTCGTTCTAGTGAGGAGGACCAGCTTCTCCATATTTTCTTGATCATTCAGGTGGAATTAAAATAAATATTAATTTTTCTGAAGAAAAAGAGCTATGAGGAGTAAGGTAACACTGAAGCAGCTGTAATGCTTGGCAGAGTCACCTGCATGCCAGCTTGTGTTGCTTTGAGTATCTGCTCCTTTTGGCTGTAACCTATGAGCACCTTGCTTTCTGGGCGCAGGGAGCTTGTATGGGGAAGTATTTAGACAACTGCTTCCTTAAGAGCGTTGGTGGGACCTGCAGGATGCTTTCTCACGTGCTCAGCAGTCACTGGAGGAGGTGTTGTGAGGGTTGGAAGGGCCTGCCTGCAGGTAATGCACTCCTTGGCTACCTGCAGGCACTGCCCACAAAAGTGCAGTGAGCATCTCTTGGAGGTTTGGCTTAATGAACTGCAGCTTCTGGTAAAATGAAGAATGTGGCTTATTGTTTAATTTTCTTCATTTCATTGCTAAGTAGTCGTTATTTAGTAAGATTTTTCTATTTTTTTGCTAAGTGGCCTGGTACATCAGAGTAGGAATATGAAGTTTTCCATCTCATCCCTAACTGTGCCAAACTAGTCCATCACTGGCTGTGCTGGAGTAAAAGGAAACCATGAACAAGATGTAGTGGAATGATGTTTTGTAGTACAGGTTTCTGGGGGCTATATTTGGAAAAGAAGCATGATGATCTTCCCTCTTCATGGAGAACACAATGTAGTAGCTCACTGCCAAGTGTCTGCAGGCCCAGAGCGGATCTCTGACGTGGTGTAGCTTCAGCAAACATCCATAGCCCCATACTTGGGTGCCTGCTCACCCATTTAGAGATCCGTTGCAGTGAGTGAGGACATGTGTGGCATTTATGAAGGGTCGGAGATACCCCACTGAAATTGCCAGTGTGATGAAGCAGGGAAAGGCTGCAGTGAAGGTGTGTCCCTGCCTCAGTTTGTTGCTTTGGGATAATGGTAATGTTGAAGTTCTCTGCAAGGCTTTCTTGCTCTTGCTTGGGGACGTGCTTCTCTTCTGTCCCCATCTCTATCTGGTCAACCTTCTCCTGGGCTCAGAAGCCCATCATGTTCTCCTTGGAATGCAGGACAACGTGGATGCAAAGTGAATCAAGTCGAGGTCTGTTCACCCAGGATTTTGTTTGGGGATGCAAAGACGGCCCCTGATATTTACTGGACATTCACACAGATGCTCTGAGTTGTCGCATCTTTTCTTATTTTTAATTCCACACCTGGAAACTTACGTGCAGAAAATAGTTCTTGGACTTAAATCTTCCGTATGTTCAGTAGGGTAATAGTTTGGAGATGTTGTGCCATAAGACGCTCCCAAAACTTTGAGTGTGCCATGTTCCTTGTGTGTAAAACAGCCTACCCAGGGTAAGTAGTTGTCTGTGGGACTGCTGCAGAGTAGGTGAGCATCCCTTTTTGGGGGAAGTTGCCAAAGCTGGGGTCTGTGAGCTTTTCCCAGCCCAGCATCTTCTGCAGTTCGTTACTGTGGGAGGCTGCAGCAGTTGGGAAATTTGTGGGGATGTATCTGGAGGGGGCAGCAGCTCTTGGCCTGTTTCTTCTTCATGCAGAGAACCACGGTTCTGTTATTGTGGGTTCATGGCTCTTTTCTGCAAAGTTCAGTCCTGAGGTGGGTTTTGTCAGAGCGTTTGTACTTCTTCACATCACAGCTGTGGTTTTCCAGCACTGCTCTGACAAAACCTTTCTGGTGGCAGACCTGTGCAATTAATAGATTTTTGGTTTCCTTCAAGCTCTAACAAATGGAAAAATTCCTTTTCAGGTTGAGCTGAAGGAAAAATATATTGATTTTAATATACTTTTTTTTTAAAAAATAGAAGAACAACATTTTGGGTTACATAGTTCTGGGTTGCACAAAACTTGGGGCTTGTTTCCTTTAAGTTTTGAACGTACTGTAGAGTTCTTGCTTTAAGAAGGAAACAGGGTAGGTATTTTGCATGTGTAAATCAGAAAATTGTACATGTCAATCTGTGTCACTTCCACTTTTTGAAAATGAGTGTGATACTCCATTGTATGAGTAGTTCAGCAAAAGTGACATGAATCCATGCAATGGTCAGTCTTGCTATTGCTACCCTTCTGGCTGAATGTAATTTCCCTGCTGCTCATTGCCCTCCTTTATTTCAGCTCCATGAACTACAGAGAACAGACGGTTGTGCAGTCTGGGTCTGGGCAGTGTTTGTCCCATGCAGTTTGCCTTGAGAGAAAATGTCTGTAGCCCAACTGGTGGCTTAAAAATGTCATTCTGGGAGTCAGAGGAGCAAAGGTTGGTGGTACAGAGGGAGTGCGCCCACTCGTTCCAGACTAAACTCCAGAATTTTCCCCCTGTAATTACTGCTCTTTTTTAAGTTTGGAAAAATTCATCCAGCTCTGTGTGCCTTCCCCCTTCTTACTTTTAGATCAGTGTGGTTTGTCTTTTTTTTTTTTCCCTTTCCAAAGTAAAATTACCACCATTTCATGCTATTATAAAAGCCAGTCATACAAAATTGGGCGAGAAGATGATGGTCCATAGTTAACCATCCAGTGGTAAAGATTTGTTTAGTTTCAGCTTCTTAGCCCTTTTCTAAATGCTGTGAGGGACTTTTCTTGTTGGAATAGTTTTGTTTATTTTATGCTCTTAGGAACAGGACTGTAAGGATAACATTTTTGCTTTCATACTGTGGTCCAATGTGTGTGTACCCACGGAGGGATTTCTCATATTGCTAATTTCTGATTCTGGATACTGATTTTCTGCTTTGGATTCTCATAGATTTGACAAATATTTAATTTTCTTTATATGCCTCAGATTTAAACTGAACCCTGTTAGTACCCTGCATCTGTGTGGTGCTGTTAATTATGAAGGGACCCAAAGCATCCTCAAAAATCTGCAAAAGAAAGAGTAAAAACGAGACTCAAATGCAGAGATCGCATGACTGCCATCCCTCACCTGTGTGAGGAGGGAGCAGCTGCTCTGGGATGTGCACCACTGTCTGAAGACTTAAAGGACAAAGTTTTAGTCTTGCTAAAGCTTCTTCCAAGAAGTGCTTCATCACTGCAGTCCTCCTCAGCCATGAGGTCCATGAATCCAGCCCCAGGCTCAATGGTTCTGTGAGGACATTGTGTGCAGGAATTTCTTGATTTTAATGTTTTGGTTGGGGCTTCTTGAAGGTCGCAGACTTGCATCAGAGGTGAGCAGGATGGCCTGTGTGGGTCTCTGTCCTCTCCACACTGAGAAGCAGCAACTAGACTTTGGGATTTTATGAGCAGTGGAGGAGTTACCAGCACAGAGGTGTTATTCCTCTGGATGTGGGTTTGGCTCCCTCTTTGCCAGCACCATTATTGAAGCTTAGAAAGCAGTACCTGCACGCATCAGTACAGCTGCTGGAGAGGAGCTCTGAAGAGAAGGACCTGCGTGGCCAGCAGGGTGACCATGAGCCAGCAGCGTGCCCTGGTAGCCAAGAATGCCAGTTGTATCCCCAGGGTGCGTTGCACAGAGCATCGCCAGCAGGGTGGGAGAGGTGATCCCCCCTCTGCTCTGCACTGGGGAGGGCACCACTGGAGCACTGTGTGCAGTGCTGGGCTCCCCAGCTCGAGGCAGAGCAAACTGCTGCACAGAGCCCAGCGCAGGATGCAGAGATGGTGGGGGCCTGGAGCACCTCCTGATGGGGAAAGGCTGAGAGCCCCGGGGCTGTTCAGCTGCAGGAGGGAGGGGAGAGGGGATCTGATCAGTGATTGTAAGTATCTAATGGGCAGGAGCCAAGTGGATGGGGCCAAGCTCTGCTGAGTGGAGCCCAGCAGCAGGACAGGGGGCAGTGGGCACAAATTGGAGCACAGGAAGTTCCATCCAAACATGAAGAAAAGCTTTTTTTTTTTGGCTTTGAGGGTGACGGAACCCTGGAACAAACTGCCCAGAGAGCTGGTGGGTCTCCTTCTCAGGAGATGCTCAGAACCTGCCTGGATGCTTTCCTGTGTGATGTGCTGTAGGGAACCTGCTTTAGCAGGGGGTGGTGGACTGGGGGACCTCCAGAGGTCCTTTCCAGCCCCTACAATTCTGTGATTCCATGGTCTTTCATGGCTTATGGTACAGAAGCCTTTCTAATGAGCCTTGTGCTGTTAGGTGCTTCATTGGCCTTAACGAGTATCATGAGTGGAGGTTTGTGATGGCAGAAGTGCTCTGTGTAGCGTGGGATCCTGTGTCCTGATTGTAGGGTTGCTTCTGAGAGTGCATTTGGGGTGGGACCTGCTGCTCCCCCAGCACACCTCACCCCTCAACCTCTGCCACCTCTGGATTTTTGCTCCTCCATGATTCTCTCACCAGGTTCTTCTCAGTGATGCCCTGTGTCAGGATGGAACACCAGGAAAGCTGTGGAATCTCCTCCTTCGAGACCTTCATAAGCCACCTGGACGTGGTGCTGGGCACCCTGCGCTGGGTGTCCCTATGGGAGCAGGGCTTGGACAGATGGACCCAGAGTTCTTGCCATGGAGCTAATAGCATCCAAAGAAGGGCTGTGGAGTTGAGGAGGGGCACGGACTGCCTGGGTTTGGTCAGCTCAGAGAGGAGCAGGCTGAGAGGAGGCCTGATGGCCTGCAGCTCCTCATGGCCTGTGCTTCCAGCTGTGCAGAGGGCTGGATGGCTGCTGGCATCCACTGTCAGCGATGGCTGCTCCATTTCAAAGCACAGCATTCCTACACACAGCCAAGAGATGCACCTCTGCTGTGTGGCAAAGAAAATGCATTTAACAGAGCTTTTGCAGTAAGATGTGTGGGATTCTGTGTAGAAATAAGTCCTATTTTAATTTTCCCTTCACGTGAGCTTGTCTCGTGCAAGATAGGTTTGTTTTATCAACTTGGAAAAGTGCCTGTAACAGGATTTTGTAAGAATTGATTTCCTGCGAGTTTCCTGTGAAATTGGAAACCTGGAGAAATGGGTGGATTTCTGAAATTCTATTGTGTGGGTTTTCTCCTTTTTTTTTTTTTTTCCCCGAGTAAAAAAATAACAGTGCCCTCCTCCCCCCGAGCTTTCATTCCGCATACATTTATTCCTTAAAAATATTTCCAGCTGTTTCTTTTTCTGGGAAACTCATACCATCTGTAAACAAGTGCCTGATTCAGATAATTCTGTTATTTTGCCTGGTCACTCTTATTTTCCAGCTTTTAATAATGCGAGAGTTGAGGAGCAATCAGTAATGGTTTTTCTCCTCTTCACCCTCAATTTGATTATTTTTCTCATAAAGAGTGGAGTAAGGAGAGCGCCGAGCAACAGGAGATGGGAAAAATATTTTGATTACTTTTCGGTTGCTTATAATCAAGGAGTAGCTCTTCTAATCCAGGCCAATTTACTGCATTGATTTAATTCGTAATTTTAATTTCATGACTTTTCTGAAAAAAAAAATAAAAATAAAAATATAAAGGATAAAAAAATAAAACCACCCAAACCACAGAAGACAAAACCAGCAGCTCAGCGAGGTGCGTCGGGTTGAAGCTTTTTAATACTTGTTTGAACAGTTGTAGTTTTAGGTTAAAATTTATTTAATGTTCCCTTTCTTCTGTCTACCTCTGCCAGAATATGCTACTTGAATTTCCCTGCGCTGCCACAAGAGAAAAATTGAAATTCAAAGCACAGATTCTGCCAGTGCTTTCAGCGAGTTCATAAAATTACTCATATGAATATTCCCTTGACTCAAAGGCAACTGCTTGCAGTCCTTAAACCTGTCTGGGACTACCTGAAGTATTGGGAGCCCAAACAAGTGGTAGGTGATGTGGAAATCCTGGGTGCTTCAGAGGCTTTTTTTTTTTTTTGGTTCAGTTTTGAAGCAAAAAGCTGTGGATTTGCTCAGTGCGTGGCCGAGCTGGTAGCACTACTTGTTTTTTCCCCCTTGATACCAGTAAGCTGACATGAAATCTGGAGGATGGTTCTCGATCTGTGGTATGGCTGTAACTGGGAGAAGCGTGGAGATGTGCCAGAGGTGTTCTGCTGCTGGCTTTGGTCTTAGCTCAGCTCTCCTGGTTAGGAGCTGGCAGATCTGCGCCTTTCCCAGCAGGGATTGTACCTCTCCAGCATGAAGCTTTTTAGGACTTGTGCTTACGAGTTGCTGAGAGCTCAGAAAACGGGTGGCTGCAGGTGGAGTACCCACATTATTAAATTAAGCTTGTAGAATGGAAAGGTAATGATAAGCAAGGAGTAAAGACAGTGAAATTTAATGAAAGTAGTTTCTAGATTTTGATAACTTTGTTTGTTTGTTTGTTTGCCTGCTTACAGTTTTCCCTCTCAAGCTCCAACTTTCTGTTCCCAACATAAGAATTTGGGGAAAAGTTTGAGCAAACCCAGTTCTACTGTTTTCAAGACCAAACAATATTACAAATAAATAACTAAATAACTAAATAATAATAATAACAATTAAAAGAAAACTATACCTGCCAATTGAAATTGGCATAGAGAGTCCCTGGGTTCAGGCAGTAGAACTGAAACTCTGAGTGT
Organism: Phasianus colchicus; assembly: GCF_987193195.1. Taxonomy (NCBI): domain Eukaryota; kingdom Metazoa; phylum Chordata; class Aves; order Galliformes; family Phasianidae; genus Phasianus; species Phasianus colchicus. The sequence goes on along the minus strand of NC_143454.1, from coordinate 3,413,122 downwards.
AGAAAGCTTCATTCCCCTTTCAGCTTTTCCAGTGAAATCCCATGCTCACACCTGACCCGTGGGCTGCCCTGGGCAGGTGGGCTCCAGGCCCCATCACCAGCAGTTTGGGAAGCACTGCACAGTTTCGTGGCAGCTGAGGACCTGCAGGGAAGCAAGGTATTTCCCAGGTGTACAAAGGTTGTGATACATCATCAGCTTTTCATTCCCCCTGCTAATGCAGGGATGGGCACCCTCTGTGTGTGGGACCTGTTGAGCACCGTTGGCTTTTCTCCTTCATGGCCCCGTGGGGACTGGAGCATCACCTCTGTATCTGAGGTGCGTCCTTGAGTGGGTCCTGGCTCTGCTCTTGGCTGTCTTCACACAGAGTGGTCACCACTGCTGGGAAGCACCACCCATGGCTGCCAGATTACACCGATGGGCTGTGCCTTAACGTGTTCTTTGCCTTTTGTGCTCTCTGGGACATTGGCCACCAGCAGGAAGCCAACCTTAAGTGATGCTGTTTTGAAATTGCTCATTAACAGCTTGTTTCTTTTTAAAATGAAAACGAGTCCAGAGGAGGCCACTAAGATGATCAGAGGGCTGGAGCACCTCTCCTATGAGGAAAGGTTGAGGGAACTTGTTTAGCTTGGAGAAGAGAAGGCTGCAGGGAGACCTCATTGTGGCCTTCCAGTACTTGAAGGGAGTGTATAAACAGGAGGGGAAATGGCTGTTTATGAGGGTGGATGGTGATAGGACAAGGGGGAATGGTCTTAAACTGAAACAGGGAGGTTTAGGTTGGATATTAGGAGGAAGTTTTTCACCTAGAGGGTGGTGAGGCACTGGAACAGGTTGCCCAAGGAGGCTGTGATGCCCCATCCCTGCAGGCATTCAAGGCCAGGCTGGATGTGGCTCTGGGCAGCCTGGGCTGCTGGTTGGCGATCCTGCACATAGCAGGGGGTTGGAACTGGATGAGCACTGTGGTCCTTTTCAACCCAGGCCATTCTGTGTTTCTGTGATGATTCTATGAGCACCGGATTCCAGCAGGTGTGACCTGTACAGGTAGATGTGGTCATGAGCCCATGCAGGTGAGGCAGCTGTTTAATGAACCTCCTGGATTACCCCCCACTTAACATGCACCAGGCATGCAGATGTGGTGGCCAGGTGGGGACAGAAGCCTAACGATGGACTCTTATCCCATTGCAGGACCCTCAGGTGCCATCACCACATTTGGAGTCACTGTTACAGTTTGTGCTGAATGGACTTTGGAAACTGAAATGTTAAAATGAGTCTGACTGAAGCTGGGTTTAAATGACATGTATGGCAGATGTGAATGTTGGTTCTGCATCCTCTTGCACTGGCTGTGCAGCATACAGCCTGAAGGAGGTGTCCATGAGGGTGCTGGAATGGACACCAGTGGCTGGACCTGTCCCAGTTGGATTTTCCCCCTCGCCACAAGAGGAAGAAGCAGCTTCTTCCTTTACACGCTCTGCTTTTACACTATGCCTGAAGAAAAGAAACGCCCCTGGATGCTCACTCCTGATTTTGGAACTGCTCTGTGTTAAAGCAGACTCCGTGTGTGCTCAGCTCTACCAGGGGCTGGTGCTCCCTGCCCTCGTGGGGGAGGTGCTTGATGGAGCTCAGATGTCCTCCTTTCTGAATCTTTTTTCTTAATGTTTTGGTTATTTCTTGAGTTGCAGCTGAGGAAATAGGGAATGCATTCCTCTTTCTGATGGGCTTATTTGTTCCCTCGTGGAAAATTCAGTGCTGTCAGATTCTGGTGCTGCCCCTATGGATCTGCTAAGGCGAAGAGTAAGGATGGGATAAGCCAAAGCTTTCCAAAGCATCAAAGACCATTTTACTTCGTTTAGGCGATGCTTTGCCTCTGGGAAGCACACAGCCATGGCTGCTCAGCTCTCCCACCTGCTCTGCGATGCCCTTTGCTTTTAATTAAATTTGGGGGGGATCACTGGGCTGGGCTCAGAAGAACAAGGTGGGTGATGTTGGGTCTGTGTTGCCACTCAAAGTTCAGGACTTGAGTTTTTCCTTAGCATCTCCATCGTGACAGCAGGAACCCAGGTGCAGGTGTATTGGTTGGCCCTGTTGTTGTGCAGATGTTTTGGTGCAGTGTGGGGCTCCTTCTTCTTTTTTTTCCTTTTTTCTCTGTTATGAAAGTTAAACAGAAGACTGCCAGCATCTTAACCTTTGTTTACTGAGAAAAAAAAAAGAAAAAGAAAAAACCAAACCACTTCCTGCACGTTCTGTTGCTCTGAAGTTAATAATAACAGGCAGTGCAGGTAGGCAGGCAGCAGTTATTTTTATGGCACATTCCTTTGCAAGACCTGTTTTCAGTTGGTTATCCTGGTGCCAAATTTTAATTATTTGGAGTGAAATTTTCCATGCTGAGTGTGTGCTCCTGGCTCCTTCCTGACCTGTACGTGTGCTTTGTGTTCCGCCAGAAAGGGCTGAGCTCTCTTTTGCAATGCACTCAGGTCGGTTTTTGTCTTTCCCCCCCCCTTTTTTCCCCCCAGGTAAAACAAACAATTCCACCCTTTTACAAACAATCTGTGGGTTTAAACTCTCCTTACCTCCTCCTTGGGAGAGGCTGTGGAAGGACCTCATAAGTTTCGGTAAAAACACAGAATCGGTACCATGGGTGGGAGCAATTAATTCATGGAAGCATTAATTAACGGAGGTGGGATCCAGTGTGGCACAGGGCTCAGTGTTACAAACCCTCGCTTACATCAGCCATGTTTTGGGTCTGGGCTGTGTAACCATAACTGAACCTCACGCTTCAGTCTTCCAAAATCTCATTTCGCATCTTAATGCTTTTTAGTTATGTTGTTGCTTCTCAGCAACTGTTAATTTTATTTTCAATTTTCCCCACATAGTGTAGCCCTTTCTCTAAACACACATTTCTGGGGTCAGCTGTGCATCTGCTCGGGCTCCTAATTTTTGACACTTTCTCCTGTTAGGAGATGCTGACTGATACATTTCTTATTTATCTCATGATTCACTTTCTGCTTGTGGCGGGGAACATATGGTCAGAAAGCGCATTCTGGTTTTGTGCATTTTAATTTAATAGCTATTTATCTGTGTTAGTTTTGTGTAACTACCCTCGATGTACCAGACACGAAAGCAGCTTTGGGAAGTCGTATTTTGAACTGCAAATTATTTGATGCTGTGTTACTATTACGAGTGGGAGCGTTGTCTCCATTGCAGCTCTCCATGCACCCCATCCTCATGGACCGGTGGGCCGGGACGAGCCCTGCTGCTCTCCTTCCTCAGTTCAAAATGAGGAAATCATTCACATAACGAACTGGATAAGCTGGTGTGGGAAGATTTCTCTTTGCCCTTCCTGAAGACACCGCTCTGTTGAACGTTGCTTGGAGCCATTTCAGCACGTTCAGGTTGAGGGTGCTTGAATGGTGATGTGCAGCGATCGACACATTGAATTTCTTTGGATATTTCTAGTCTTTAGATGTGAATTTTGAGAAGTTAAATGTAATGTTTTGTTTCGTGTGGATGAAGAGGGATGTTGGGCTCACAACAAGCTGTGGGTTGGGCTGATGAGCTATGGGCACCTCTGAGCCAACACTGCAGCCGCAAATATGGCTGCTTAGGTCTGTGGGCTCCTTTCTGAACCTGATACTTGCTTTGTGATTGATGAGGGTTGGAGCTGCCTAATGGGGTCCTCAGCGTTGTGTCACAGTCACCTTGCTGGCAGCACTTTTGTTGGGATAGGCTTATTTAAGCAGCTGTGAACCTTTTGTAGGGCTGTATCTGATTTCCTTCAGCCTTGGCTTGCTCTTTAGGTCTATTGAATCCATGCTAAAGGGACAGGTGTGGGCTTTCAGCAGCCCCAGATGACCATGCTGATATCATCAGTGGGATTTTGAGCATCTTCCATGTGAGCAGGCTGGGGGCTGCTCTCCTCCTCCCTAGGAGCTTATAAACAGGGGACAGACTGTTGGTGTGGGCAGATGGTGATAGGACAAGGGGGAATGGCTTTGAACTAAAAGAGAGGAGATTTAATGATGTGTGATGGGGAAATCCTTTCCTCAGAGGCCCCAGCACTGCTGCCCAGAGCTGTGGCTGCCCATCCCTGGAGGTGCCCCAGGCCATGGATGGGCCCTGGGCAGCCTGAGCTGGGGGGCAGCCAGCCCATGGCAGGGCTGTGAGGGCCCTTCAGCCCAAGCATTCTGTGATTCTATGCTAACAGCAATAGAATCTTGTCTGGTTGCCCTCTTTTTTATATATTTTAATAAAAAATATTTTTTAAAAGTTTTGTTACATATATTCATTAACTGTATTATATATTTTATCTGAGGCCCAAGACAATTCCTCTTCACTCCGGGCATCCCAGGCAAGCCAACAGGTTGTGCACCCACGAATTCTGTGTTGAGAGCTCTCATCTCCTGTGGTTTCTATTTTCTCTTTTGAAGCCCTCATGTTGGTGGGAGTCACACCATCAAACTTCTCTTTGTTTGCTCCTCGCACACCTCTCACCCTTGGCACTGATATTTGTGGCATCATGAGGGGAGTCCCAAGAATTGCTGAGTAGAAGAGGCCAAAAAGCAAAAAAAACCTGTTATTAGAAATGGTATTTCCCAAAAGATCTTCCCAAAATAGCATTTCCTAAGCCAAAACCTTTCCGTGAGGGTTGGCAGCACTGGGTGCCAGCAGGTGATGAGCCTGCTGTGTGTGTGGGTCCCTGTGGGGATGGTGGGGGTCCCAGTGGGCCCCTGTGGGCAGCTGTGGGGCTGTGGTCCCCCTCCCAGACATGGGGCCCTGCAGGTGCCATCATGGTTGGGTTTTGCTGAAATCTAAAGGGACGGGCACTGCAGTGTCCCCAGTCTCAGTGGGATTTTGGATAATGCCAACCCCTCAGCACCCCACAGGGCTTCTGCCCTGCCTTTGTACCAAGTCTCCTTTTCATCTTTTCCTTTTTTTTTTTTTCCTTTTTTATCTTTTTTTTTTTTTTTTTTGTACACACAGATCTAATCTTCTAGAAAATGCCCCGAAGGTTTGAGCAATCTACCAGTTGCAGGAACCCATAAAGCTTTTTTTCTTTTTCTTTTTCTTTTTCTTTTTCTTTTTCTTTTTTTTTTTTTTCCATTGTGTAAGCATGACAAATCATTAATTTTTGATTGATTGCTTTGAATTATGGGTGCTCTGACATCCTTTCTGTAGCCGAACAGCTGTATAACAAATGAACATATCAGTGCTCACAAAAGATTGGAGATCTAACAGAAGCAATTACATTGTCAGCTCCTCCCTTCTGGCTTTTCCCAGGCAATGGAGGGAGGAAATTTTTTAACAGAAATTCCTCAAGTGGCTAACAATAATAATAAAAAAAAAAATAACTTTTTGTAATTCAATTAGATTTTTATCTCTTCATTTCCAGTGGATTTCGGAAGCGTTGGAAGCCAGGATGCCTTTCTGCTCTCTGTAACGCAGGGAATCCCTTTGAACAAAATTTCACACGAAGAATTAAAAAAATAAGAAAAAATCAAATTGTAATTTTCGGCTGCTACTCCTTTAAGATTTCAGAATTGCACCACTGCACTAAATGTGACCTCCATAACTTTTAAATTAAGAATTTATGCTGGCTTGAAATTTATGAAATATTTCAGCATGAAAGAAAGCCTTTTTCCCTCAGGAAAATTGAGCAATAAATCACAGCACTCTCGATTTACTGCCCTACAGCCAGCCAAAGATAGGATTTTTTTCCTTCCCCCCTTCGTTCTGAAAAAAAAAATGTAATCATATAAGACAGCTTAGCTGCTATCCTCCCACTCTCTAGAATTTTTAATTTCAGCTGTTTCTGCTTGGATTTATTTCCAATATTCCTGCTCGGCTTTTCAATTTCCTCAGTTATTAAATTTTAATTCAGTGCATTAGCATTTAAATTAAAAAAGGGTTTATTTTATCGAAATCGTTGGCTAGCCCCCATCCTGCTGCACATGAATTGCCTGTTTCTGCCATTTGCACAAAATGTGAAATGCAGCTAATATCTTTTAACTTATATTTGCACAAATTCAGAAATAAAATTTCTGGGTTTGGAATAATATTGTCTTTCCAAGGAAGGCTCTAATCAGAGAGCTGGGGAATGAAGGCAGGGAGGAGGCGGCTCCGTGTCCGTCCCCTTCTGTGTGCAGGGATGGGATTGGGGCACCCATGGGGAGCAGCGTGGGCTGGGCCAGGTGTGTATGGGACAGGGACTGTCAGGGCTCTGCTCCCAGAGCCCCTCATCCAGGAAGAGAGAGGCTTGGAGTTGTGTTTGGGATGAGGAGGGATGGAATTGAGGAGGTTGGGTTGGTGTGGGTTGGGATGACACCCGGTGTCCCCATCCCCACTGCCTGATCCAGTCTGGCACAGCGATTGCAAGGCACTGTGCTTTTTTTTTTTTTTTATGTGAATGTAGGCCATCTGAGCGTGGATGCATTGAATTTGGATATTTCCTTTCTGTAAGTTGAATGTTTCAGCCTTGTTTTCCTCTTGAATGGGAAGATTTGTTGCTTCAAACTGTGGGGGACTACAGTAGAATGCAGTAAAATAATTGCACGAGCAATCTCCAGTATTTGCTGCTGGTTGAGTGTTTTTGGAGGAGAATAATAAAATCACCTCCTTGGTGTCTGAAGTCCTGCCTTGGTCTGCTGAAAACTATGGGCTTGGACTGAAGTGTGTGGTCCATTCTGCCAAAATCGAGCACTGAGGATTTGTGCAACTCAGGGTAGTTCTGGTGCAAGGTGCACCAGAAGAATTAGAAGACAGCATTGTATTCTTAACCTAAACAGCCTCTTTTAATGTCTTCTGTCTTTCAGGCTGACGAAAGCAACAGCAGTGGAAGGAGGAGCTCTTCCAGCAGGTATGGAACAGATTTCTCTTCTTTGTGGGGACATGGTGGGCAGGTTCAACTTTACTCAGCTGCATTCCCCATCTGGGAGATGGATGGCAAAGAGCGATTGCATGAGGAAGATGAGTTGGGAGCTGTTGTAGGGCAGTGACTGTACACCCACATTTATATTTTGCTGGAGGTGGATGCAGGGGAGATAATTCTAGTTATGGGGACTTTGAGAAGTGCGTGTGCAGTGCACGTATCTCTGTGTCTCCCCACGCATGACCATGCTGTGCTGAAAGACCGTGTCTGGTTGTGGCTCTTCCACGATCCACATGCAGCACAGCAAATTCCTAGCCTATGCAAGGGGAGTGAGCTGCAGTGGGGAATGGGAGTTGGAGAACAAGAGTTGGAGAATCATAGAACGGATAAGGTTGGAAAAGAGCTCTAAGATCATTTAGTTCAGTGGCCAACCCACCCCCACCATGCCCACTGACCATGTCCTCAAGTGCCACATCTCCATAGTTCTTGAACACCTGCAGTGATGGTGACACCACCACTCCTTGTGCAGCCCAGCCACTCTTTATGAGAAGAAAATTTTCCTAATATCCAATCTGAACCTCCTGTGGCACAATGTGAGGCCATCATCTCATCCAATCACTATTACCTGGGAGCAGACGCTGACCCCACCTCTCCACAACCTCCTTTCAGGATCTTAGAGAGCACTGAGCTCTCCCCTGAGCTCCCCTTCCCCACACTGACCCATCCCAGCTCCTCAGCCGCTCCCCATCACACTTGTGCTGCAGACCCCTCCCAGCTCCATGCCCATCTCTGGACACAGGGATGGAACAGGGCCTCCATGCCTGCACTGCAGTGAGGGCCCAGCACTGAGCTCAGCACTGAGCTGCGGCCCCACCAGTGCCGCACAGAGGGACGATCCCCTCCTGCTCCTGCTGGCTGCACTGCTGCTGACACCAGGCAGGATGCCGTGGGCCTTCTTGGCCACCTGGGCACACTGCTGGCTCATCTGCTGCCGGCTGGCAGCTCACACCACAGAGCCTTTTCCTCCATGCAGCTTGCCAGCCACTCTGCCCTGCATCTCATCAGCCCATGCTGGCTGAGCCTGATGCCCTGGTTGGCGATAGGGAAGAAGGTGATGTCAGGGATGTCAGGGAGGTGCCATCACAGGGTGGGGGGACCGTGGAGCACCCAAAGCACCTTTGTGGGTTACATCGTTGTCAGTGGAAGATGATAAGCAACAGAAAACAGCAGAGAGTTTGTCTGTCGTGGACAACGTTTGCGTGGTGCCAGGCTTCACCCCGACCCGGTGTCACCTCCACCTGCTGTCACTTGCCTGGCTTTGGGCACCTCTGGGGCACCCAATGAACAGGGCTCCGTGGGTGGACTTTGGCAGTGCCAGCATTCTTCTCGTTCAGAAGAAAATCGAGGTTTTCCCAGGTTTGGGAGGCTCATTAGAGAGAACCACTGGTGCTCGCACTCAGGATGGCTTGAACAAAGCGCTGGAAGGAAAACCAGGAATTGCTAAGGAGCTTGGAAACTAAATCCGCTTCAGCATCTTCCTACCTGAACAAAGGATGGTCACAAAAAGCAAAATAGCAAAATCTTCAAGTTTAAAGGAAAGCTGTGCCAGTGGCTGAACGTTGAAATTTGGTTTTGATGGCATCAAACCGTTAGGGCTGGCGATGCAAGGTGGTTGTTTTTCAAAGTTGTTCCTGCTTGAATGTGTCTCGTTAATTGCAAGCTATCATGTAAGCTTTTAACTGTTAATTTATATCAGTAAGAAGTGTAAGCAAAATAAGGTTTCCAGGACAACTTTACCCTTTTTTTTCTGTTGGTATTTTTTTACTAGCTGTTTAGTAGCTCCATCTTAATGTGGTGACCACAGTATTGGGTCGCTCCTATTTTTATTTATTTATCACAGCGAATTGATTTTATTCTGTTTCAAGTAAATGTTAAAAGCTCTGAAGGCACAGAATTTTTCTGATCTTATCACCTCTGCAGCTCTGATCGGGCCTGGCTGCTGCCTTTGAAATAACATTGGTTCAGCATGCAGCTGTTTTCAGCTGAAAATTGGTGGTGGCAGAAAGAACTCTGTTTCCTACCTTATTAAGTGGTGTGTGGATCCCATACCTCACTGTGTGCTTATTAATGGCGTACTGTAAAAACCAAGGAGAACTATTAGGAGCACAGAAAAAAACTCTTCTTTCAAGGGAGTGAAAGGAGAGATGACTGTTTGCCTTGGAGAAGATGACAACTAAAAGAGAACATGACAAAGCTGTGCGTGTTATTGAGTGCTCTGGAGAAGGTAGATCACAGACTTCTTTCTCCTTTTGCAAGCAAAGAGTCAGTCAACAAGATTAAAAGGTAGGAAATTAAAAGCCAGTAACAAGAAAGCTTTTTTTTTTTTTTTTTTCTGGCTTGTGTGATGGGCAACTGGAGCTGTGGGAGCATAGAGCCAAAAGCTGAGCAGAGGGGCTCAGAAGGAACCCAACTGGACGATGCCATCTGTGTGTGATGTGGGCTCTATTGGAGCAGGGCTGTCTCCTGGGGCTCAGATATCCCACTGCTGTCTCTGGAAAGTTCCTGGAGCCTTCAAGGCCCCGTCTGTACGAGGTGGAGCAGTTTGGAGCCCCGTGTGCCAGCGTTAGGGCTCGCAGGAAGGCAGGCAGCGTGGAGCAGTGCTGGGGATGCAGACCTGGGGGTAATTGCTGGGAATCTCCATAACACCAGTGTGAAACAAACTACTTACCAGTAATTAATGTCAGCGTTCAGATGGTGGGCTCTGGATCTTGACAAGAAATAATTGAAAAACCAAATGTGCAATTATGTCTGACAAGCAGCGCGTGCTTTTCTTGGTCACCAGAGCCTTGTGTAGTCATGTGTTAGACACGTTTTATATAATTATTACTGTTTATATGGTGGGTGTCAGAGGAAGGAAGAATTTTAGTTTCACGTCCTCTGTTGGCTATTTATTTTAAAGTCATTAGATTTGTTTTCAGTCTTAACTACACTTAATGTGCGAGACTCCTGCTGAATAAATCAGACCCTGGTATTGGAATTGCATCTGTTTGCGGAGGGAATGGAGCCAACTGGAAGCTCAGCCCCGTCTGCACGAGGGCTGTCACCAGCCAGGGAGCCCGCTTGCAGAGCAGATGTAGCTGTGCTCCATGCCCAAAGCAGGGGTAAATCCCAGAGCTGCTGGGGCTGTGAGGGGATGGATGGTCTCGACTTTACTGCACTGTTGTAGGGGTTGCAGAAAGAATGGGAGCTTTCTTGGAGGTGGGGTTCCCAGTAGCCCCTCTAGGCTGGGGCTTGGGCATCTCCCAGCTCTCGTACTGCACGGTTTTCCTCTGTGCACCAGCCCAGGCCGTGGTGCTCAGGGCAGCTGGCAGTTTTGGTCTTCAGCAAGATGGTGCTGTCAGGAGAGGCTGTGTTTTGGTAGACCAAGACAGCTGGGAAAATGGTGCTTGCTACTTTGTCTGCCATACTCAGATTTCAGTAGCTCTTTCATTCATGATGTCTCTTCAAAAAAAGACCTTATTTCACTAAGATGAGTGAAGAAAAACTATTTCAGTGAACAATTTCCAGCTGGAGGAGAACATACCAAGAAATGGTTGCATATACTTTGCTCCTCAATTGCTCCTTTTCCCGAATGGTGGCATCTTTCCTCCTTCCCTTTGCTCATTCTGTACTTTGCAACACATCGTCCTTAGCGGCTCTGTTATCCTCAGCCTCTAGGACAGGGATGAGTGTGAGTGTTTCTTAGAAGGAAAGCTGTTTAAACGGTTTCTCTTTTATTTAAAAGACCACCTGGGAGATTTTCAGCCCCAGAGCATGAGGAGCTTAAGACACCCTGCATTAGGAAGAGAGAGAAGTATTAATAATTAGGCAGGGTGTTTAATAGCCTTGGTGCTCTCAGAAGGATTCTCACCAGCCATCTTCAGGAAGGAACAAACAGAGCAACAAACAAAGCAACCAGCTGATAGAAGAGGAGCAAACAGTTCAATTCTGCGCTGAGATGTGGACAAAAACTGTGAGAAACCCATGAACATTTCCTTGAAGCCCAAAAGGAGGTCGGAGTGCCGTAGATGCACATGTGAAAGGAGAGGCAGCAGCACAGATGCATCACAGCTCCCGGGGGACCAACTTATTTTCTGCACAAGCCACACTGCTAAACGTCAGAGCCCAGGAGAGCTTCTGGTGACGTGAGGCGGAGCAGGGCTTCCTTCTGGAGCCGTGAGGCACTGAGCAGAACTAGCAATAATGCCCTCAGCAAAGCAGGGTTACCAGGTTTTCCTTTGGCCATCCGCTCTCCTGGGCAGGTCGGGGCTGTGCTGTATGGCCACAGTCTGCTGTTTGAACACACGCTCATCCCAGCAGCAGGACATCTGCTGCATCATCTTTGCTGCTCTCCAGCTGAGGAGTTGACCCAGTCCTGAGGTCCTGCTGCTGTTCTCTCCCATGTGCTGGGTGTATCCCACTCCTCACACTGTGCCATTGCTACCTGTGGCTTCACGGCTGGCTCTGGGGTGGGCTTCAGCCATTCCGGGACCTTTGGGGGTTTGCAGGCCTCAGCCATTTCTGAGGCAAGCAACACAGAGCTCTTTCAGTCATATGAATAAATCCTTAATCTGTTCTCTTTGTTTTTCCCTGAATTTCTTTGTCTCTGTTGACATTACCCTGCTGAAAATTTAAAGAAGCTGGCAGCTATTCTATTATCATCTTAAATTTAGTTTTTAACCTGCATCGTTTGTATGTCACACTTCTTATCAGGCTGAATTCTTTTGCTTTTGGCGAGCGCTGAGCGTTTGTTTTTTGTTGGATAAGCCATCTTTTCTTTAATTTGGTTCGACTTTCCTCTTCAAACCACCCTCATGATACTCCTAATAAGGACTTAAGGGAATTTGTTTTGCTAATAACTGAGGAATTCTTTGTGACTCTTCGCTGTTGTCTTAGTTTGTGTTTTAATGTTTATTTTCTAGCAGAGAGGCAACCTGCTTTGGTCCCATCGTTTACCTGTTCTGAAGGATTCGGAGCTATTGAGCATCCCTTGAGGGATGAAAACACAATTAAATTCCTCTTACACTGACTGAAGCAGTTTGTTGTCAGGAAAGGCTGTGTGTTTTAGAAGACTGTGATAGTTGGAAGAATTAAGGATGCTGCTTAGTTTGTTTGTTTTCCCCAAATGTTAGCAGTTGTTTCATTCACGGCGTTACCTCTTCAAAGAATGTTTTGGTTTAGTTTTGTCTTGAGACCCACACGACTGGAAAGCAGTTAATAGAGCATGCTGAGAACGCTCTGAGCAGAGGAACACTCACATTCCTGGTCAGAATTTCTTCCTTCTTTTATTGCATAGGAAGATTACTGCTAAATGCAGGCAGTCAGATGATGGTGAGGGCTGGCACCAGGATCACTGTGTGAAGCTCAGGCTGTGGTGGTGCAGCACATCCAGTTAGAAGTCACAGAATCGTAGAGATGTTTGCACTGCAAGGGACTCCTGAAGGTTCTTGTAGTCCAGCTGCCTGCAGTGGATGCAGGGACACCCACAGCTCCATCAGGTGCTCAGAGTGCCATCCAGCCTGACCCTGGGTGTCTCTTCAGTTGCTTCTTTCATGAGATTTTGCTGTTAGATGGGTCTTCATGCCCCGCACACCGCACTGTGTGTTGTGTTAGTCACTTCTGTGGTTTTCAGAGCTGGCTGCCCTTGGAAGCAGGCAGTCATCCTACCTGATGTATCTTTCTCGATCCTTCTAAATGTATGAACTCCATAATAACAGTGATATTTATTGAGCAACTAACCCAGTGGCACTGTGTGACCAGTGGCTCGGGTTTTGGATGTGCACCAGCAGCTGCTGCCACTGTGTGCATCGCTTTGTCTCACTGTGATGTCTGTGCTTCAGCATTTGTGTGGGTTCCTGGACATCAGTGGAAAGAGCCAGAATATTTTTGACTCAAGAGACAGCAGAAGTTTTTTGCTGCTGTTGAGGGCAGGATCCCAGTAAAACGATCTCTTTTCCAGCAAACCAAGCAGAGTGTGGCTCAGTGACCAGAGGCAGTGATGTGTGCTGGATGCACCATCTTTGCCTTGGAGGCTACTGATACATAGGAGGCACTCAGCAGTGTGACTTTGCTCCTGAACCTCACACATGGAAACCAAGACAGCCTCCATGTAGAAGAGGCTCTGGGTGAGTCTGCAGTGGTGGTTTGGTGGAGGAATGGCCATGAGCTGTGCCTCAGGGCACCGGCTGGGCAAGCAGGGAGAGCATGCAGAGCTGAAGCAGGAAGCATGGAGATGAGAAGCAGTGTTCATCTCTAACACTGAGAAAAACAATTCCTGCCTACCTGGTCTTTCAGAAAAACAATTCCTACCTACCTGTTCTTTCAGATGACCAGTAATGTTCTCCTGCTCCACTCTTCTGCAGCAAACGAGAACTGAGGAGGGGTAGGAAGGCCACCACAAACCATTCATCAGTCAAGCAGATTTTATGTTTCTGTTTTCATTCTGTTTCTACTTTGATCGTTTCCATGTAAACTCAGAGTTCATTTCCATCTGTTCTATCCATTCCACTTCCCTTAGCTCCAGTCATGGCTCTTTGAAAACCATGGCAGACATCTGTAAATTGAGCCCCATTTTTTCAACTGTCTGTTTTTGCTTCCTTTCACTTTGGGCAGTTGAGGCCTTTCCATCTGGTGTGACATCAGCCAGCTGCCCTTTGGTTTTGAGAAGGCAAGTTGTAGTGTCCCAGTGGTTACACTGTCCTGGTGGGCACTGCAAAGCTTGGCCCTGCAAGCATCCACTGCATGATCCTAATTACTGTGCTCTTCTGAATCTCTTTGGTCCTGCAGACCAGAAGAGCAAACCAAGGACTGAGCAATAGTGTTCTAGTAGTGCAAAAGGGGACGCAGCATGCTTGGCCATGGGGGAGTTAGGTGTTGCCATCATTGCTGTCAGGGCATTAGCCGTGTGTCTGTGCTCCTTCCAGCTTGAATGGAGTCCAGAAGAAATTGTGGGTGCTCCATGTTTGCTGCTGGGGAGGAAGAGCTTTCTTTGTAGGTGTTGATTCAGAGTATGTCCTCCTCCACATTTACTTCCTTTTCCTCTCCTTTGGAGAGAAAATACCCAGGAGCTGACGTTGAGGACTGATTCTCCGTTGATCTCACTTTGCTCCTCCCCAAAAGCGCAGCAGGATGTGTGCTATAAAAATAGCCTCATTAGAAGCCATCTGAGTACATACACAATCACAGATCACTCAAAAGGGAGCACTGAGCATGCATGTTGCTGTTGCTGTCTTCAGAGAATTACATGACAAATTATTCCTAGCTGGAAGAAATGTCCTTTTGTAATTGGGTTTTTTTTCCTCATTCTTTCATAAGGGAGGAGTGTGTGTTTTTTAAGTAGCTTTTAGTCACTTTCATTATTTATGAGAATGCTACTCCAGATCAGAAAAAGCAGACTGCAAATGTGAGTCTCTTCTGGCTGCAGCAGCTGACGGTTCCCATTTGCTTTCAGTCATTGCCGGTTCTGCTTATCACTGCCAGAAAGAAATACTCTTCAAAGATAAAAGCAGCACCGTATTGCAGCTCTGTGGTGTGCACCTCTTTCCCCTCCATTCCGTCTTTGGCAGAAAGCTGGCTGGAAGGGGATTCCCTGGTTTCATTGATAGAGTTACAGTGCAGAGGAGACTTGCAAGCAGCCACCCATTCCGTTGGTTCTCCCCTCTGGAAGAGCATTGCTCATGAGGCATTGTTGCCTATTTCCTTGCTGCATCATCTGGCTGGCTAAAGCTTTAGGCTTTAGGAGCTCTTGTAGCTCCATCTAAATGATACCAAGAAGATGTAGCTACCCATACCTGTCCAGCTCCCCATGCTGACTCTTCATCAAGCCTCCTTAAATCTCTTCTGCCTTCACATGCTTGTGTTTGACATGAAAGTGGCCGTATCGTCATCAGAAGATGAAAGTGTGATGATCAAAGCAGGCAGCATTGTGGAAATGAGCATTGTGAGATGGTGGAGCTGGTGATGCAGTAATTGGCTCTGTGACCTACTTAGGTGGAGGAGTGACACATACACACAGAATGTTTGTTTGTCTCTTTAATGTTCAAAATCTATAAGGCCTGTTCTGGAAAGTGAAACAGTAGCTCAAGGTAGGAGCAGCCAAGCTTGCCATTGAGTGATGGTGGTGAGCAGCTTCTGCCTCCTCTCCTCAACAAGCAAAAGCCTCTTGGATCTCTAAGACAACGTGCCATTTAGCAGGTTGGACTTGCAGAGGTAATTGCAGCCAATCCCTGGAAGGCAACACTTGAACACTGTAAAATTGCATTGTTTCACCCTCAAGAAGGAGTGGTTTGAGCTCAGGGACTGCATTCCAAACCATCACAAGGGATGAGCTGCAAGTCTCCAGGGCTGGGATCTGTCTCATCCTTCTCCCTGAGGCTCTGATCCTGTCACTGCTATACCTGTGTTACCCAGCAGTGCCCTTCGAGAACTCAGTAGATGGGGCTGATGTCAGTATTGGCCCAGTGTGAGTCTGTCCTCGTGTCACAGTGCTTGCAGTCGTGGTCACGTTGTGCATCGTGTTGAAAAGAACTTCTGCTGCCAGATGTAATTTTGACTCTTCACCGAAGGCCAGGCAGAGTGTTCTGTGTTACTGTGAATCTCAAGGAGATTTTCTGGAGAAGTATGTTGTGGACCTGCTGCTGCTTTCTCTCTAACTGAACGCCCTCTGAAAGAAGAGGCAAAAATCAGCATAGCACACAGCCAGTGCAGCAGCATGGACTTGCAAAGGATCTAACATGCTGAGAACAAAGAGGTGGTGGAGAAATGATGGCTTACAGGATCACTTATCTTGAGCTCCTCACAGACCCTAGAGCATTCCCCTCTCCATCCTATCTGAGGTTTTCAGTGTTGTAATTTCACTTTCTCTACCCACTTGCTGTGATCTGTCAGTGGTTTTCCCCAGTTGTGCCAGGAAGCTTTAAAATCAGCCATCCCACATCATTTGTTCCTTCAGCACTGCTCCCCTCTGGGCTCTGGAGATGATTATATTCAGTTGTAAATGGCATTGCTTCAGCAAATTGGTAGCTGAGCTTCAAACCAAGGAGCCTGGCCTGACCCAGAGTACGCACTGACTGGATTTCATGTGTGATCAGAAGAAAGAGTCCTCCACAGGTGATGCTCTGTTTGCTAATAGAGCCATCTTCCACCATTGCTGCCCTCCTCATCTCTCTCCAAACCTGCGTGGGCCCCGATGGAGGCACTGCGTGAACCTTCTAAGAGTCTGACCAGTGATTTCAGTTCTGTGCCGTTGGTGTAGGGTGGTTAGATGAAGTAGGACCATGGACATGCTGTGCTGTTAGGGGCAGTTCTTCGGCATTGCTAGCAAGTCACCCCATTGCTCAAATCAAGACCTTGTAGCCTTCAGACAGATTCTCTGCAGTCTGTACACCGGTCCTTCAAAGGCTGTAAGAAGAGATGAAGGTGCTGTCCATGTGTACCTGTGGGAGTACTACAGAAAAGAGGACTGGGACTGTGTTGTCCCAATTCCAAATGTATGTGAAGGTATTTTTCAAACCATGGTGTTCCTCTGAACGTTCAGCTGGAGCGAGTCTGCAGTTGAAGCTCTTCCTTCTCTCTCAAAACAGCAGTGGTCAAACACTGGCACCTCTTAAAGTTAGCGCTGATCATTTATTCCCTTTTCACCTCAGCCCTTGGGTGCTTTCCCTGGACGTGAGTGGGATGTGGCTCTGCACAGATTTCCCTGATGGGTTCCAGGTGATGCTGGGGTGCTCGGTGGAGAGCTCTGGTGCTGTAGGCTTGCTTCCCTCACACCTGGGTACATCTGTTGTCTCTTCTGAAAAGCATCAGAAGACACAAAGGATCACAGTTGTGAAAGTCCAGTGGTGCTGTGGGTTTTCATTTTGTTTTTGAGAGGATCTGCAGACTCCTTTCCAGGTTTCTGTGCTATGAAATCCTGCAGATGGCAGTTGCAAAAAACATTTGGGGTACACTGTACACTGAGTATCTGCTCAGGTTTCTAACTTGTGGGGCAATGTCAGGGCAATGGTATTGCTTTTAATTAATACTTGCAGATTTAGGTCCCAACTAGAGCAGCCAGCCCTGCTGGGAAGTTAACTTTCTTGGCAGAGGTGGATATGGAGAGTCAGTCCGTATGAAGAGCAGAGTTTCTGAGAACCCATCAGTCTGATCCTGCAGCTTCATGCCACCACACTAGGCTGAGTCACACAGCCCAGTGCAGGGATGGATGGAGCACCCAGCACTGGGACTGGCCAGGCGTGGGTGCTCTGGGTTTGAAACCTTTGAGAGATCTGTTCAGCCTGAGCACATCCTTTGGAAAGTGGTTGTTCTGGTGGACCACCACCATGCTAATATTTGATGCCTCATTTCAGTTGGTTCCAACTTCCAGCGATGAGCTCTCACTCTTCTCTGCCAAATTAAGGACAGACAGCATTTTCTCCCCATGAAGACAATAATATGCCGTAATCAAATAATCTCTCAGTCTTCCTTTTGGCATGAAAAACAGCTTCAAATTCTTCAGTCTCATGAAGTCACAAAGAATTTTTTCCCACTCTTGGACCATGTCAGTGCCTCTCTTTAGAATTCTCTCCAGCTTTGCTAATCACTCTTTAAAAACGATGCTCTCAGCCTGTCAGCAGTGCAGTGGGGCAGGCTTTGTGGCTTTGCACAGAGAGAAAATGACCTCCATATGCAATCCCATTGCTCTCATGCACACGTATCCCAAAATCTCACTACTCCTTTGGTCAGAGCGTGGCCCTGTGGCTGCAGTGACCTGGTGAGTGGGAGATGAGCACTGTGACTGATGCACCACGTTCCTGTGTGCATTGGGCCACATTGCAGCTGTTCTGAGTGACTGGGATCACTGGTTTTGGTGTCCCTTTCACATCTTGCTTTCCGACTCCACCTCTCCTTGGGTCAGCTGTATATTTTAGCAGCAGTGATGTCAGATTTAACTCCAGAGCATGAATAAATCTGCTCTAAATCAACCACTTCGGAAGCCCTCTGGAAGTACCTCTGCTCAGGGCAGTGCATGTTGAGGACAGCATTTTGCCTTATTGCACTTGGCTCATTTCTGTCTCTGGGCCATGTACTGATTTATGTCTGGATATTGCAAAGCCAGGCGTTGTCAGAAGATCTCTGTTATTCCTGTCAATCTTCTGCACAGAAAGCTGTATGCATAACCTCAGTGCTGGCTGTTCAGGCTCTTATTTCCACATCACCTGGGTCCTGCATTGATTTTTGTGTTGCTCTGTGCAGGACTGGCCTGTACAAGTTGTTGTGCCATCAAAGTGGGCTGTTTTGCCTTCAGTTGAGGTGAAAAGCCAGCTTTTACAGACGGCTTTTCTGCTTAGGAGTGAGAAGTGTATTGCTTTGGTTTTGGTCTTCCTCCCCTGCCCCCAGGGGGAGGATGGTTCTCCCCAGGACCTACAGCTTTTGCTGCCTTTATCAGTGCTTTGCATTTCACACTTTTGCTGTGTGATTGATTTACAATTGATCCCACCCTCTGTACTCGCTCCTGGCTGCTGCCTTTGCCTCATCTTTGGAGCAGGCGCTCGGCTGCATTGCTGTCTGCTGAGATTGATGGACCTTTTTGGACATCCAATAATATTACCATAAAGAACTTCCAATTTTCAACCACATTTTCTCTGTCTTAATTCATCTTTCTCGCTTGTGAAAGGCCTGGATGATTTTGGGAGTATGGAGGGAAGCATGTGTGAGGAGGATGGGAATGATTGCGAAGGCAGGTCAAGGCTAATTCGGTCTGTTTAGGGGCTATTAATTGCACATTTCATTCCATAATGAGAATGAGGGGATGAATAATAAAATATCTGGTGATACGATGTGATTGACCCATTTTGAGATAGCAGCTACATGTCCATGTAGGAGGTTGTGCAGTTATTATTGCAGAAGATTGTTCTCTTCCTTCATTGTCTCAGCCTCCCAGCCTTACCCACTGAGCACCTTCTCCTCCAGTAGCAGCATTTGGATTTGTCTTCCAGCTCCGTAACCAGAATCTAAAAGCATTGCAGGAGTTGTTAATTTGTGCTTTCTTCTGACTTCCTGTGATGTTCCAAGCAGTGGGGTTTTCCTTCTTTTTCATTATTGCATGATCTAATAACTCTCATCCCGAAGTTCAGTCTATTTTTCACTTAGTTTTGTCTATTGCTTCTGCTTATAACTTTTCTTGTCAGCTGTTCTGGTTATTTATGACTCTAAGTAATGTGACAGACTCTTTAAAATCTCCAGTTTGTACAGGCTAAGCTCCTGTTGTGTATTTAGTTCTGATTTTGTACAACTGAAGCAGCGATTATTTTATTATTGCATTGTGTGTTGGAATTTATTAATAACCAGGCTTGAAAACAGGGAGCCCAGAATGAGTGGTGGGATGATGCATTTGGAAATGGAGCTACACCTGGTCTGTTTCTGTTGTACTTAAAATCCATCTGTCTTTTGCCACCACAGCACTTTTCTTAGCAAATTGAATCTGCTGATGTTATCCCACAGCTTTGGGGTGTATTGGTTTCTGCCTTCTCTTATGGGGAGTGAAGAGTTTATTTATTTACTTTAGGTTAGATACTAGGAGGAAGTTTTTCACCCAGAGGGTGGTGAGGCACTGGAACAGGTTGCCCAAGGAGGCTGTGGATGCCCCATCCCTGCAGGCATTCAAGGCCAGGCTGGATGTGGCTCTGGGCAGCCTGGGCTGCTGGTTGGTGACCTGCACACAGCAGGGGGTTGGAACTGGATGAGCACTGTGGGCCTTTGCAACCCAGGCTGTTCTAGGATTCTTTTCTCCCACGAGTTTCTGGTTTTCTATTTCCAAGATAATAACGCATACTGTTTCCTTCATTTGCTCTTGAAGAATGGACCCTTGCTTTCCTCGCCCATCCTTCCTGGCCCATCACACCTTCTCTGCCATCTTTGGTGCTTGCGTCTGCCCATAACTTAGTCTCCTTGGAAGCTGTTATCATGATACATACGTATCCTCTTCAGTCATCACTGTATGTTAAGTACAGCCATATGAGAACCATAGGATGAGGGCCAGGTTGCTCTGAAGGGCTAAAAGAGAGTTTGCAAGATTGGGTTACCCCATGGAGGAATATGAAGGCAGAGTGAGCTCTGAATTAAAAATGCTGGGGACATTCAGCATTTCCTCCGCATGAGTGGGCTACTCTTGGCACAGCATTGGAAGTTGGGACTGCCCATGTTGGGGTCCTGGACCTACCAGGTCCAGTTCTGTGCTCCTGTTCATTGATTCACACAGAATCACAGAATGGCCCAGGTTGTAAAGGACCTCAAGGATCGTGAAGCTCCAACCCCCTGCCACACGCAGGGCCACCAACCTCCACATTTCATACCAGCCCAGGCTGCCCAGGGCCCCATCCAACCTGGCCTTGAACACCTCTGGGGACAGGGCATCCACAGCCTCTCTGGGCAGCTGTTCCAGCACCTCACCACTCTCTCTGTAAAGAGAGATTCAGGCTGTTTTCAACTGCTACTGTTGTTTGTGTTGTTTAAGGTTATTTTCAGTATTGGCAAGTGGTTTTATTACTTTTGTCTGGTTACATTTTTATTATTTACCCTATGTGACAGACAGTTACTTTAAAGAAATTGCATTAAGCAAAAGTACCTTTGATTAAGTTCCAGTCGTTAGAAGTGAGTGCTTGAAAATTAGAACTCATTTTTTCTCCTGTTTTCCCCCTATTCAGGGAGTGTTTGAAGAGGAGCCCACGGAGCCCAAAAGCAGAGGGCTCCGATTCGGTGACATCTCAGTCCTCACCCAGTGAAGAAGCTGGAATGATGACTGAGGTGAAGGTGAAAACAGAGGTACCAGATGACTACATCGAAGAGGTGATCTGGCAGGATGACACCAAAGATTCCAAGAAGAACATAAAAGATGGGCCAGGAGATGTGCCAGCTGAGATCTGCGTGGTGATCGGAGGGGTCCGCAACCAGCAGACGCTCGGTAAGCTGCGGGTCGGTGCGTCCCATCACTCAGTGCCCTGAGCCCCTGCTGTGGGGACAGGAAAGATGCTCTGGAGAGCTGGTCCTGGAGGCTTGGTTCTGCTGGATGGGCTGGAGCTAAGGGGCACTGCAGTTCCTGGCTCAGGATGGTTGACTTTATTTAAATTATTGCTTTCTTTTTTGTATCTGATCACCACTAAGGACTCAGCCATGATAAGGGTCACTGTGAGAAGGATTATCGTGTCTTTTGATGTGTTAAATCACTTGTCCATCAGTTGAATAAAATTCATTGTGAAGCCAGGGCTGCTGCCAGGTTTGTTGGTCCTAGGTGAGGAGAAGAGCAGGAGAGGAAGTTGGAATATTTTGAGGAAAGTTGCCTTGAGGCAACAAATGCTTCCTGTAAGTAATTAGATTTAGATTAAAAACAGTTTCTGCAGTTTGCTGTTTATTTGTTTGCTTCTCTTGTAACCTTGTGGGAATGATTTCAGCTGTTAGCTGGCTGTGGTGCACCACTTCCAAAACAGTAAAGCAGTACTTCCTGTCCTCACCCCACCTATGGCTGTGATGAGAAGAATCCTTTTCTTCTCCCTGTGATCATCACACTATCCTCTCCTACTGCACCAGGAATGTCTGTGCAGTCCTGGAAGAGGCTCTGCTCCTGCTGAAAGGTTTCCTCCTCTGGCTGTGATGTAGAGCAGGTCCCAGCCACTGAGAGCAGAGGCAGTTGCTGATACAAAGAAGAGAGGGATCGGACCAGATTTCCTTCAAGAGAGGAAGCTGCCTGGTGTTGCTGTTGTGTTTGGTTTGTCTTGTAGAGGGAAGGAAAACAGGCATTGATGGTAGATTTTTTCCTGGTTTTTGCTTGATCACTGTTCTCACTGTTGGAAAGAAACCCCGGAGGGTGTCATTAGCTGGGGATTGTCTTGTGAGAATCCTTGCCTTCCCTTTGCCAGTAAGACAGCTGTTTAGAATGGAAGAGCAGGAGGTCACTGCTGGTTATGCAGATTCAACCTTTAAGGAAGGCCTAAGAAGCCTGTAACTGGCTCCAACTTAGAAGTCTTCTAACGTGGAGGGAATACTCTGTGTACTTTCAGATCTTTTTGTGCCCTCACAGCTCTTGAGAAGTTGAAGCCTGATGGGCAACCCTGCAGCACAGGAGTGTTCCCAGTGCCCCAGGCCACTGAGCAGAGGCAGCAGGAACTTCTCTCCCAGCTGCATGGAGCTGGGTGTCTGTCACACCTCGTCCCCACGCTGCTGGCTGGGCTCTGCAGGTGGTGTCCTCAGAGGATGTGGTTTTCAGCTGAGGTTGTACAAAGCAGAGAGTGGGTTTTTGCTGTTGGCTAGTCTGGATGCACACCAACACACCCCGACTGATGGTGATGGGGGTGGGTTGGGGCAAGGGGACATCATTTCCCTCCCCATGGGGAGAGGGATGGGGGGTTATTTACTGGTTAGCAAGCCCCAGAAAGTAGACTGGAAAACTACTCCTTGGAAGTGCTTCTTGAAATGAAGTGTGCATCGTATTTGTTATTTTATAGCCTCACGCTGGGCTTCTTTAAAGGCAACTTGGTCCTGAGGCCATTGGCAGTCAGCAGCCTTTGTGCAAAGAGCCTCCTAAGTGCCCCCATTCATCCAGCCCTTCACATAATTCTCGTCTGCTGGGGAGGTGACTCTGAATAACTTTTCTGTTTGGCCACCAAATACTTGTGCTCTGCGTTGACCGACCCTGGTGCCCAGATATCAGTTCCTTGTGGTTTCTTGGAGCTGACTCCCAGTCAATTCTTTTGGTCTTCTCCATCCCTCAAAGGAACCGCAGACAGACACTATTTCCATGGCCACAGACATCTGTGGTGCTCACAGGAGAAATGTCCCATGCCTGCTGCTTTGCTGGTGATTTTGGCTTCCGCTCCCAGGCAGCCCAAGATCACAGAGAGCTGAGGATGCTGGGGTTCCCCACTACCAAGCAAAGGCTCTGCACACTCACTGATCCTTCCAGGAGATATTCTCCTGCAGCTTGTTGTGATGTGATCTGGTAGTCCTGGATTGAAGTTACTTCAGCCGTGCAGATGGGCAGCACTTTGGTAGGACTGTCCACCCTTTCATCGGGGAAACTGAGAGTTGAGGTGTCGAAAATGGTTATTTCTGATAGAAATTCATGGCATAGGATGAAGCAGAGTCAGAGGTAAACACAGCCCCTCCATCCCCTGGAAGTGCCCCCCAGGCCGTGTCCTCCTGGTGCTGTGAGGACAGGCGGCTGAGCACATGTGGCTCTGGGTGACAGCAGCTTCCCTGGGGGCTCAGTGCTGGGGCTGCACTGCGTCGTGCGTTGCAGGGTTTGTGCCTTGGTTTTGAGCTGCACATCTCCTGCAGGCCTCTACTGTCTTCATGGTTTTGTCTGCTCCTTCCAGGAGTTTCTAATGGAGATTCCCAGCTCAGCTGCTGCTGCTCTCTTGCAGTGTTCTGATCAACTTAGGCCTCATGCATCCATCTCCTGCCTGGCTGCAGGGTCCCACGTCTTTCCCTGAGCTCTGCACTGCTCCAGTCTCCATTCCAAGGTTCACAGTGGCTGCACAAGAGGTTCACAGCCTGGCTGAAGGCGCAGTGCTGATGTCTGTGCTTTTGGATCGCTTGCTTTTTATCTGCTTTTTCACAGAAATCTCACAAGCCCCATGAGTTCCCCCTTGGGGCACCGCAAGCAAAGGAAGCCAGCTGGGCCCTCTGCTCCCATGCCAGGCCGTGGCCCTGTGCCTCCACATTTCTGCTCCCAGCCCAGTCAGCAGCCCTGCTCCTCCCTTCCTGTCATGCTCTTCCTAGCTCCACGTGCTGGCCTCAGCCAGGGCCATTCAAATATCTCCAGCACATCAGCATTTGGCAGGGCAGGGCTGGGAGGGCAGGGAGGCTGATAAGTTCACCTCAGAGCCATCTAAATTGGAGAGGAAAATTAAACAGTATTGGCGTTTTAAATCAAGAGAAGGGGGTGGGCTGCTGGCCTGGTTTTGGGTCACTGTGTAACGTTGGGGTACCTCAGCATTGGTGCTTTGCAGGGCTGTTTGGAGTTACCTGTGAGATGATGAGGAGAAGCTCTATACAAGGCTGTTGAAACTGTCAGCATGGTCCCTGTTTTACAAGAAGTATTTTGGAGAGGATTTTTCAAGTAATACATAAAATCAGAAACATTTCTGAGACGAAGTAAAGACTCAGTCCTTCTGCTTTGGGAGTGTCAGTCTAACATACATTCGCTTGGTTTGTGCCGTGACACTGATCTCTCACTTGTTGAGCTGCTCAGGGCATGTAATTCCTGAGCACTTTGGATTCTCCCTGGTTAAACCCCACAAAATAGTGCTGCAAAAACCTTAGCTCTGTGCAGCCTCTGACAGTTTGTTACTAAGCCACAGGGACAGATGGGTCTCAGAAATTTTTGATAGTCATCGGCCATCATTATCCTTTGGAAGTGCATGCACTTCAAGGGCTCCTTTCTGATTTTTTTTTTTTGCACAATTTAGATGGAAAAGCAGTGGAATGTGGCTCTCCTGTTGGATATACACGAAATCGATATTCAGGGACCTGGATTTTTGACCATGCATTGAGATACACCTCCGGTATGTGATGGAAGGGTGTGAAAGTCTAATCAGGGACCAAGAGAAGGCTCTGAACGCACCGGGTGCGTGCCCAAGTTCCAGCTGCAAGGCTCAGTAGAAGCCTGGCCAAGCTGAATGCACCAACCAACCCAAATCTTTCCCCATCTCCACTCCTGCTGCAAACAGCTTTAACCTGCATGACACATCCCAAAGCTGGCAGAGTCCACGACAAACTGTGACTGCAGAGGCAGTGTCAAAGGCAACGCAGGCATGTTCTCTGTAAGACCTTACCAAGTGATGCCTTTTCCTTTGCTTTACCTTCCCTTCACTCTAACGTGGTACTGTGGCAAATCGTCCCTCCTTTCTCTCATACTGGGACCTGTGCCTCTGCCCCCACCCGGGTGGGCTGCTGGATTGTCTCCCTGTCCCCACGTGGGTCATCCTGCTCTGCCATCTGCATGCAGGAGGTGGGGAGAGGTCCTCTAGAGGAGCTGACTGCAGCTTCCCCCACACTGCACGTGAGACCTGGGTAGTTTTGGGGGATGATATGTGGCTGTGGGACATACTGGGCCACCTCCTGTCCTTACTTCCCAGGCAGAGTCCCTTATGCATTTTGGTTTGTGTCACGGAGGGAGAGCACTGAGGTCACTTGTATGGGGTTATATTTTCATGAAGAACTTCTGCACGAGCAAATGCATGTATGTTCTGTAGGCCATCTGCAGAGGAAGGGAGGAATACAAGAAGCACAGGGAAAAAAAGTCAGCCTAGAGCCCCTCGCTGCTTTTTATCTTCTTTTTTTTTTCCAGTGCTCTGTGTGTGCACAGTGCTGCTTTAGGGGTGCAGGTGGGTGTCAGTCTCATTTTGCTGTTGGTACAGCTGAACCTCAGCTATTGTGCAGAGTTACAGATTGGTAGGGCCTAAGTGAAAGGAGTGTGCTCATCTTTTGGCTGTGCTTACTCTGGGGCTCCAGCTGGAAGAGTTTGCAGAAGAGAACTGTGAAGGTTGGTGATTAACATCATCAGTCCTCAAGCAGGGAGGAGAGGTCTGGCAGATGCTGTTGACTTGCTGATATCCTGGATTTCACTCAGGAAAACCCTTGCAGAGTGACCACTATTGATGACTGTCCCATCCAGGTGTGTCTGTATGCATGAAATGCAGCTGGCTGTGGTAACTACGAGGCCATGGAGCAGTGGAGGCATAGTGAGCTGGCTGCAGCATGGGTGTTGTAGATGTTTTATTTTGTCAGGTGTGTACTCCTGTGTATCGGGCTGTAGCCAGTTGCCTGCTTCAGCATCACTGCCAAAGTATCCTCTCAAGCTCAAAGGACAGCTGAAGTGATGCTAGCATGCTGGACAGGGAATTCTGTGCAGCTCTGAGATGGAAGGAGGGTTGTTTTCTTCCCAAGCTGTAAGCAATGGAACATGGGAAAAAAAGGAAGTGTAGTGTGTTCGAAAAACACTCTTGAGTTTGTTCCTTTGTCTTGAGTGGCACTGGTAAGTATTGCTGTGGGATGATGCTTGGGAGTGTTTGTTTGGATGTTGTGTTCTCATTTGTGGCTCGTCTCTGAGTTTTGCTGTTTCCCATGGTCAGGAAAAGGCTGTTCTGAGGTTGCATAAGTGTCCATGGAAAGGAAGCTCTGCCCGTACTGAGCAGTAACTCAGCCCTCCTTTTTCCCACCTCCTCTTGCAGTAGGTGCTGCCCCTGCTCTGTGGGTGAGGACATACAGGATCGTTTCTCGCCCACTGATGGGCAGCTGACAAATGCAACGCATTTTGCAAGTGAGAGCTTGAAAGGCTGATTTATAGCCTGTTTGCCAAGAAAGGTTGAATTGTCTCAAATGATAAATCTGAGGAAATTTGTGTCTGCCTGTCCAATAAACAGAAGAGGCTGAATTCATGCATGATTTCATCATTACAAATGATTCTCCCAGCTCTGTTCCTCTGGTTTCATTTCCAATGACTATTTGCAGATGTGTGTTTTCTGGAATTAGATACACAAATTGAGAAGAGAGACTGTTGTGGTCATGTGATTTTCCTTAAAAAGGTCAAAAGTTCTATTTGTATCTATTTGGTTTCCTCTGGGTGGATATTTACCAAATCTCTATGGGTTTCCTGAGAAATTTGTGCATTGTACATTTCTTGAGAAATTTTGAAAACTACTTGCCTGAAGATAACACACTGCTTTCTTTTTTCAGTCGGGAAGCTTTTTTTCCCATATACTAGGAACTTACTGAAAAGTAATTCAAGGTTATTTCTGTCCATAGGAAATATTAGTCATTATTATAAAATTATAAGTCGTGCTATTTTGAGAGAGGTCCTTTCATGTTAGCAAATTTATAAAGTTACACTGAAAATGTAAGTTCAGGGTAATATGCCATGGAATCTTAAATAAGGCTGAAAAAAGAATCGAGTCTGGGATAGTGATTTCCTGCACTTATCTCCATGAACCTTCCAAAAATTACTTTGCTGCAAACTGCATTCTTTTGTCCCTGGTTTTGGATAAGTAAATTGTGAGGCTGTTTTTCCTGATCTAATGTGGTGATGTATACCTTTCTGTCTTGTTTTTCAGGGTCTTATGAGTGTGGAATATGTGGGAAGAAATACAAGTATTACAACTGTTTCCAGACCCATGTGCGAGCGCATAGAGGTATCTCTCTCCTGCTCAAATATTTGGGAATCCTGGGGTAACACTTAGGCTCAGGGAGTATTTTTGAGTAGGCCTTGAGGATTGCTCTTTGCTTCTCTGTTGGGTGGCCTGTGCATAGGCTAAGCTTGGTGACTGGCTGAACTCTGCAGCTTTACGCTCCAGCAGTGAAATCGTGATCGGCTGCTGTGCTGGGAGCACTGGGGTAACCACGGTATTTACTGCATGGGGCTCTTTGGGGCAGTGCTGTTTGCTGGCAGAGCTGCAGATCACAAGGCTCTCCCAGCAGACAAAGTCTCATGCCAGCCTCAGGGGTGGGCATCTGCATGAGGTGCTCTGGTCCATCCCTGCAATGCGTGAGTGGAGGACAGTGACAGTCCGAGGCAAACCTCAGGACTTCAGGATGTTTGTATAGGCTCAGAAGGTTGCTGTTATTTATAAAAGAGGATTACACGTGGTAAAACATATGAGGTGCTGATATCAGTGACTATCTCTGGATGCCCTGGTTGCACAGGATGCACAGGTTGCTAAGTTGGGTATCTCGCTTTGTATAGGCAGTGGTGATGCCCCTGTGTTTTCTTGTACACATCAAAATGATGCTTGAAATCACCCCCATGCTCTTGCTGAGGTCATTTTCCAAATGTGTTGTTTGCATGAAATGTCTTATGCTCAGTCAGAAGTGATTTTTATTTTATTTTAATTCTCTGTAAGCCTGTCCAATCTCAAGTTACTTAATTGCAGAGGAGGGGAAGTCTTGCTTGACTGTACAATTAGTGTGTATCTGAGGTATCAGAACCATAGCAACTTGCAGCTACATCAGGAGCTTTTCAGTGTTTGTATTTTCTTTCACCTGAGTTGAGCAGTGTGTGTGTGTCAGATTTGTAGGAGCATCTGTGTTAACCCCTCAGTTGTCACTAGCAATACCAGTGCATTTGGTCTTCTGTTAAACGATTGACTGGAATGTCTGAAGGAGTGCAAAGGGATCTCCCAGTGAAAACTGAAAACCCAGGAATAATGAATGCTAAGTATTACATTTGATGTGTTTAAACTCTCAGAAGTCAGCAACTGCGCAGCTGAAAAGTGAACTTGCATGCATGACTTGTCAGTGTTCCATCACATAATGCATCCTTTAATTGCTTGGTTGCGTAGTCCTTGGGTGCTGTTCAACATCATAGAGCTTCTTCTGTATCCTTAGATACATGCAGAATTGTTTTTTAACACTGTTTTTTCTTTCTAAATACCAAGAAAATTCCTAGAAGTCCTTTAAATACTGCTGCAAAGGAGCTCAGCAGTTGAAGAAAAAATTCTATAAAATAATAGCGAGCAGCAGCTGTCCCACATATATTGTGGGAGAAGATCAGGTTTGATACCATGTAAGGAACCTGAATGTGCAGAAGTCTGTGTGACCCAATGGGATGCATCCCAGGGTCCTGAGGGAACTGCTGGATGAAGTTGCTGTGGCACTCTCCACCACCTCCAAAGTCATGGCAGTCAGGTGAAGCCCCCAGTGAATGGAAAAGGAGAACCAGAACCCCCATTTTTAAAGGGAAAGAGGAGGACAAGGGGAATACAGGCTGGTCAGCCTCACCTCTGTGCCCTGTAAGATCGTGGAGCAGATCCTCCTGGAGAGCATATTAATGCACGTGGAAAACAGGGAGGTTAATGGAGACATCTAACATAGACTCACTAAGGGCATGTAATTTTGCCTGCCAGAGGTGGTGGCAGCATTGGTGGACAAGGAAAGTGTAACTGGCATCATCTACTTGGACTCATCCAAAGCCTTTGATATGGTCCCACACACACATCTAAACTGGAGCGATGTAGATTTGGTGGATGGACTACTTGAAGGATGAGGAATTGGGTTGCCAGAGAGATCTGGACAGGTGGGAGAGGAGGCCAGTGCAAACCACGTGAAGTTCAGCAAGGTCAGGCGCAAGGTCCTGCAGCCATCAGCACAGACTGGGCAGTGGCTGGGTTGCACAGCCGCCCTGCAGAGAAGGGCTTGGGGTTTCTGATGAATGAAAAGCTGAGTGTGAGCCAGCAGTGTGTGCTTGCAGCTAAGAAAGCCAGCTGTGTGCTGGATGGCATCAAAAGCAGCACAGCCAGCAAGGCGAGGGAGGAGAGGGTCCCCTCTGCTCTCCTGTGATCTCACATGCAGTGCTGCATTCAGCTCTGCGGCCCCCAGCACGAGAAGGATGTGGACATGCTGAAACAGAAGAGTCTGTGAAGATGCTGAGAGGTCTGGAGCACTCTGTGGAGACAGGCTGAGGGCTGATTCAGACTAGAGAAGAGAATCTCACCTCGTTGCAGCCTTCCAGTACTTACATGGGGCTACAGGAAGGATGGGAGGGACTCTGCCAGGGCTTGTAGTGGTAGGACAAAGGGCGGCAGTTTCATACTGAAGAGAATACATTTAGATTAGATGTTGGGAGGAAATTCTTTCTTCAGAGAGCAGTGAGGCCCAGCACTGCTGCCCAGAGCTGTGGCTGCCCATCCCTGGAGGTGCCCCAGGCCATGGATGGGCCCTGGGCAGCCTGAGCTGCAGGGCAGCCAGCCCATGGCAGGGGGGGGCTGGGGGCTGTGAGGGCCCTTCAACCCAACCATCCTGTGAGTCTGTTACTCGATGATATATTCACACAGAGGACTTTACTGTTGTTCCACAGCACTGCAGTAATTTAGCAATAACAATTGCAATATTTAGAGTTGCTTTTATTTCACTTCTTTCCACCAAGTACCTTGGGGTCCTTTCTTCAACAGGAATTTGTAGGAGCTGTATTGCTATGAGGTCACCTTCTGTTGTGTGGTTCAATTTATTTGGTTTTATATGTTTATTTATATTGATTGTGAAATTAGGCTATGCATCATATGGTCTGGGTGCATCAACATGCACTCATCAAATTGATATCCATAGATTTCTCGTGAACTCAGTGAAGACATCATTTTGCCTTTTGCTTTCAAAGTCTTTTTAATGTGTAGCTATAGAAGATGGAAATTTTCAAAATTTTCTATGTGGAAATTCATTTGTAATTTTCATGTCAGCAATGGAGAAGCACAAGTTGTATTTCTGAAACTTATAAAGTGTTGTTTTATGCTGCTGTAAATTGATGCATGCAGTAGTAACATTTAAAGTGCATTTAAATTGCCCTAAAACAATGAAAATCAAAATGAGATATTTATTCTCATGCACCAGTCAACAAGAAATCAAATGAAAGCTTGATGCAACTCTGCAAATGTGATTCTCCCAGAAGCAGAGCCCGAGCTGGCTGGTAAAGCACTGCAGAAGTGTACCTGAATGCAGAGAAACAACAGGCCACTGAATGTGCACGTAATGTGTTCTGGAAAAAAAGAGGCTTCTATAAAGCAAGGCCCTGTGTCCTGTTATCCAGTGAGAATCAGACGCTGAGCTGTACCAGCAGCATTGCTGGAAATAGCGTAAGACTGCAGGACTTTGGTGAAAGATGCATATCTAAGGTTTTATATGGCTTGTATTGACCACCATAACAAACATGAGATAACCTGGTTGATCATACACTGAGGGTGTTGTACTTCACTCTGCATGTTCTCCCTGTGTATCTGCAGTCCAGGTCTTGGATGAAGCCCTGAAGCACTGGCAGGGCAGCTCTTCTGGGTCTGCTGTCCCCCAGCACTGCAAGTTGAGCTCTGTTGGCCTCTTACTTGCTGTTAACAGCTGCCAGAAGGTTCCTTCCATCATTTCTTCTTGGCTGGGCAAGGAAGGACCAAGAGCAGGACCTGGCATTCCCTCTTTGTGTGATATGTGCTGTGAGCATCACTGCACCAGCCCCATGTCAGAGTAGCTAGAGTTACTTTTCCTCTCCTCAGCTGCTTTCTTCCAGGGTTTTTTGGTTCCTCTAGCAGAAGTACCTCCTTTGGGTTATTTATTGAAGGATATCTGTTACCCCTTGAAAAGCTCTGCTGCTTTTTGCTTTCCTGTGCTGTTCCTATGTCACTGGCAGGACTTGGGGAGCTGTGGGTTGCTCCTGCAGATGGGCGGAGATGGTGATCAGTGCCTGCTTCTTGTCATGGAGAGGAGAGAGGTCCAAACCTGATGAGTACAATTACTTTGGGGCTGAACAAATGAAAAAGCATTCCTATAGCCAGTCCTCAGTCAGTGGCACAAGTTCTGTCCCCAGGATGGGAAAAGTGAAGGTCCCACATTGTCCCTGCTTTGCACCAGGTTATTTCTGAGCTCAGCTGGGCACTGCCTGCTGTCCAGGTAGGAGCTGTAGCAGGGGAGCTGGGGGTTTGTGGCTGCTGCAGGCGTGAGGTCTTTTGCCCTTTCCCTTCTTGCCCTTACTCGTCAGCTCCTTGCAAGACCCAGATTTCATGCCTCCTTTGAGCTGCTCAGTTCCACATTCAGATCCTCACTCTGGTGACAACCCTAAAGAGCAGAAATTATGTTCTTCATTATAGCAATCATTTTCAAGAGAAATTGTCTGGATTTTTTTGTATGTGCACCTCTGAGTCTCCATGGCAGAGAGCTGTGCTGGAGGTGACTTCCTTTCTACAGGCTGATTTGGTTTTTGTTGTCGGTCTTCAGGAATGGGTGGTTTCCTATTGGATAAGTGGCATTCTCTTGGTTTGTTGAGCATTCCCGTGGTGCTCAGCATGGCTGGAGAAACCCAGGCAGCAGTTATTCCTCTGGCACCTTGCAGTGCCCAGGGTGGGGAGATCTCTTGCTGGGGAAGCGCTGGCTTGCTGGGGTGAGCTCCTACTCTGCTTTGCCCTCAAAACCCAGGTGTTGGAACCCAACGTAAAGCTTTCTGCATAGTCAGAAGTGTAGGTAAGAAACATCCTCACAATTGGGCTATCGAGAAAGAAATGAAAAGGCTGTGTTCCTTACCCCGTGCCTCTCCAAATGCACAACTGAAAAACAAACCCAACAAGTTACGTTGCTGAGCTGAATGGCTCTTTTGTGAGCTGCTCTGCTCCTCTCCTGCTGCAGAGCTGGAGCTGCAGATTCTGCCTGTGCTGGTCGGCACCATCCAGGGCAAACACTGCGGCTTCGCCCACGGGAAGGCCGGGCCTCAGACATGTCCAGTGCTTTCTGTTGAGCTGCGTGGGGCTTTTCAAGTCACTAGGAGGTTTGGAGTCTCTTCAGGAGTTACTCAGCTCGAAAGTTTCGTTTTGTACAGTTTGGTCAGGTTGGAGCATTCCGAGCAGCGAAACATTGCCATGTTTTGAGTCAGGAAGGTTATTTCACTTCTAGGTGACTCAAAAATGGCTGAAATTACTTTATTAGGCTTAAAAAAAAAAAAAAAAGTAAATTTAAGAGCGTCTGGGCTGAGGCCAAACAAGTGAAATTTTTACCCAGCAGAGAATTCTTCAGAAAGCAAATGAAAGAAAATAGCGAGGCTGGAGGTTAACCCTTGCAGGATGCATTGCCTCCGCTCGGGTGGAAGCTCTCCATTTCCAGATGAGCATTTCTGGGCTGAATGATAATTTTGCTTGGGTTGTTTCTCCTCATGATTTAGTGATGTAATCTGGCTGCATTGCCCTGAGGAGCGGCTGGCCAGGAGATGCTGTGTGCACTGCAGTACGGTTGGTGTCTTCAGATGATGTTCATTCCAATGGTCTGAGAACTTCTCAGAGCTTCCGGAGTCTCGCACTGATATTTTATGGGAAGGGTTTCTGCTCAGTTCCCAGAATATGACGGGGAAGACGTCTCACTCCGCTGTGAGTGTGGAAAAGTGTTCTTCCTATGTGCCTGTTTGTGGAGTCTGAGTTGGAGCAGTTCCGTGAGATGAGAGTAGAAAATTAATGAAGAAATGACTGATCTTGAGTAGAGATGGTGTTTTTGTTCTGAAGAAACCTGGGTTTCACCTGCATGGCTACCTGCTGCTGAAAAGCCATGCCATGTCTGGGGAGATGTTTGCCCTCTGTGCCCAGGCATCCCTGCTTTTAGCTGCGTGTTTCCAGCTCTGCAGCAGATTTTAATACGAGATACAGAAAGTTTCTTGTGACACAGGAGTTAACATTCTTGCTTTCCAGCTTTCCTGCTGATCTCACAATATTTCAGCTTTCTCAGAATTTGCTCTTTTGTTTAAAGCTGTAATTACTTGGTCTGAGCCCAAAGGTGATTTAAAATGGGCTGGTAGGGGATTTTTAAGGTTTTTTCTTTATTTTATTTTATTCATGAAGACTTCATCTTATGACTAAGAGTAACAGCATTTCTTAACACAGGGCAGACAGGGCTGCTCCTTAAACCTTTGCGTGTTGCTTGATATGTCGCTTGTTAAGTTTAACTATTTTTAAAAGCTATTTAAATGATAGAAATGGCCTGGTGCACGCATAGCATGTATCTTTTGTGGTGCATTCATGTCGTTGCCTGTGAGCACGGGGACAGTATTTTGCAGAACTCCATTGTGCCACAGCTGTCTGTTCCCTGAAGTGATGGGGGGCAATTCAGGCAAGTAACAGCTGTGGAAAAATGCAGGGGTTGGACTTGTGAGGCTTTTTAATCTGACCCCACTATTTATTAAGTTGTACCAAATTAATTGCATACTGTTTAATCTCACTGCCTAGAAAAGTGATCAGGCAGGTTAACCAGGAAGAAATGTACAAATCCACAAACGTGCAGGCATTTATTTTTCTGCAAGAAACAAGAAGGAAATTAAATGCAAGCTGTTCATTACTTAAGGTTGCAAATTTTAAATTTAAAAATGCTGTGCCATTCTGCAGCTTTGGCTTTCAGAGCAGTGTGAGCGTGATTCCAAGAGACACACGGAATATTTGGAAACGTGGTTCTGTTATTAGATAGCATGCAGTATCTGCAGCTTAGGATGAATATGAAACACTTCAGAATGGCTTGGAAGTCCTTGTCATTTACAACCCTTGACTTGTAACACTGGGTTTTGTTTCTCAGCTTGCAGCTTTGCCCGTTGTGTTCATTCAGGGCTTGAATGAACCTTTGCTACGTGCTGCTGGCGCTGTGTTAGAGCAGAGGGAGCGTTTTCATAGCAAGCCGGGATGGAACGGCCCCAGGGGGCTTCCTGTGGCTGTGGCCCATCCCTGGCATAGGCTGCGCTGCTGTTGCAGGAGGGGGCACAGCCCCTGGCGAGGTGGCAGCATGCTGGGCTGTGTGTCCCCTATGGGAGCTGGGCTGGGCACGGCGCTGACGGCTTGCTTTCATAGAATCATAGAATGGCCTGGGTTGAAAAGGACCACGATGACCATCCGGTTCCAACCCCCTGCTGCGTGCAGGATCGCCAGCCAGCAGCCCAGAAATGCACGAGGATTTCCTTCAGCAGCAATGACAGAGGCACGCAGCTCCGTGAGACGCGTCGGTCCCCGAACCCGCGCTGTCCGGCCCTGCCGCGCCTGGGAGCGGAGCGCGGGGTGCGGCGGGACCCACGCGGGCTGTGATGGAGCCGCTGCCCGGCTGGGCGCGGAGGCGGCCGGTCGGAGCCCGCAGCGCATTGCTGGGCGCGGGGATCCCTCGCGCAGCCCTGCGCAGCGCGGCGATGCAGGCGTCGGACGCGGGGCAGAGTCCGCTGTCAGATCTAAGTGCAGCTCTTTCTCTTTGCAGACACTGAAGCTGCCTCAGGTGAAGGAGCCTCACAAGGCAGTAAGTACTCACGGCGCCGTGTGTGCGGAAGGGGGGAGCGGGGCCTGCCGTGCGCGAGCACCGCGGGCGTTCTGCCTCGCGGGAGCCGGGGCGGAGGCCGAGGGCCCCGCGGGCCCCTCCCGCAGCTGCGGCGCCGGGTTCGGCCGGCAGGGGGCGCCCCGCGCCGCGGACATGGCGGCGGGCGGGAGGGCAGCCGAGCGGGGGCGCCGCGCCGCGCGCCTTCGGGGAGCGCTGAGCGGACGGGCCCCGACGCACCGCCTCGGCCCCCCGCCCGTCAGGCAGCCCCCGGGCGGCTCGGGTCCAGGCTTTGCTGTAGGGTTTTTGGACCTGAACCCCACGGTTTCGCTGAGGAAAGGCGGTGGTGGAGCGGGGATCTGGCGGCGTCGGGAGCGCGGAGCAACGCGCGGGGCGCGGGGGGGAGCGGGCAGGAGAGGACAGGCGGTGTGAGAGGAAAAACCTTCCGGCCGTGCGGGGTGCCGGAGCTCGTCCCTGCTCCGTGCTGGGGGGCTTCGTAGGGCGGTTAAGGCGCCGGCTGAGCGGGCTTGGCGCCGGCCCTGCTGGGGCGGACGGAGCCCCGCGGTCCCGCTGGTGAGAGCTGGGTTTCGTTGGAAGGTAAGTGGGAGCGTCCGTGGGCACGGAGGCACCAAGCTGAGCCCGGCTGGGTGAAGAAACGAGTTAGCTAATAGTAAAGAGCCGAAATAATTAACGAGCGCAGTCGTGCCGCCTTGATTAAACCGCGTCCTGTTCCTCAGGGCCGGCCCGCGGGCGGTGGAGGCAGGAGGGGTGGGGCTGCCTGGAGCACAGCCGTGCAGCCCGGCGGCCACGCGGCCGGCAGCTGCCCGCGGGAAGGGCTGTGCTCGTGGGCCGCCCGGCGGCACGGCTCTGCAGCTCCGCGCACGGACTGCGGGCAGCTTCCCAGGCTTTGCTGTCCGCTCTGTTGTCTCTCACTCAGTAGCTGCCGTGCTGCCCGCTGGTGTTTCTCTTACCTGAGCCTTTCCAAGCTCGTCTCGTGCTCACTTGCTTTGGATTTTGGCACGGAGCTGCGTATATCCTGGGCATGTTTGTTTGGGCATTATAAGCGTCCTTTCTGTCTGGGCTTTGCATGTTTTGTTTTTTTTCTGTAAGTCAACTTTTTCTCTTCTTGCCTGGCAAGGGAATGCTTTTGGCTGAGAAACAGAGGGCAAGACAGAGGGGAAAAAGTGAGGGTTTGTGCCCCTGCTGTGTGAATAGACCCCGCACCATTTGAGCCATAGCAGGGCATCTGTGACCAACATCTGCCTCTTCTGTTGTGGCCGCTGGCTGCATCTCAGGGAACTGGAGGGAATGGGAAGTCATGGGTGTGAAAAATCCCTGGGAGGGGGCAGCAGCAAGAAGCTGCTCTCTGAGCAGGGTCAGAGCAGCAGCCTTGGTAGCTGCAGAGGTGCAGCAGTGAGGACAGGGGCTGCCTTCCATCTTTCTTCGGGGCAGTACAACCCCTGCTATCCCCAGTGCAGGAGATACTGGGCCCGTTGTAAGCAACCACACTCATTTCTCTCCCAAAATAGTCTCACATAGCTACAACAGCTGGAGGCAAGAGCAAGCAGGGAAATGGTGAGTGGTGCCATTGCCCACCTTTGTGGAAGAGCCGCTGTGTGTGTCGCCTGTCTTACAGCTTTAACGTGGAACTGCTCAGCCAGCGCTGCTGGTCCTAACTGCAGATGGTTTCCTGACGAAGTCACCTTCCCCTTTTCCTCCTTGAAATAATTCAGCTGTCTTCTTTCCTCCCTATGACCTCTCCTCTGGGGCTGGATTCAGTCCCTGGCCTTGCCTGCTTGCTTCTGCATGGCTCTTCTTTGACTCAATGGCCCTCTTGTTTCCTTGTTCCATTTGCTCCTCATATATTTTAGGAATTTTTTATTTATCTTTCCTTTCCTGCTATTTTTGTTTTTCCTGCTGCTTCAGTGCCATTTCTCTGCAACTCAATTTGGCTGTTTACACCCTTTCTATTACAGACATCTGTATTGTTCAAGCCTTCCTTTGCTATTTTGATCTCATTGGGAACTTCTAGATTCTTAGGCTCTGCAAGTGAGGTTTGCTGTCTTTTTCCAAAATGTGTATTTAACAGATAAGGCAGGATCTTGTTCTCTCTCATGTGTTTCTCCATGGGTCTTTGGGGCATAGACTGCATCCATCCAAAACTGATACTGAAGAGGATCCCGCCTGCCCAGCAGCAGATCCTTGGCAGGTAGCTCAAACTGCAGGTTTTTGAAAGATGTTCAGGTTTTCCCCATGATGGCTTTTTTGAAGGCAGCTGTTCCAGCCACAGTGGACACCTGAGGAATTTGGGTGCAGTGGGGACACATCTCCAGTCTGCAGAGCGCAGCGTGTGGTTGGGTCCCACCCAGCTGTGGTGGCAGTCAGCTGTGCTGTGCTGCATTGCAAAACCCCATGGGCAGGGAGAGCTCTTGGGAAGCACCATCCCCCGCTCTGCAGTGCTGGGTTTGTGAGCTGTGCTTGGTCTGTTGGATGGTGGTGGGTTATGCAAGGGGCTGGAGGGCTGCAGGAGGAGCAGGCTGGGCAGGCTGCTCTGGGAGGAAGGAAGCTATGGGGTGAGCAGGGCCATGGCTGAGGCCAGTTCTTTGTTTGCTGCTTAAAGAGGAGATGCTGGTGTTTAGATTTTCCAGGTGGAAGGTGCTTGGAAGACTCCCTTGAGGAAAAGCTGTTGGTTATGTACAGCCATTGAGGTTTTTTAGTCTGTAGATTTTCTCTGGGATTCACTTTTCTTATTTGGACCCATTCTTGCCAGAGGTCTGTGGTACTGAGGAGAGAGAGTGCTCTTGGGGACACAGTTGCATGACATTGGAGCTTCTTTTTAGCCTTGGCTCAAGGTCCAAGACCAGAATTCCCACATGCAGAGAGAAGAAAACAATAGAACCCACAGTGCTAATGTGTTAATAAAGAGACTTGTTGAGCTGCCACCAAATTTGACTGATAGGGAAGAAGGGAGGAGAGAGGTTTTGTAAGGAAAGCCTTCTGTGATATTTTTTACTGGACAGGGATGACCAGTTTGATTGACTGTTCCCATGGAAGAGTCTGGCAGTCATTTCTGAGATGTTTTCATGTCTGTGTTATTTGCTCCAGACTTTTCAAAGTCCTCGGGAAGAAGGTGTTTGTACTAGATCTGCACCATCATTCTCCATGGAAATTCCATTCATGTTTAAGGGAGTTTGAAACTTTGTAAAAACAGTCTCCCTCCTGCTGCTCACATACCATGGGAAATTCTTGGCAACCTGAGAGATAGCTAAATAAAACCACTGGCAAGCAGGGGTCTCCAAAACCTTCCCAGCAGGGCTGGTGCCAGCAGTGTGGCTCCAGGCAGCATCACCCTGGGTGTGAGCAGGTGCTTTGCAGGTTGCCTTCAGTGCACATTTCACATTTTAGGGACAAAGGTTGGGCTGTGACCATTGTTGAATCAGTGACTGCTAAGTGATTGCTTAGTGATTGCTAAGCCACTTCCCATCATTTGTCAGCAGTCCCAGATGAATGGAGGATTGCCAGCGTGACACCCAGTTACAAGAAGAGTTGGAAGGACAATCCAGGGAACAGCAGACTGTCAGCGTGACCTCGGTGTCAGAGAAGGCCGTGGTGCAGATCACCTTGAGTGTGCTCATGCAGCATGTGCAGGTCAACCAGGGGATCAGCCCAGGCAGCATGGGCTCAGGAGAGGCAGGTCCTGTCTGACTAACCTGATCTCCTTCTATGACTGGCTGACCCACCTAGTGGGTGTGGGAAGAGCTGTGGATTCAGTCTACCCAGACGTTAGTAAAGCCTTTAACCATGTCTATCACAGCATTCTCCTGGAGAAACTGCAGCCCGTGGCTTGAGCTATGTGCTCTTTGCTGGGTGAGGAACTGGCTGGATGGCTGGGCCCAGGGAGTGCTTGTGAACAGAGTTACATCCAACTGGTGACTTGTCACAAGTGGTGTACATCAGGAATCGATACTGGGGTTCACCCTGTTTAACTTATTAATTGATGATCTGGATGAGGGAACTGAGTGCACCCTCAGTAAGGGTGCAGGTGATGTCACGTTGGGGTGGAGCACTGATCTGCCTGAGGGTGGGAAGGCCTGGCAGAGGGATCTGGACAAGCTGATCAATGGGCTGAGACCAGTGGGATGACCTTTAACAAGACCAAGTGCCTGATCCTGCACTTTGGTCACAGCAACCTCAGGCATCACTACAGCCCTCTGCTGTACACTACAGCTCTGTGGTGTGAGCTGCCAGCCAGCAGCAGATGAGCCAGCAGTGTGTCCAGGTGGCCAAGAAGGCCCACGGCATCCTGCCTGGTGTCAGCAGCAGTGCAGCCAGCAGGAGCAGGAGGGGATCGTCCCTCTGTGCGGCACTGGTGGGGCCGCAGCTCAGTGCTGAGCTCAGTGCTGGGCCCTCACTGCAGTGCAGGCATGGAGGCCCTGCAGCGTGTCCAGAGATGGGCATGGAGCTGGGAGGGGTCTGCAGCACAAGTGTGATGGGGAGCGGCTGAGGAGCTGGGATGGGTCAGTGTGGGGAAGGGGAGCTCAGGGGAGAGCTCAGTGCTCTCTAAGCTCCTGAAAGGAGGTTGTGGTGAGGTGGGGTCAGCGTCTGCTCCCAGCTTACAGATGTAAGGATGAGATG
This sequence comes from Phasianus colchicus, assembly GCF_987193195.1. Lineage (NCBI taxonomy): Eukaryota > Metazoa > Chordata > Aves > Galliformes > Phasianidae > Phasianus > Phasianus colchicus. The sequence continues at coordinate 3,373,830 of NC_143454.1, read as the reverse complement.
ATGGCCTCATGTTGTGCCAGGGGAGGCTCAGGTTGGGTGTTAGGAAACATTTCTTCTCAAAAAGTGTTTGGGTACTGGAACAGGCTTCCGTTCCAGTCACCATCCCTGGAGATGTTCGAGCACAGGGTGGATGTGACACTGATGGAGAAGAGTTGTACCTTTCCTGGAATTTTTAATAGTGATGCTGTGAAAAGTGAGAAAAATCAGAAAGAAGTGATTTGCAGAGCATGAATTTTATCTGTGGTGTGCTGATCAGTGTGGCTGAGTCCAGGCAAGCTAGCTAATGATGTGGTTTGATCTGCTTTTTTGGGGGCCGTGATGCCCAAGGTGTAGTAATTTAAGAGCAGGCGGTGCTCCCAGGCGTGCAGGCTGTGCCGTGGTGCAGGCACTGCCACCAACCAAGTACTGTTCAGAGTGCCAGGAAGTAACAAGGAAAAGAAGTTCCTCTCGTACAGTTCTGTTCAAACAGTTTCCTCGCTTTCCTTCCTGGCAGTGTCACACTTTGTCACTATGGCAAATCTGTGACACTTACTGCACTAATGGTCGTTTCTGGCAAATCCTGTTCTGTCTCCATCCTCAACTTTTGTTTTCATGCTGTGCTGGATAAGAGGCTAAACTGAATTTTGAGCTGTTTCTCAGAAGCAGATGTTTGTGCTTCTGCTGCCTGCAGGTCACTCCTGTGCAGCTCACTGGACCCCATTATGCAGGAGATGCAGTGTGCAGATCCTGTCTGCAAACCCAGATCGTTGTGTGCCTGGCAGCTCATTGACTTGTTCTTTAAATGCTAGCAGAAATGGGAGCAGTTTTCTTAACATGTTCGTGCATCCTGTGAACAGCCCCATGGGCTGAGAAATCATGGTCCAAATCCAATGGATCCCAGCACTGACCCCAGGTAACACGATTGGTTTTTTACCTTGCACTTGTCTGTTGTGTTGGAGCCCATTTCTCCTGTTTGCAGAGAATTTTTGTGCAGTCTTGCAGGTGATGCTGTTTACCAAATCTTTCAGACCGAAGTTCCCAGCTTGGAGCAACTTTCTGATGCATTATGAATTGCTTTTCTTGTTAAAGAGTGCTGCTTTACTGCATTGGGCGTATAAAGCTTTTATAATGGAAGGCTTACTCAGGTGTTCATGTCCTACAGAGAGAAAAACAGAGATCTCCCCTCCAGGAAAGGCAGCACAGCTGGAAATGAGGGGAGTTGTTTTTTTGATACAGTCCAGGCTTCAGCATCTCTGCAGCTCAGAACTGGCCCTTAATGAAAGACTGAGAAGTGGATGGGCTGCACTCTTCTCACCTATAAAGCTAGAAGCTGATGGAAATCATACTGCTATGTAAATGCTGAGGAGTGCTTCAGCTCCAGGGCCGCCAGTGCAGGAGTTGGAATGCTGGTCAACATGCCTTGGACGTGCATTGAGTGGCACACAAGAGGAAACAGCAAGGAAGGAGGTGATGTACAGCATCTGCTGTGGTGTCACAGAGTTAAAAGCTGCTGTTAAGGTCAGGGGCTGTGCAGTGCAGAGGGACCAAGGTGGCTGTCAGAAGAAGTGCCCCAGCTGCAGATGGATGCACTGATGGATGCAGTGCTGTGTCCCTTGGGTTTGGGGTTGCTGACTGAATGCTGTCACCACCCCTGGCTCAGAGCTGGGCCTGAGGGAGCACACAGGAGGCACAGCAGAGCTGCCTGCCTGCAAGCCTCGTGCTGCAGCACCTGCATTGCTGCACGTCTTGGCGGGTGCTGTACCAAGTGTGAGCCATTTCTGATTGCCAGATCTTCAGGCAGCAGGTGCCCATGGTGTAGCAAGATAGTTTTTAGTTTGTGGTGCTCTTGGACTCCTGGAAAGCTGGCTGTGATTCTCATCAGGTTGGTGGTGCTGGGGATTGAGCTGCTCGAGAATGGGCTGTACCTGTGCTGTCACCAGCAGTGTCCCACTGGTGCTGGTGCTCTGGCTGGGTGCTGAGCACAGCACGTAGCACTGACTGCAGTGCTGTGAGCAGTGCCAGCTCCCCTCCCTGCCTGTGGGTGCTGCAGGCTGCAAACTCACCTGTGGCTTTCTTTCCAGTGTCTTAGCCAAATGTGTTTGGACTCATCACTTGTGTGCAGGACGGTGGCTGTGAGCGTGTCTCTGCTGTGTGGCACTGTTTAGTTGGAGGAAGAAAAGTAATTTATTTCTTTTTTAAACGGTAAATATTTCACAACCCCATAAATGGAAAAAAAAAAAAAAAAAGAAAAAAAAAAAGGAAAAGAAAGGAAAAAAAAGATTGGCCTGATCTTTTAAAAACAGATTTCCCTTTGGGCTCTGACTAAGCATGAGAAAGTTCAGGCTGAAAGGGAATTTGTTCAGAAAAGCAGTGAAAGGTTAGGAGTGAGGATGTGGGCTGGGAAGCGCCTTGCAGTCGTTAGTTGGGGAGGCGTGGTGTTAATGCCTCACATGTGCAAAAACATCTTAAAAGTTGTGAATTTACCCCATTAAATTAATGTGTTCAGAATGAGGGTTTCCCTGCCCACAGCCCATACATGCAGGATACGGTGATTTCAGCATTCTGAACAGTGATGGAAGGACTTGTAAGTAGTTTGCTGCTGTTAATTTCAGGCTAGGGAAGGGCCCTGACCATCTGCATGTCTTCATTAGTTTTAAATATTCAATTTGCAACCTTAATGTTTTCTTGAAATATTTTAGCCTTTGTTGTTAGAATCACAGAATCATAGAATGGCCTGGGCTGAAAAGCACCACAATGCTCATCCAGTTCCAACCCCCTGCTGTGTGCAGGTCACCAACCAGCAGCCCAGGCTGCCCAGAGCCACATCCAGCCTGGCCTGGAATGCCTGCAGGGATGGGGCATCCACAGCCTCCTTGGGCAACCTGTTCCAGTGCCTCACCACCCTCTGGCTGAAAAACTTCCTGCTGATATCCAACCTAAACCTCCCCTGTCTCAGTTTAAGGCTATTCCCCCTTGTCCTATCACTGTCCACCCTCAGCTGTGCCCCCTCCTGTTTATCTGCTCCCTTCAAGTACTGGAAGGCCGCAGTGAGGTCTCCCTGGTTTTCCTTTAACTCTTTAGATATTAACAGAGTGAGAAATGGGCAGTGTCACTGCTGTGGTGAAGCCCCCTCGTGCCTTGCACCAGTACAGCCTGACGTGAATGCAGTGTGTGGTTGCACACCCACATCCACGTGCCACAGCCAGCAGTTACTCATTTACAACTTTGATTAATTTTTCCAGTGTTCTTATTTAATAATACTCCTGCTCCTTGGGGAAAGCTATAAAAATGGATTTTATTTTTTAATGCGTTTGCATTTTAAGTAGGTAAAGTCTCTTTAGATTCCCATTTGCCTAACGAGTAGATGAACGCATTCATCTTCAAACGGTCTGAGACCAAGAATGATAAATTCCTGTGCAGGAGGAGGACGTCATGAAAATAGTAAGGAACTGAGGCTGTGGTCTGCATTTTGTAGCTTTGGGAAGGACCAGTTGCTTTCTGTGTAATTTTAGTCCAAGGTTTTAGAAAGAAGGTTTCAACTTTTCTTTGTATCTGTGAATTTCATGTGATCTTATTAAAAAAAAAAAAAAAAAAAGAAAATTTCTCCCTTTCTCAGATTGTGAGCAAATAGACCATGTTTACAGAAATCTGGGTGTTAATACCTTGCAGCAAATCTCTTTCACCATTCCTAGGCAACAAACTTGAAGGAAAAATACATCTATTCTAATAGAAGGGGTAAGAGCTGTAGTAATCCCATGTTCCATTCATCCATCAGTTTGTCCTGAAAATGCCAGGAGAGCTTTTCTGAAGACAGAATTACATCCGTCCCTTTCATCAGGAAGTGATACGCTTTCCATCCTCCAACATGGGCTGAAATTCAGCAACAGGAAAGGTATACAGACATCAGTGTCATTAATTATTCCAAATTCTTTCAGCCTACCCCTTTCTCTGCTGAGCATTTCAACATAATATCAGCATAGCACACAAAACTCTTATTTTAAGTATCTTTGATTAAACACTATCCCAGTCAGTTGTAAGCCAGGAGGTGCAGCAGACTTCACTGCTGTGTGACCAGCCTC